>NW_005871266.1:289889-301352 GCF_000147115.1 Myotis lucifugus | reverse complement strand
TTTGGAAACCCATGAGGACACCACATTATGCGGACTTCCAGGCTCCCCCAAGTGCGTCAGACCCAAGGGGCCCTTGGGAGAAGGGAGGCCGGGCACTTGTCATCGCCAGTTCTGTGCGCCATGAGATTCTGGTCGCCGGGCCACAAAAAGCTCCTCCAAAGAAACACGAGCAGGAGAGTTGCAGGGAGACTGCCGAGCAGCTTTGCGAAATCGGAAAAATGAGCGTGCTCGCCCCCCCGGTAGAGTGCGCTGGCCCCTCCCGGGCCCCTGATTAAGGGGACTTGGTGTTTGTGGGGCCGCTGGGTAAGAGGCCTCTGATTGGGAGACAATTTTGTGGCTTTGGCCTGTAATTTGGACTCGGGGATCGGGCACAGTTAATGTGATAAACTTACAAACCTCCGCTTGCAACCAGATGCTGAGGCCGGCCCCCAAGGCAGCCACCAAAGCCGGCACTGCACACGCTCCACTCCTGAGGGGGACCGCGGGGAAGGCTGCGTCTCCCAGGCTGGCTCTGGGAACTGGGAAATACAGACCCTCGCCCTGTCTGCCGTCTATTCCAAATGCACACGGCTGGCTAGAGTCATTTTTATTAGACATCAGTGTCTGAGGCTGTCCGTGTCCCAGACTGTGAGCTCCTGGGGGGGGGGGGGGGAGAGCAGGAGGGCAAGCACCCTTATCCTACCTTGGGGCCTGGCACACAGTAGGGCCTCCGCGCAGACATGTTGGGCCAAGGAACGAAGGAATGAAAGGGACGAAGGTTTAAAAGACATGGTTTTGGCTTGAAGAGCCTACGGGTCACTCCAGGTCAGAGGTTTGTCGCAGGAGGGTCTTTTTGGCTAGCGACCACTTTGTTATATTTCTCTTGCTTCCTAAATCACCAAGCTAGACTCAGTGTGTGTGTGTGTGTGTGTGTGTTGGGAAAATTGGGAGGGTGGGTGGGTTAGATGCTTGGATGGGTGCGGGAGGGATGGGAGTGATGAGTGGGAAGGGATGGGAGGAAGAATCAGTATGCACAGCTCTGGGTCCCCACCCTCTCGGTGTGCCGCAGCGTCCCCGGGCCTGCCTTCACCACCGTTGTCCTTGTGCACGTATGACATCCTTTGGCGTCTAGATCGCCTTCAATGCTCTGGCTTTATTTCTCTTTCTTTGGTTCAACCTTTCCTCCCTCCCTGTGACCAAAGTGGAGCGAATCCTTATTCCCCTTCATTTGCTGGGAGAATATTGGACATTTTCAAACAGGAATGCTTACTAGGAACCTGCAGGCCAATGAACCGGCAGAACATGGGACGGAATAAGACGGGGATGCGTTTACCCGGCGCACATTCTGACTAAGGAGCTAAGAGCTGAGCAGGGCCAGCAAGTGGAGCTGCCACCACCAGCGGGGCCCATTCCCCCCCCCCCCCGCCCGCCCCAAAGGTCACAGACACCCAACGTCCAGCCCCAGCTGCCTTCTGGACTGGCCGCAGCAGGCCGTGTGATTTCAGATACCATCTCTGGGCGGGATGATAAAGCAGCTGGTTGGTTTTCTCAATGAAACAGGGACTCCCTGAGCCATGGCCACTGAGGAAGTGGGACTCGAGTGGCGGGGGTGGGGGCGGGGGAGGGAAGAGTCATGGGGCTCCATGACTTCAACAGGAAGTCCCAATAGCCCGCATTTCTAACTGGCAGACCAGAGGGACTGCCTTCCAGGGATTCTCGCTGAATACAGCTGCTTGGGTGACTTTTCCGAGGCTGGAGGACACGCAGGTCGGCCCAGCTCTCACTTTCACAAATAGCAGCTTCACACCGAGTATTTCTCTTCGTCTCAGTCTGGTTCCCCGTCGCCTGGCGCTCTGTGAGATGTTCCTAAAGTTATCATGAAAGAAGATCCCGAGGTCAAACGACCTGGGTCCATACGACGCACGTGGGAGCGTCCTAGGGCACGTTTGCAAAGGCACTGAGAAGTCCTGCAGGATGGAAACGTGCCGGCTTGCAAACAGAACACGTTTGAGGTCACATCTACTGACAACTTTGGTCAGGGTTCCAGCAATAAGGCTGCTTGGGACACACTGCCTCCGAACGTATTTTAAGAGTCTATTAAAAAGTATAAATAGTTGTCTTTTTCCCCCTCAATAAAACAAAACGGCTGTTAGAAAACTTGCCACACAGAACCAGATTGTGGCAGCCCCTCCAGCCATGTGGGAAAGTACTGTTTTTTCACACCCCTGCCCCGCTCCAGGGTCTTATTTTGTTTCTTTCAGCTGGATTGGGCGGGGCAGGGGGAATGATGACGCACTCCTCATATTATTTAGTGTTTCTTTCTTTAATTGCTAGTGGCGAAGCTTTGCATTTTTCCATCTGATGATTTGTTACCCAAATTTTCTGGTGTATAAACTGTATTTCCTTCTTCCTCTCTGATCACGTAGGAAATTGAAACTGGAGGCGGATCTTGTATATTTTATAGCAATACTTCATCTACATGGAGAGTTGGCTTTCATTTGCATCTATTCCACATTTGCCCATTGCTGTTGCTCTTTTTGTATTTTATCACGCATGTGATAGGTTTAATTTCCTTCCTTCCTTCCTTCCTTCCTTCCTTCCTTCCTTCCTTCCTTCCTCCCTCCCTCCCCCCTCTCTTTCTTTCTTTCTTTCTTTCTTTCTTTCTTTCTTTCTTTCTTTCTTTCCATCCTCAAACTCCTCCATCTGGTCTCCAAAGAGATGTTTCCATTTCTTTAGTCAGAATTTGTTTCCTTCCCACAGATGGGGAAAATGTTATTCTATTTTCTCCTAGCTTGTTAAAATAAATCTGAAAAAAACCTGTGTTTTCTCCTCAGATACGTAATTCACGTTTATCATGGGAAATAAAAATGAGCAAAAACAAGAACAACCCAACCCTGTAACATCCTACCAGCTGGGAATGGTCACATTGTTTTGTCAGTTTTTCCAGACTTTTCTCGGCATTTATATACAAGTTTAAAAGTATTTTTAATTTTAAGTTTTAAAGTGTGGACGTCCACGCACTCGTGGGCAGGTGGGCACTGCTGGATGAACACCAGGCGTGGCTGCATTTTGCCACTTTCCCGCTGTGCTTGGGTGCCTGGCCCGTGTCTCTGGTTGGAGCTCACCGATACGATTTTCCTCTTCCTTCCGTGGGGACTCAAAAGTCTACGTACATCCTCCTTCCACCGCGCACCCCTTTCATATGCTTTATACTAGTTTTCTGAATGGAGGAGTGATTATTCCTCGAAGGACCGACTTTCCCACAGTGTGGACAAGCGTATGTGGAAGGTTAGCGGCATGTTGGCCCGCCGTCCGGCTGTTCTAAAGGGACCCGCAGGAACGGGGCCATTCTCCTTACAGAGAGCAGGCGAGTCCCTGGGTGGGGAAGGGCTTCCAGTTAATTCCGTGGTTTTAGCAAAGTGATGACATGCTCCAGCGCCAGGGGAGGCTCAGGTTTGCACCAGGGGCTGGACCCAGTAGGCTACATTTTGAGAGTGGGAGAGACCCGTGCCCTGGGCCCTCACAGCGCCCTCTGAGGGGTGGCACTGAACGCCAGGGTGGGGGACGGGGGAGGGGAGTTGGCGGTGGGACTCGTGGCAGAGGTCCCGGTGCCATCCCTGGCATGGCAGGAAGGAGCTCCACTTTCCCGTGACCCATGGGGACAGCTCGCCGGTGACCCAGGGGGACCGAAGACAGGTGGCCTCCCTCCCATCCCAGGATTGTGCAAACCTCCCCACGCCTCTCCCTGGTGCCACAGGAATGATGCTCGCCGACATTTCCCCAGATCAGCCTCGAATCTCGTCTTTGTGCCGCCGATGCCCAACCAGGTCAGGGCTGTGGGGGCCAGCTGGACGCTGCTCACTCCCAGGTGGGTCTGTCCAGCCAGTCCCCACACTCATTTGCGGGGCTGCTGGGTGGCATCTGCCTGGCCACTAGCTCACGTCCAGACTTAACATTTCTGGAACACCCCAAAGGCATCCTCGACTCCTGACTTCCTCCCCGCCTCCCCTCGCCCCCTCCTCACCCCCTCCTCACCTGCGGGCCCCCCATCTTGGCGGGTGGAAGCCCGTTTCTCCGGTTCAAGCCCCGAACCTTGCAGCATCCTTCACTGGCATGGTCCCCTCAAGCCCAGGTCCAAGGTCAGCAGGTCCTTCCAGCGAGACCTTCCAAGTACATCTGGACCCTCCCACTCCTCAGCTCCTGGACCTTCCTGTCTTCCTGATCCCGTGCAGGGTGGCCTCACCCTCAGGACCTCGTCGTCTCCCAGAGGCCACACCTCCTGACACCATCGCCTTGGGGGCTAGGTTCCCACAGAGGAATTTGGGAGGACACGCACATCCAGTCCACAGACTCTGCTCCGGTCTCACCCATCTCATTGCCACAAATGGGGTTTTTCTCACCGCACCCCCACATGTTTGGGTGAAGGGGGTGGAGAGACAGGAGATGGGCCGCGGGGTAATTAGAAGGGTGACCAGCATGAGGTCTCCCACCCGAGGCCCCTGCACCCGTGGGTGTGCGGTTCCGGGGAACGGCTTCTGCAGACGCGACTGATGAACCCCAGGGGCGCATTGTGGAAGCTGCACTTCAGGAAAGGGCCTGCCTGCCGTCTGCGAACGGGGAGATGCGGCCTCCCGCAGCGCGGGGGAAATCGTGGCTCAGGAATTGGAAATTATGTGGTGAACAGCCATTTAGAAGGCTCCTCACTGAGCAAGTTTTAAAACAGAGAAAAATCAAAATAGAGGAAAAGGAAAAACAGCTTGTAAAGTCTGTTATAAAAACCTCCATGGAAGTGGTTACTTTCAAATACTACCATTGTTTCTGACTTAATTCAGTACAATATTTATTAAGTCAATTATTTCTCCCCTCCCCCCGTCTTGTGTTTGCACTTAATAAAAACATCTAAACAACCGTTCAAACCCCCAAATCAAGCCTTTTATCTTCACAGGGCAAATTCCACCTGCCAATTTGCAAGAGGGCTGGGTTTGGTCAGCAGACGGACCGCAGCATCCCGCCTCGGCCGAGTTTCCACCTGCAGCCAGCCAGGCCTGCTGGGCCCCCACCCTGCCCTCGGGGGGCCAGGGACGCCTGCGGTGTTTGATTGGTTGAGGGGTGTGTGGTGGAGAGGAGAGCATGGACGTTCCAAGCTTCCTTTTTGTCTTATGGCTTTTACAGTTTTGCAGATTTCAAAGGTAGGTCCGTCCTTGGGACCCTGTCCTTCCGGCCTGAGACCTCAGAGGCAGGGTGGGGGTGCCCGCTGCCTCTCCTGCCCCACTCAGGGGCCCTCCTGATGCTCCCGGCCCCGCTCCTGTCCATTCCGTGCCCCGGGCCACAGTCCCCGGCAACCTGCGTCAGGTGCTCACCTGAGAGCTACTCCCTGCACCTTCCTGCGTCCTGGGCTGGACTGGGTGGTACCGGCTTCCTTTGCTCCACCTGAAGCTTCTAGCCCAGTGGTTCTCAACCTTCCTAAAGCCACGACCCTTTAATATAGTTCCTCATGTTGTGGTGACCCCCGACCATAAAATTATTTTCATTGCTATTTCATAACTGTAATTCTGCTACTGTAAACAATATGTAATCATATATGTGTTTTCCGATGGTCTTAGGCAACCCCTGTGAAAGGGTCGTTCGACCCCCAAAGGGGTCGAGACCCACAGGTTGAGAACCGCTGACCTGGAGCTTCCAGCCAGTGGGACCTGGACTCCTACAAAATCATCGCAAAACAATGGAAAATGATCAGGAGATGGAGGAGAAGACGGTCCGGTTTGGGGGCGTGGGGATGTCCCCTCAAGCACAGCTGGAACCTACAGGAGGGTAGGAGTCCCCGGGAGGAAGGTGGAGGTGAGTTCAAGGAGAGGGCGGCCGGCAAGATACCTCACGGGGACCAGAGTCACCCTGAATCGCAGGTCACGCCGGCCTGATACATTGATCACATCGGCTCCCTGGGTTGTTTCAATACCTGCTAAGTGAGGAGTGGCCCTGGCAGCGTGGGGAGGGGACCCTCAGGCAGCATCCCTGTCACCCACGTGCCCAGAGAGAGAGATGTCCGGGACATGAACAGGTGGCTCGGCTGATTGGACAGGAGCCTGGGAGGAGCGAGCTTGGACCAGCGGCGAGTTAGCCTGGAGAAAAGGTGCAGGACCTGCAGGAGAGCAGACAGCGTGTGGGTCTTCGATGCCACCAGCCGGCCTGTCCCACAGGCAGGCTCTCCACGACCGGGTGGGTGGGGCAGCCGGTCCTGGGGGGCAGCCAGTCTTCCTCCAGCCACCCCACTCCTCATGGGGTGCCCAGCCTTTCAGCAGCAGGTCCACGAGGGACCTTGTCTAGGGCCCTCTCGTGGGGGCACCAGCCCACACCTAGTGATAAGTGATCACATCCGACCCCTTCTGCTCTGGGAGGACACCGTCCAGTGCTCTGCGTCCATCACAGGGCGGACAGAAGCTGCCCCAGGACACTGCCACACGCCTGGACCAAGACCTCGGCTCACAGCTGGGAGACACGGCACCCAGCGGGAACCTGAGCTCTGTCCCGCACCCCCGTCAGCAGGAGCAGCCAGCCTGAGGGAACGCGGGCGCGGCCTCTCAAAGACTCAGCTAAGGGGAGGCACCCAGCAGAATTGGGGACCCGCCTGGCTTCCATTCGCCCTGTGTGGCCAATGCACCCAAACAATGGCCATTCTCTGGGGCCGTGTCCCCAAAGGTAGGAAGTCATGGAGTCAAGAGTAAAGGCCGGAAGCGGGAGTGACACTGTCGTCCTCAGGCACCTGTGCGCCTCTTGGCAGGTGCACGCTGCCCGGCCTCGGGCTTCTCTGAGGACCCCTGTGGGCACGCGCTTGGCACTCACACCCCACGATCTGGCAGCGCTAGGACGTCAACATCTGCGGGCTGGCTCTGTCCAGGGGAGGGTGGCCGGGACAGACACGGCGGCACTGACCCGCCCCCTCTCCAGAGGAAGGTTCTGGAGTGCATGCCACAAGGCTCCCGAAGCACCTTGGAGTCGCGGATCCGATCCCACATCCCTGTAGCTCCCCCCTGTCCTGTCCTGCTCACTGGCCCCCAGGCCTCTCTCCTCCACAGGGACTCGTGCCTGAGCATTCGCTTCTGCGTCCACTTTCTGAGGACCCCGAGCTCAAAGGGCTGGCGCGTGCTCTGGGCCCCAGGAGCTGAGGCCAGTCCTCTGATGCTGTTTCTCGTTCTCATGATGCATGAGGCAGCATCACAGGCCGGGGGGCAGGGGGTGGGGGCGGAACAGCAATCAACCCGACACAGCCCCACCCCCGCCCCGTGGACACCGCGTCCTCGAGCGGGAGACAGCGTGTCCCGAGTGAAATGGCGCTAGGTGAGAGATGGAGAGTGACGGTGGGCAGAGGGACGAGGCAGCAGGGGCATCTGTGTGGAGCTCTGAGTGCGACAAAGGAGGGAATCGAGTGACCGTCGGGGGTGACATGACCGGGGCCGAAGGGACAGCCCGAGACCACACGGGGGAGGTGAGCGTCACTTTCATTCCAGCCCATTCAGTGGTTAGAAATAAAAATTATTCAATTTCACATAATACCCCTGAGAAAATGGCTTAGCGGGATTACCCAACAGCCTCACGTCCTCCGGTGCCCGGGAGCATCAGACCACACAGGATCCTCCGTCCGTTTTCCTTGCCCGGGGCACAGGATCCAGGCAAAACACCCACCTGGGTCTCCAAGATGGCAGATCAAAAGGCAACACAAAACTGCCTGCATCCCTAACCCCTTTATTGGAGACCCAGTCAGCTGCCATCCGTCAAGTCCGTCTACTTCATTATCACAGGGGAGAATAATAGAAGACGATGAACCAGCCCTCTCCGTGGCTGCTCCCTAAGAAAGACCACTGTGATGTGGGCAATCCGAGCCAGGCGTGGTGGGTACCACGGTCGCCCCCAAACGATACGGGTGATGACGGAGAAATGGACACGAGTCCGGGAGCAGATGGCAAAGCTATGCTTTCGCTTCCTGGAGATGGGGTGGCTCGGAGTGTGTTCGGGCTGGTGAGCGCTGGGCTGAGGCCTGAGTGGCCCGTAGACGTCAGAGACTGTCCGTGGGCTGGGAAGCAGGTGTCGGGGACAGAGGGACCTCCCGGGAACCGCCGTTGCTGCAAGGGACAAAGTTCAGACGGAGCCCCGGCATTTGATGGCGGAGAGGCAGGCGGCCCATTGGATCCCGTAATAACACTCTGTGCTTGCGGTCTGTTTTCACCCGAGGATCTCAAAAACGTTTTCAGGCGTTAATTAAACTTCAAAAACGGTCTGACGCAGTGGGTATAATTAGACCCATTTCTTAGCTGGGTCATCTGAGGCCCATTAGAGCCTGCCATTCGGGCTTCCCGATGCCCGCCCCTGCGTGCCCGGTTTGTTTCAATGTCTCCAAATCAGAGAGGGACGCAGACATTTAAACAAATCTACTCAGAAGCCAGTTACTTAAGGAATTCTCGGGCAAACCCTCAGTGGGTCTCCGTGACCACGGCGCTATCTCGTTCTCTCATCACAATGAACCGAGGTGTGTTTTTTTACATGCCTTTAGGAAAAGCCGTTGTGTGGAAATATCCCAAAGCAGGAGGTGGGTCTCAAGGAGCCCCGTTCCCATGGCCCCAAACGGACCCCCCCTCACCCCCTGGCACCCGGGAGCCCCAGGTACGCTGCTCGGTTCCCGTCATGCTGCCAGGAGGCTATAAAATGTCGTTTCATCTTAAGTTACATAAGCATCCAGCACATAAGAAGTCTGTTATTACAAAGGCAGCCACACTGGGGAAAAAAATGAAGAAAAGGTCTCGTTTCTTCTGAATATCTGCACCAAACACTTTTGATGTCTTTTAAGGGACGGCTAAATCCTACGAGGGAGAAAAATGCACAAAAGTCCTTTTAAAAAGGCAACCTGGCTGTCGCCGATGTTGGGTCTGGCGAGAAGTCCATTGTCCGCGGGCGAGGGCCGGGCAGTCCTAATCCATCCTATGGTATTTGCATTTCCCTTCTGCCCGACAGGCAGCTTATGCAAAGCAGCTCTCAGGATTCTCAGGGCGCGGGGGGCCGGAGAACCCTGCACTTTCGCTCACTTCAAAACCGCGCCCGCGACAATGGAGAGCGCTGGGGTGGACGCGCCGTGCGCTGGACGCTTCCTCCCCCTTCTTTGAGAAAACAAACGGGCAGTTTCTCTGACAGTGAGATTTATAGGAAACGAAGGAAGTGTGCGGTGAGAGCGGGTCCCGCCTGTAATGTTCCCCGGATAATCAAGGGCCTCATTCACCGAGGCACCCACTGCACTCCATCCTTCCACATTCTTTCCTCTTGACTGACTCTCAAAAGATCCATTTCAACGAGGAAGAAAAAACCCCAGCATCTTGGAGGATGGCTGCCGATTCTGACACGTAGATAAGTTGTCTGGCGGGCAGATAGCTCTGGCCCAGCGCTATGGACAATTGACCTGTGGCTGAGGGGACCCCCAGCAGCCTCGCTCCTGGAGGGGATCTCGGGGCACGCCGGCCCCGCGGATTAGGGGCCCCGCCGGGAACCAAGACCGCCTTGGTGCTCAGTTTTGCCTGTAATCTTTCGGGCGAGGTGTGTGCAGTCAGCGACTTCCTAGGAAGGTTTCGGCTGTAGGGGAAGAAATTTAAGTTCCCAGGCGCTGTCCCCAGGGCCACCTGAATGGAGCCGGCGTTTGAGGCCCGGCCAGGATCTCGTCCTGCGCTGTGCCAGTCTGCGATAGCATCTGGGCTGCCCCTGACCTTGGTCTGCTGGGGAAGAGGAAGGCGGCCTGCCTGCGGGCGGCAAGGAATTTAATCCCAGCGCCCGCTTTTAACGTGCCAACAGAGACTGAGAATTACGAGGGCCTGTGCGGAATGTAAAGATGAATAAGTTAAGAAAGGAAACCTTCGGTGGGAAGGGATGATGATAATGACACATGTATTAAGAGAGGCAGGAGAATGTTCCGGATGAGGGCCTTATTCTGTCTCAAGAGGACCTGGGGTGCAGAAGGATAAACAGCGTGGGTGGGCAGAGGGTGGGCGAGTCTGCTTTCCGTGGGCACACAATTCTACAGACCCCGGGCTTAGCAGCAGACCGTTACTGTCCCCGTCCTGGAGGCTGGAAGTTCAAGGTCATGGTGTCTGCAGGGCGCTCTCCTTGGCGAATAGACGGCCGTCTTCTCCCTGTGTCCCCACACGGTCTTCCCTGTGTGTGTCCTCATCTCCCCTTTGTATAGAACCCCAGTCACGTGGGCGAGGACCCACCCTCCTGACCGCATTTAATCTTAATGACCTCTTTACTGACCCTGTCTCCAAACACAGCCACCCGGAGGGGCTGGGGCTAGGACTTCAACGCACGAACGTTTGAGGAGACAATTCGGCCTTTAACAAGGGAGAAGGAGGTCTCTCCACGGAGGAGACACGGGCAGCAGAGCCAGATAGAAAAGGGCAGGGTCTAGGGTCAGGCTTCCTGGGTGTAGAGGGCGAGGGTAGGATCCGCGCAACGCATAAGGGAGGGCGCTCAAGAGGAAGAAAGTGAGGAAGGCAAGATGGGGTAAAGAGAAAGCTCAGCAAACGGTCTCATCCGAGCACTGGCCTCGCCTGAGCCCCAGGGAGCTCTGAAGTGTCTGACCATCGTGCCCAGAGCTGGCCCCCTGGAGGCATGGGCCGTGCGCTGGCCTGGCCGCGGCACTCCCAGGCTGGTGCTGCAGCGTGGGTTTCTGGGACAGTGACTCTCCCGCAGCCCTCTGGACAAGGAGGTGGCTGGGAGTTTGTAGTAGCCAACAACCCAGGCCGGTGCTCATGGTGGCCGAGCCAATAGGAGGTCCTGGGCGGGTCCCACAGCTTCCCAGAGGCGCAGCGAGCTTGGGGGCCAGGGGAGTGGCTTCTGGTGGGTGGACCACAGGGGCCTGAGGTGGCAAGTGGGGCTGGGAGCTTCCGGAAAGCAGTGGGTCTGGGGAGAGTTGGCGGCCAAGCAGGAGCCTGGACTTCGGCTGTGGGAAGACTTGCCCAGGGACCTGCTGGCCCTGCGCCTGGGTCCTCTTCACAAACACCTGGTCGGCCCCACCGCTGAGGGGGGCGGGGCAGCAGGTCCCACCCCAGGCTCCCTCCGGGCCAGCTTCTCGTTTTGACCTCCCTCTCCCGTCACCACCCCCACCCGCACCCAGTGGCCCCACATGTGTCAGGGACCTGCCAGAGGGGTTCCCGGAAAACGTGGGCCAGCGGGGGCTCCACCTCAGCTTCTGAGGGCACTGCCACCCCCACGCTTTGGTGATTTAAATCTGATGAGTAGATCAAATGGACTGAGTGGATAATGGGTCCCGCGCATCTGACAGCCCCGGTCAGGCGGCCTCCGAGCCAAAGCCGGTACGGCTCCCCTTTCCGGAGAGACGAGGAGGGGCATGTGCTGGGGCATAGAGCCAGGGTGTTCAGAGGTAGGCAGAGGGACACATATTGGCTGGTTTGTTTTCTTCCCCAGCTTGTCCATGGTGGCCCTTGTCTA
>NW_005871266.1:278255-286406 GCF_000147115.1 Myotis lucifugus | reverse complement strand
ACGCAGCATCGAGAGGTGGGAAACTGGCTGGGACACGTCGATGCTAAAGAAGGTGTTGGGGGTGGGGGTGGGGGAGGGCTGGGCTGGGCTGTCAAACTCAGGGCACAAGGGAGACCGAGAGGGGCTGATGAAGTCAGCTGCCAAAAGGGACCCCAAACAATTTCCAGGTGTGAAGGTTCTGCCCAGGCAGGAAGCATCAACGCTGGGAGTGAGGAGTCCAGAGTGCCAGGGACAAGAAGGAGCAGGAGCTGGGCAGAGGCCAGAGCAGGGCCAACAGTCACCTGTCGGGTCAGTAGCAGCTTCCTATGGGACTGTAGGGGGAGTCTCATGGGAAAATCTGCTGGATTTAGTGAGCAAGATACTCCCCACCAGCAAGATACTCCCCACCAGCAAGATACTCCCCACCAGCAAGATACTCCCCACCAGCAAGATTCTCCCCACCAGCAAGATACTCCCCACCAGCAAGATACTCCCCACCAGCAAGATATTCCCTACCAGCAAGATACTCTTGGTCCTCAGGATACTCCCTGTATTCATTTCTAGTGGCTTTTATAACAAAGTCCCAGACAGACGGCTTACACAACAGACATTTGTAAGTCCTGGAGGCTGAAGGTCCAAGATCCAGGTGTAAACAGGGCTGGTTCCTCCTGAGGCCTCGCTCCTTAGTGCGTAGACGATCATCGTCTCGCTGTGTCCCCAGATGGTCCCTCTGTGTGTGTCCGTGTCCTGATCTCCTCTATCAGGGCTAGGCCCACTCTAGTGACCTCATTCTACCTCAGTCACCTCTTTCAAGGCCCTGTCTCCAAATGTGATCACACACTAAGGCACTTGGTGTCAGGACCTCAAAATATGATTTCTTTTTTTTGGGGGGGGGACCCAATTCAGCCCATAATTTTACACGGTCCCTAAGATGCCCGTGAAAAGTCCTTCTAGTTCTAAAATTCCAGGAGCCTGATTGGTCTTGCCTTCTGATTTTTCTCATGGTGCTTTTTTTCCCCCGTGTGGAAAATTTCAGTTTTTACGTAGTTAAATGTTTTGGGTTCCTTTTACATTTTTAGTCATAATGGAAAGGCCTTCCCTATTGTGGGTTATGAAAGAATCCTTCCCTGTGCTCTCCTAGCACTTTCATGGCAGATCTGTTTTCTTTTCTCCTTTGACTCTTGGACCCAGTTGGGAGCTCATCCTGGCATACGCCACCAACTGCCCGCTTGCCCCCCACCAGCTGCCCGCTTGCCCCCCACCAGCTGCCTGCTTGCCCCCCCCCCCCACCAGCTGCCCTCTTGCCCCACCACTTGCTGGCTGCCTCCTCCGTGGACCGAGACGCCTTCTCTTTCCTGGTTGTATTCGAGTCTACCTGGACCTTCCGCGCCGTGTCTTTGTCTATTTATTTCTGGTCCCACCCTGTTTTAACGATTGATGCTTTCTGATATGTTTTAATATCTTCCAGGAAAACCCCTCTGCCTGTTCCCCCCCTTTTCAGGGTGTCCCTGGCTATCTTATTCATTTTCCCATACGAATGTTAGCACTGCCTGGTCTAGTCAAAGAAAACGTTTGTATTTTCCTTGGTTTGACCAAGTTAACTTTGTAAAGTAGCCCGGGAGCACTGACCTCGAGCTCCGCTTGTCTTTCTGATGGTCCTCTTTTCTGTTCTTCAATCATTGGCGAGTTTACTTTTCATCTCGGCCTTTTAAAGTTCTCGTTGTGCTTATTCCTTAGTATTTTATCTTTAAAGAAATTAATTGAGGCTTGTTTTTTTCCCCCCTTCCAGTATAGTTTCTCTCTGTGTGTATATGTGTGTGTGCATGTGTGTGTGCGCATGTGTGTGTGCGTGTGTGTGTGAAAGCTATTGATGGCTTAATATCGTCTGCTGCCTTGCTGATCCCTTTTCTTGCTTGAAATAGTGTTTTAATGGATCATGTGGGGTTTTCTACAACACCAGCCCAAATCCAGAACGCTGACAACACCCAGTGAAGATGAGATTGTGGAGCAACCGGAACTGTCGTGCGTTGCTGGTGGGAATGGAAAGCGATAAAGCCTCTTTGGGAGAAAGTTTGGTTCTTACAAAACTAAACATACAGTCCAGCAATTACGCTCCTTGGTCCTTACCCAAAGGAGTGGAAAACTTACGTCCACACAGAAACCTGCACACGGATGTCTACAGCAGCTTTATCCACAATTGCCAAGACTTAAAGGCAACCAAGATGCCCTCCAGGAGGCCAGCGGACGAGAAAACTGTGGTCCATCCACACAATGGAATATCGTTCAGCGCTAAGAAGGAATGAGCACAGAAGCCACGGAGAGGCGTGAGGGAATGTTAAATGCATACCACTAAGTGAAAAACATTCATTCGAAAAGGGGATACACTGTATGATTCCAACTATAGGAAGTTCTGGGCAAGACAAAACTATGGCCACAGCAAAAAGCTCAGTGGTGCCCTAACTGGTTTGGCTCAGTGGATAGAGCGTCAGCCTGTGGACTGAAGGGTCCCAGGTTCGATTCCGGTCAAGGGCATGTACCTTGGTTACATCCTTAGTAGGGAGTGTGCAGGAGGCAGCTGAGCGATGTTTCTCTCTCATCGATGTTTCTAACTCTCTATCCCTCTCCCTTCCTCTCTGTAAAAAATCAATAAAATATATTTATAAAAACCACACAAACAAACTCAGTGGTTGTCTGGGGCTGGAGGATGAAAGGGGGTCACGGGGTGTCAGGGCCCTGAAACCACCCTGTAGGACCCTACAGTGGTGGACACGTGCCATCATGTACTTGTGCCGACCCATTGACTGTGGACACCAAGACTGAGCCCTCGAGTAAACAGAACTCTGCTTGATTGCAAGGTACAATGTCGCCTCGTCAGCTGTGACAAAGGTTCCACACCAATGCAGGATGTTAACACGGGAAACTGGAGGCGGGGGCTGGGGCGAGAGGCGACACCGGAATTCTCTGTACTTTCCCCTCATTTTTCTGTAAACCTACAACTGCTCAAAACAGTCTATTATAAAACAAAATATCGAGAGAGAGAGGCCCGCAGTGTGAGGTTTTGTAAGAACCCCATATAAAGCGGAGTCTCTCTTTCCCGAGGGAGGATCCTGGGACAGACGCGGGCGGAGTAGCTGGGACTCTCCGGAGGTGGCCGCCGCCCGAGGACGCATGGGACGGCTGCCATCAGCGCTCAGGGAGGTGGGTCGCCAGGCTGTGATGGTAAAGTCACGGGAGTGAGTTTCTGGTGTGGCTGAGCAATTCCTCAGAGAAGCAGCCCGGCCTGGCACCTCCCTGCACGAATGTGGCCCCGGCCTCGTCCCTCCGGCAGCTCTGCGCCTCCCGTGAGGGTCCCGCCAACCAGGAGGCTGGACCCAGGCTGCCCCGCCAACAGCGAGCCAGCCGGTGGCAGCCCAGTCCTGGAGGAACATGGAATCAGGGCCCTGACCCGCCACGGTGCTGCCCACGGACCCCCAGGCCAGACCTGCTCAGCCCTGCACCCGGAACTTTCCTCACATCCTCAGCTCGGGAGATGGGCAAGCAGGCCTCCTGTTCCGACCTCAGAGGGGACAGCGAGAAAGAAGGACTGAGCTGGGCTCGGAGCCGCCGGCACCAGCTCACATCCGGCCAGATGGGCCTCTGGAGCGGTTCTGCCCACCTCCTCCTCTCCCGATGAGGAAACTGAGGCTGGGTGTGGGTCTCAGTCAGGGACAGCAAGGGGGTGTCCAGTCCATCCTCCAGGCCAGCACTGCCCCACCCACCCACCCAGGTTGTCCCACAGCTGGCCAGAGGCTGCCCGCGGAGGAGAAGCAATTCTGTGTGCAAATGGAGTGAACTTTTTGCTTCCAGAATCCCTGAAACCCAGGACAAGAAACCCTACTGGGGATGTGCCTGCAGCCAAGGTACACGTCCTTGACTGGAATCAAACCTGGGACCCTTCAGTCCACTGGCTGACGCTCTATCCACTGAGCCAAACCGGTCAGGGCTCCCTGCAGCCACGGGAGGCAGCACCTCCTCCCGCTAAGGCTGTGGGAGTGCTCGTATGTCCCTTTCTTCTCCCCTGTGCCTCTCGGCCCGAGAACCCTCCAGGCCAGCGGTTCTCAACCTGTGGGTCACGACCCCTTTGGGGGTCAAACGACCCTTTCACAGGGGTCGCCTAAGACCATCGGAAAACACATATATAACTACCTATTGTTTTTGTGATTAATCACTATGCTTTAATTATGTTCAATTTGTAACAATGAAAATACATCCTGCATATCAGATATTTACATGACGATTCATAACAGTAGCAAAATTATAGTTATGAAGTAGCAACAAAAATAATTTTATGGTTGGGGGTCCCCACAACATGAGGAACTGTATTAAAGGGTCGCGGCATTAGGAAGGTTGAGAACCACTGCTCCAGGCGGTGCCGAAGTCCATCCCACATACCTCAGAGCCCCTCGGGCAGGGAGGGGAATGTCCGGAGGAGGGATGGGGGGGGGCTCCCCACTCATCGGTCATCAGTGTAGGAAGAGAGACAGAGAGATGCAGAGATAGGGAGACTCACCGAGGGAGAGACAGACACTCAGACACAGGGAGACACACACACAGGGAGAGACAGAGAGGGAGCTCTTAGCATTTCAGCGGAGAAACTGAACCCCAGCCTCCCGGGGCTCTGGACTCCCTGCGGCACCTTTGATGTCCCCACCCCCGGCCCCTGGGGGAGACAGACACGTGCGAGGTCGGTCCCTGACCTCAGATGGCTTTGGTCTGGCTGAGGCCACGTACAGACACGCAGAGCAATGCACACACACTAGCGCCCACCTGTGGCCATGCCCAGCCCCCGAGAGCAGGGGTGGGGAGGAGAGCAGCTGGGGCTCATGACCCAGCAATTCCACTCCCAAGCACGTGCCCAGAAGAAGTGAAAGCAGGTGCTCACACCAAAGCTTATTTCCACACGTTCACAGCAGCGTTACTCACAACAGTCAAAAGCGGGGAGCAGCCCACTGTCCAGCAGAGGACGAGGGGATCAACACGCTGTGGTCCCCCCCCTACAATGAATGTTACTCAGCCATCGCGTGTGGAGGAACCTCCCAAATGCTGTGCTCCGTGAAGAAGCCAGACCCGGGAGACCACACATACTTTCTTTCACAGGCTCTTCCCCGCAGTTTCAGGGTGTGGGGGGGGGGCAGGTCCCCGAGAACTGGGACGCGAGTCGGAGTGCCCGTGGTGACCGGGACTTGTTTGCAGGGAACCCAAGGAGCTCGTGTGGCCCGTCCCAGCTGGGCAGGTCCCCGGGTCCCTTCAGCCTCATCCGGCTCTTTCTCCCTCGAGAATGACCCCTGGTGACAGAGGCCGCCTCGGGGCTGTAAGTGTCCTTCCCCTCTCCTTGGTGTGTCCTCCTGACCCTCCAAAAAGGCCCAGCCAGCCGCTTCCTGCTCGGGTTAATAAGTTTTGGCCGGACATACCCACAGACTTAGACTCGAACCTGCAGATCCGCTCATGGTGCCTGCTGACCGGGCTGGCGCTCAAATGCTCCACTTCGGCCGGCAGGCCGGACCCGAGTCTGCCTCTGCCCGTTCTCCATATACTGGTACACGGCGCATCTCCCGTTCCTCCCCCTCGCTCCCGACTGGTAGGTCTTTCTTCCCAGTGAACAAGCTGATCCGAGAGGGACAGGGGAGGAGGGACCCTGGAGCTGGCACTTGTAGGATGCGGGGCGATGGGTGGGGCACAGGTGGCAGTGTTTTCCCAGGTGCGTGTCCTTTCCGTGGCATCGCTCATCCCCCTTCAGAAAAGCCTTTTCTCGTATCATGTGATTGGTAGGTCAAAGCGTCCGCAAACTGGGATGGTATTTCAGACAGACAGGCAGGCAGACAGACAGATGGCATGCTGGAGGAGGCCATGGGGAGGACGAGGCAGAAAGGAAAGTAGAGAGTGGGGAAGAGAATGCGGGGAGGAAAGAGCTCTGTCTCGTCTGGCTGGGCCCGTGACGAAGACAGAAAGATGCCCAAGTGGCCGCAGCTGCTTACGGCTTGTTATTCGTAAGACACAGCCAGCGAGGAGCGCCCGCAGGAGAAGACGAGAAAGCGCGAGATGCCCAGCCCACGCGTGGGTGTCTCTGTCCATGAACAAAGCGTGCAGGTGTTGACACAGCGTCACAACCAGGTACCACACGCTCACGTGGACGGGGAGAAGCAGGACGGGGCGGGGGTGGGGGCGTGGCCAGCAGGACAGCAGGCGGCCCCTTCTGAGGGGCCACCCCAGCTCACGTCTGCCACTGTTTCCCGCGTGGGCATTTGGTCCGGTGTTGGTCAATTCTGACCTTTTTGAGGGACACCAGAAATCTGGGCCTTTCTGTGAGATCTCCGGATGTTTGAGTGTTGGCCAACGATTAGAATTAATAATCAAACGTAGGCCAACCACAACCTGTCTCCGGGCGGCACTTACAGCTTGGGCAGCCTCGCATCCTGGATCTGGTCTGTGCACTCAGATGGTAATTATGGTCCCGGTGCAGTTCTCCCCACTTAGCGTGGCATGAATACTTTCCATGTTTATGTAATCCTCTAAAGGCTGTTTGCAGTGGTTACATAACGTTTGGACGTGTCGTGATTTGCTTTACCCTCCCGTCCTGTTAGAAACCAAGGTTTCGGGGTGGAGTCTTAGACCCATTCCCGCCAAACCTTAAAACCTTACGGTATTACTTCATCGCCTTCAGGTGGGCAGTGCAGGGGCGGGGCCTCAGAGAACCCTCAGGTGTACCTGGCCTGCCCCCTCCCGAGAGCCCCAGAGGCCTTTTTGGGGCAGGAAGAGACGTTAGGGATCATCCATTTCCATCCTTTTGTTTTTCAGGTGAAGAAACTCAGGCCTTGTCCGAAGTCCAAGGGCAAGTGTATAATCATCTCTTTATGGTAAAAGTGACCTGACCAAACTTCACTACATTAAAGCAGAGTTATAGCATAATTTTCCTTTGTATTGGAACTGCGCTAAATCTAGATATAACTTGGGGGAGAATCAATACCTTTATAATAGTAAGTTTTTTATCCTACATATAGGTGCGTTTTTGTCAGATTCACTTCTAGGCTATATCATTAAAAAAATTTTTTTAAATCAATAGACATAGGCTGTATCATTTTTGTTTCTTTGTTTCTGTTGCTATTGCAAGTGGCATCTTTTAAAAACCTGTGTTTTCTAACTCACTGTTGCTGCTTTCTAGAAATGCAGGTGACCTTTGTATATTGATTTTGTATCCACTCATCTAATTTAACTCTCTTATTAATGCTTGTCCCACAGGTTATTTTGGGATTTCTATGCCAACAATATTTTCATCTACAGCTAATAAGAATTTTTTCTCTACCTTTTCTCCTTGATATTTTTTCATGTCTTATTGCGTGGGATTAGGACCTTAGGATGGATGTTATATAGAAGTTTTCAATATTAGATTTTAAAAGGAATTCTATCAGCATCTTTCTATTAAGTATTAGTATTATTGTAGGTATTTTAAATAGATGTTCTTTATCAGATTAAAGAAGTTCCCTTTTATTCCTATTTTGCTAAGATTCTGAAACCATGATTGGACACGGAGTATTATTAAATTTTGTTGTTGTTGTTGCATTTATTAAAACAATCATTTGGGTTTTCTCTTTTAATCTGTTAACTGTGGTAAATGAACAGTAATAGATTTTCTAAACCAATCGTGTATTCCTGAGATAAACCCAACTTGGATATGACTTATCATTAAATAGGACTCTAAATTTCTTTACAAGTATTGCGTACACTGTTAACGCATCCTTTCATATTTTCATATCCTTTCTCTGGGCTGCTTTCTAAACAGTTTCTTCATTAAGTTTTCTTTCAGCTGTGTCAAGCTCCCTTTATGGTCAAGCTCCCCGTGTCCTCGATTTATTCTCCTTTGCTATCATTTGGTCATCTATGGGATGTCCTATAAATCAGTGGTCGCCAACCTTTCGGACCTCACGGACCACCGGTTGGCGACCACTGCTAAATGACACCATATAGTATGTAATATTTTAGACTAGTATATATATTTTTTACTCACTATGGTATCTCTGAGTCATTTAAACTGTGGCAAGCTTTTTTTTTATTGCTAACTAGTGTTTCATCTGATGCACCCAGCTTGTTCATCCATTGAACGACCGAAGGACATTTCCCTGGGACCTCCCCCCCCCC
>NW_005871266.1:268423-278155 GCF_000147115.1 Myotis lucifugus | reverse complement strand
GGGGTGGGCTTTTCTTTTGTTGAGGAGACATTCACATAACACACAGCTAGGCATTTTAAAGGAACCATTAAACGGCCTTTCGTACATCCACAGCACCGTGTGCCCATCACATCTGTCTAAGTGCATGACCCTGGAAGGAAGCCCGCACCCCTGAGCAGTGTCTCCCCATCCTCTCCCACCCCCACCACGGGGTGGACTGTAGGAAACAAGAGGCGGGGCCACGGTGCGTGTGGGTCCTGCTCAGACACCTGCGGTGTTTCTTTCCTGGGCGCCTGGCCTGGCTCCACACCCCCTTTTCCTCACTCCCACCACCCAAGGCTCTCACCTCCCTCAGAAGGGATCAGTATGAAGTCCCCCCTACCCCCCACCTCCCCCCCGGGGTCTGTGTTTAAGAGCAGGCTTCTCAAACTGTCCTGTGAGGGGAGCTCTCGGGGCCATGTGATGGTGGAGGCAGAGGATGGAGTGATGCTGCCGCAAGCCAAGGAGTGCTGAGGACGGCCAGCCACCACCAGAAGCTGAAGAGGCACGGAACGACCCTTCACCTCAGAGCCTTCAGGGGCAGCGCGCGCCTGCCAGCACCTTGAGTTTGGACCACTGGCTTCCAGACTGTGAGAAAATACTCCCCTGTTGTTTTAAATCACCCAGTTTGTGGTATTTTGTTACAGAAAGCATGGAAAACTAATATCCTTCATCACACATATTGACTGGATGTTAGATGAATGGATGGATGGAGGGAAGGATATGTGTGGGGATGAGTGAAGAGAAGGGTGGATGGATGGATGGATGATGGGTGTGTGGATGGATGAATAGATGGATGATGGATGGATGGATGGACTGATGTGTGGATGGATGGATGGATGATGGATGGATGATGGGTGTGTGGATGGATGAATAGATGGATGTGTGGGTGGATGGACTGATGCGGATGAGTGGTGGACAGATAGGTCGGGGAGTGGGGGAGTGGACGGTACTTACAGAGGTTTGTAAGTATCTGTTGGGTTGCCCCCCCCCACTGTGAGTTGCTCAAGCACAGGCTGGGACTTTTGCCCAGGTGTTTCTGGCAGCCCGTAGGCTGTGCTATATCTGCTCAGAAGATGCCAGTGGGAACGTGGGGATACAGGCTGGTGACCAGGGGCTCACAAAGACCTACCTTACAAACGTGGCAGACAACACACCCTGAGCCCAGAGGCATAGTGGGAAAGGAGTTGGGAAACCGTTACGACCATCCCTGGCCGCCTGCACACAGCGAGAGGAGCAGAGGCTCCTGGGAGGGAGGTTTTGAGCAAAGATGCAGGCACGGCGCCCGCCCGGCCAGGGCCGCGGAGGGCAGAGGCTGCCTTTGCCCCAGAAATGGGACCAGGGCCGTTCTCTCTCCCCGTGGCAGAGGCCGGCAGGGAATTTCCTGGAAACCTCGGTGATGTTTGGGACCGTGCCCTCCAGGCCTTCTTGGAAGCCTCCTGACTGTGAGGAGCGGCCGCAGGCACACAGTGATGGCACTGTTGCTGGCCAAGTTTTGCTTTTCGTTTTTTGTTTGTTTCTTTTTTGCTGTTGTTGTTGTTAATCAAAATCAAAAGTCTTCTTTCTCGTCTCGAAAGCAATTGAATTATCTGAAATATTTCTTTAAAATCCCTCAGGAATCAGCCCCCCGTAGATATTGCTGAAGTTCTGGAAGTGGGCGGAGGCCGGGCGGGGTGAGCGGGCTTCCTCGCTGGGCAGACGCAGCCCAGGAAGAGACTGAGCCAGAGGGTCCGTGGGCTCCCGGTGCGTGGCCTGAAGTCTTCGATGGCGACCACTGGCCTTTGGGGAAGGAGGAGCCACGGCCAGGGTGGAGGTAGCCAAACAGCTTTCAAATGTTTCGGGTTCAGCAAAAACTCACATCTATTTGCCAAGTTGTTTTTCCTTTAATTCTTAAACCTGGGCACATTCCCAGGGAAATTTCACCCTCACGCTTCTGACGCATCGATTCTTCATTCACCAGCGCACCCTATCAGCTCCGTGGGGGCCCGCCGCCTCCGGGATCCCGCCAAGGCTCCCCCGACGCCATCCCGCTCGCCCCTGTAAACAGGAAGCTGAATTTTGCCAACATCGGATGAACTTGAACTCCAGAAGGACTGCACTCAGCTTGAAATTCAGGACCTGGGACTTCAAGAGGGTTCTCGGGGGCCAGACACCCTCTTCCATGGGGTGAGCAGCCCCAATCCGGTGCAGCCTGGGACCCAGCAGCCGGGACCTCGGTGGGTGCACAGACCCCTCTTAGGAGAACCTCACAGAGTGGAGCCCCCGGTGACCGGCTCGTTCACTCAGCATAATGCCCTCAAGGCTCACCCACGTTGTAGTCAGAGTCATTTTTCAAAGAAACTACAGTGTCCCGATATCCTAGTCACGAAGGGAACTGGGGGCCCGGAGCCCCCTCCTCCAGGGAGTCCCTGGGGCACCTTTGCAGAACCCCAGGACTCCAGGAAGTTGCAAGTGATACCCTCGGATTAGTGACCGGGCCAGGGAGCAGCTGGGAACCTGGGGGGCAGGGAGGGGGGGTGCAGGCCAGGCGGTCGGGGCCAGGAGGACAATGCAGGCGGGCGGCCGCCGCCCGAGCACTCCCGGGTAACCCAAGCGCTCTGATAAGCCTCCGCCGTGCGGGCTGGTGGCTGATAACAGAGTGGCCTGTCCCTCGGGTCAGGACACCGACAACTTGCGTTTGGACAGGAGGCCGGGAACGGCCCGTGGGAATGCGACTCAGTCCCTGGAAGGCTCATCAAAGAGGAGCTTTGTTCACACTCCAGGGAGGGGCGTGCAGGAAGGGCTCTGGGTCTTAGTCCTGTTCCGTCTGGGGTGCAGGTGCAACCTGAGTGCCCAGGTGTGGCCCAGAGACAAGCGACGGAGGGGTCCCCTCCCGGGGTGCATCCAGGAGGCTCGGTAGGTCCACCAGACTCCTGTACCACCTTTGGCCTCGGACACTGACCGAGCCCCTGGCCGACAGCCGCCACCACCTCCCTGGCCATCTCTGAGCTGCGGGCGGAGGGCAGGGTGTGGGGCAGGCAGCAGGCTGGCCCCAGCTCTTCCCGCTGTCCTGGCTCCCGGTCCTGCTGGGAACAGAGCAGGGCTGGGTGGGGGGCGGGGGGAGGGGTGATCTGACCAACCAGGGGGCTGTGGTCTGCAGAGTTCAACACCAGCTCAGTGACCACCGGGGACCAGGTTTTAGTGGGTTTTTAAAAATTAATAGATTTTTTTTTACAGCGGTTTTAGGTTTACAGAAAAACTGAGTAGAAAGTTCAGCGACTTCCCGTATGCCCCCACCCCTTTACCCCAACACAGCTTCCCCCATTATTCTGTCATGAATAGCATGCACTGGAGTGGCACATGTGTCTAAACTCACACCAGGACGGATACGTCATGCAACTGAAGTCCACGTTGACGTGAGGGCCGCTCTCGGTGCCGTGTGTTCCACGGGTTTGGACAAAAGTATAATGACAGGTGCCCTCATCGTAGCGTCAGGCAGAGCAGTGTCACTGCCCTGAAGGTCCTCTGTGCTCTGCCTAGTCACCCCCCTCCCCAAACCTACCAGCTGCCGAGCCTTCCACTGTCCCCAGAGTTTGGCCCTTTCCAGACGCCATCTGATGGGCATCGGACTCTGGGCAGCCTTTTCCGACTGGCTGCTTTCACGTCGGACAGGCCTCCTCCATGTCTGTCCCGGCGCGATAGCTCATTTCTTGTTGGTGCTGAAGAAGATTCCTTTCCAGGGATGTCGCCCCGTTCATTTATCCTCCACCCCCTGAAGGCTGCCCTGGTTGCTTCCAAGCTGTGGTGACGCACACCCACGTGCGGGTTTTGTGTGGACGAGGGCTCAGCTCCTCTGGGCAAACACCCGGGAGTGTGACTGCTGGAGGGTATGGCAAGACCATGTTTAGTTTTGTAAGAAAGTGCTTCTTTTGATCTAAAAAATGAACGACATTTTAAAATGGAGAATAAAGGGACTTGCCCTTGGTCCCACTGGGGTGAGGCTCATAGTTGGAAGGTGGGGCAGGGGGGCTCTGGGTGCTCCCCGAGGCCTCCCGGTGCTCCTGGAGGGACCACAGCGCCTCACCGCACCCCTGCCCCGCTCTGCCTCCGGGTGGTCAGGACCAGCCCCCGCCCCTCCCCTGCCGGTCATCCCCGTGAGAAGGTGAGGGCCTGGGTCGTCCCTCCTGCCCTGGATGCTCACGCTGGCCCACTCCTCTCCGTGGCCCCGTGCTCCGCCTCGCCACACCTTCCCGCGCTGCTTGGCCCACGGGCTGTGTTTTCTGCACTGGGGTCATCCACAGATCCCAGGGTGCCTCATCCCGGGAGACTTGCAGCCCGGGGCTCACTGTCTCTTCCTCCCCAGTTACTTTATACCCCCGTGGGTGGGCCTGGCCTGCCCGGCTGGTCACCTCCTCTCGCGGCTCATCTGTCTGGCCTCCGCCTCCATCTCCATCACCATTTTGAGAACCTGCGGGTTTCTCCCCTTTAGCTCCCCTTGCCCAACCCCCACCCTCTGTCCTGCTCCTCCCCCACAGGGTCCCTGCCCCTCGCCCCTCACCTCTGTACTGGGTCTGGGATCTGCCATTGTCATTGCTTCTTAGTAGATCCCCTGGGGGCCTTCAGATCCCCATCTCTGCTGGGCTGCATCAGGCATGAGCGAGGCTGGAGAAATAGGACCAGGCTCACTGTCTCCCCTAGAAATCGGGACCACGGACCTGCCATCGGGCGTCTGTGCTGCCTGGCCAGCTGACCTCATTGTCCCGGTGACCTCGCTGCCCTCCCCAGCCCTCCCCCCCTCCTCAGGGTGACCATTCCTACGTCGTGACCAGAAGCCACCAGAAGAACAGCACCCACGCACCTGGGGGAGACGCCTGCCGAGTCCACGGTCCTGGTGAAGACTCAGTGAGAGGGAGCAAAGCTGGGGCCGCACCTAGTGGGCGCTCAGGAGGGTGGCTGGGAGTTTTGTTCTCACCACCTCCTCCCCGGAGCCTCCAGCTCACAGCTGGCACTGGAACGCAGGCCCCGCCAACCCCCAGGAGGGAGGAGGGCCAGCATCCCTGGAAGAGACCCAGGCTTTATTTATCTATTTATCTGTTTACCCAGCCGCACGTCTATTTATTTTCAAGTCTACCATCATCTCATTAGGGAGGCACCAAGAAGGAAAAAAAGTGAAATTGATACGGGGTCCCTTTCAAGTGGGGAGCCAGCTGCCTGCGGCCTCGGGAGGGAGGCGGCCTTCTGATCTCCTTCCAGCGAGGGCGCGGGTGCCCGGGGTTCTGCGGAGGGTTTCCTAAGATCCCGCTCAACACCAGGCCGCCACCTCCGTCCTCCACCACATCAGGGAGGCTGCGCGCGGCTTCACCCTCGCAAGGACGCGCTGCACTGGGAAACGTGCGTGTTTTGCAAGGTTATCAATTTAGCAGCTGGTTCAGTGGGCGGGGCCGAGCAGGCCAGCGGCTGGGTTTCTGTTCAGGAATGCCACGTGGCCTGGGGCGCAGAGGCCCCGGTTCGAACCCTGGATTTTATCATCATGACCTGCGTGACCTTGGGCACATGCCTATCTCTACAGACCATGTGGCAGACCCCGAAGGAAAAGGGTTTCCAAGGTCAAATCTTGGGGCGCTGGGCAGAGAGGGCTCATCACATGCTACCAGACCCCGGTCTTTGGGTGGGATTGACAGGGAGTGCATCACGGGGGTCTCTGTCATTCAGGCTCCTCGCGGCAGGAGGAGCCGGCTGAGTCTGGTGGCGGGTGAGCCTTGAGTGCCGTTGAACCAGGCCCTGGCGCCGCTCTGCAGCACTTCTCTTGCTCTGCCTGCCTCTTCGCGGTGGGGCTGCCATCAGGATGGGTTGCCTCATAGCAACAAAGTGGCTGCAGGAGTTCCAGGCTTTGCCTCTGTGTCCCTCATTGGTCTGTCTTAGTGAACGGAAGTCCTGAGCCTTGCTTCATCGATATGCATGAGGGTGAGTGTGGTGTCCAGAGAGGCAGGACCCAGGAGGGAGGGGGATGCATCCACCTCCTTGCCCTCAACATTGCCATGGTGGGGGCGGGGGGCTGGCAAAAGGACTGGCAGTCCCCGTTACAATGCGGACCAGGCCACCAGGGATCACCAGGCATTTGCATAACAGGAACACCAGGCCCGGCCAACAGAAAAACTAGCACCTGTCGAAATAAAGTTAACAGAGCAAACAGAGGCGGACTTGAAATACCTACACGTATAAATACCACGACCCTCAGGTGGTGCAGGAGAACATCAAGGAGGAGTCAGAGAGCTTGGAAGTCATCATCTGATTGTCGAAAAGGCTGTCACCTCAGCGCCCACAGCCTGGGCAAGCTGCCCCCGAGGTCGGCTATCCAGCCGCGGGGCCGGCTGGGTGTGGGCGCTCTGGTCTCCTTGGCTGGCTCCCCGACAGCCGGGCATGAGGCATCTAGTGAATGAGTCTCCAGCCACGAGGTGCAGCCACAAAGATATGTGCCCCCCACAGGCGGGCCCAGCTGGAGCCGGGAGTTCCGTGTCCTTGGCTGGGTGGCCCCGAGGGCAGGGCCCCTGCGTCCTTCCTGGGAGACGGAGAGGAGGGAGGGAGGCCGTGCTTCTGCAAGGACTCTTGACTGGTGCCCGGCCTGTGTGCTCACCAGCACCCTGGTGTGGCTTTGCTCTAATGCCCGTGGCCGTGGCTTTGGTTGGACGGGCGAAAGTGCGGGTCTTTAACCGGCCCGGTGGTGCAGTGCAGCTTAGCCAGGCTGGAGGGCAGACGCTGGCTCTGAGCCCTGGACCCTCTCCTGCCCCACTTTGCCCTGTTGGCCCGGGAGACACTTCTTAGACAGAGACCCTTCGGGGCCCTGAGCGCCTGCCTCGCCTTAGCCTTACCTGATGCTGTGGCCGCATCTCTCCAGTCTCTGCCTCCGTGGTCACAGGGCCCCTTCCCCTGTGCGTCTCCTCTGTGTCTGTGTCCAAAACTCCCTCTCCTCTGACGGGCTCAGGCCCGCTCTCTGCAGCATGACCTCCCCTCACCTCGATGCACCCCATCTGCTGTATCGTTACGTCTGCAAAGGCCCTATCTCCAGAGGAGGTCACACTCACAGGTTCTGAGTGCCCAGACAGGACATCTTTTGGGGGACACAACATCTAAAACCAAGGGGTCCCTACACCTTCAGTCCCCACCTCTCTGCCCTGCTTTTCAGCTGAAACTCTGCCCATCCAGGCACCGGTGATGAACTTGGGTGAATTCGATGCCTCGCGGGGTGATGCCTTCCATGCGACCAGAACCAAAGTGCGTGGCGGCGGCCAGCCCACCGTCTTTTCCCGGCTCTGCTGTGGTTAACAAGCCCATTAGCTTGTTCCTGACGGACAGCCAGTGTTGCTGGGTCTGCACGTTCACTCTCACTAGCAAGACCTTCAACGTGATGCTGTCATCTCCTGTAAACCACATGTGGGGCACCCTACGTGCATCTCCCACTGGGTGTCTCATGGGCACGGCCACCAAACTCCTGATTTTCTCCAATCCGCCCCCCAAAATCCTCCCCAAATCCAGTGGTGGCCTGTTGGTCCTCAGTCACATGGGCCGAGTCTTGGAGTCTTTCTTCTCCCACACTCAACGTCTGTCAGCAAGTCCTAGGGGCCCTGTCTCAAAATACTCAAAATATACCCTCGACACCTCCCCTGCGTCCAATCCCATCTCCACCACCGTCGCTGGGTCACATCACCGCCATCCCCTCTGGCCTGGAGAGCAGCCTGTTCCTCTCTGTGGTCTCCACTCAGAAAACAGCGTCATCCTCGGCACAGACCTCCCACGGCACCCCTTCCCACACGGAGCAGCCAGAGTCCTTAGGAGGGCCCACCAGCCTCTCCCTCAGGGGGTCTCTGATATCATTCTGGGCTCCTACTACCTCCAGGCACACTCCTTTCTTTAAAGTAGATGCACACATGGCCTGTAAGCACCCGAAGAGATGTGCAGCACTACTAGTCATCAGGGAAATGCAAACCAAAACCACAACGTGGTGCCACTCCACAGCCACTGGGATGGCTAAAATGAAGACAGACAATAACAAGTGTTGGCGAGGCTAAGGAGAAACTGGAACTCTCGCCCACTGTTGGTGGGAATGCAACATAGTGTAGTCAGTTTGGAGAACAGTTTGGCAATTCCTCCAAATGTTAAATGCAGAGGTATGGTGGGTGTGCAGGTGGAAGCAGACGGGAGGGTGCCCTGGAACAGCCCCAGCTGGGCGTGGTCAGCAGGGCATGGGCATCCATGGACACACATACAGCGGGAGCTGAGTGTTGTGGGTTCAACTTTGTGGAGGTGGAGGTTGGTACGAACCTGCTATCTACGGTCTTCATGCACGTGATTCTATTGTGCGTGCGGTTTTGTAACCCGATTCTCTACTTAACAGCATATATATTTGTTGATTATTACGTTCTAATATTTTGGTGGAGGATCTCAAAACCCTCGTCCTCCACCCCGGACCCTGGACCCTGGATCAAGAAAAGGAGCCCCATGAAGTGGGGGGTGGGATGTTACGGTAAGTGGGGATGTGTTGAGGGGTCAGGCTGGTGGCCTGGCTGGGTTATTGTGTCCTGTCGTGTTGAGCACAGAAGTGGTCCCTCAGGCAGTTGCGCCTGTGACAGGCAGGTCATAGTTGGATGCTGGAGCCTCTTGGTAAGAACTGTTTCTTTGGGACGTGCTGTCCGAGATGGCAAAGTGGGGCCCTGTGTGGGGGATGGCACCCCTCCTGGACAGGGGGGCGGTTCAGTCAAGGTGGGTGGTCAGGGTGGTGGCTGACCGGGGGTGGAAGGAACTCTCAGTTCGGCAGGTCGCCGCTGCTTTGGAAATTCTCCTCTGACCACTCGCATGCGACTGAGACTCTTTCTCGTTGGCAAAATAGAACCCACTCTAGAAAACCCCCGGGATTCTGGTGCTTTCCGCGCTGGCAGGGGATTTCGGAGCGCACGGAACACCGGCTGTCTTGTTTGGAAGAGATCCCGGTTGCCAGTGGTGACAGCATCATTTGGGGTAAGTTAGCTCTTTACGATAATCCTCACCTCCCAGTGCAGGGCAAGTCAATTCAGGTAAACACTGGTGCCCTGGGTTTGGTCGATAATAATCCCAGAGAGCATCTCAGTTGTTCAAGGGGAGGACACAACCAGAGTGGAGAGTAAATAGTTTCCACCCACCCCATCCTCTCAAACTCAACAAAAGCATTTACCTACTTATCCATCCATCCATTCATCATACATCGATGCAGCATGCGTCGTGCACGATCTATCCTCGGGGCATCCAGCCATCCATCCCTGGCTGCCTGCCTCCATCCATCCATTTATCCATCCATCCATCCATCCGTCCATTTATCCATCCATCCATCCATCCAGCCATCTATCCTCCATCCATCCATGCACCCATCCATCCATCCATGCATGCATCCATCCATGCATCCATCCATCCCTCCCTCCATCCATCTTGCCATTCATTCATCCATCCATCCATCCAACCATCCTCCATCCATCCACCATCCATCCATCCATCTACCACCCACCATCTATCCTCCATCCATGCATTCATCCATCCATCTACCATCCACCATCTATCCTCCATCCATCCATTCATCCATCCATCCATCCATCTTTCCATCCATCCATCCATCCAACCATCTACCCTCCCTGCCTCTCTCCATTCACCATCCATTTACCATTCATTTTTTCTCCCTCCCATCACTCACTCCATCCATCCATCTATCCA
>NW_005871266.1:266548-268153 GCF_000147115.1 Myotis lucifugus | reverse complement strand
GCACCATCCATCCTCCCCCCTCCCTCCCTCCATCCACCATCCATTTATCCATCAATTTATCCATCCAACCACTGTGCATCCATCCACCATACATCCATTCATCATCCATCCATCTATCCATGATCCATCTGTTTTCATCTATTTATTTTTCTATTCGTCTATCTTCTTTCTTCCTCCTCTCTCCCTCCCTTCTTTCCTTCCCTTTTTCCTTCCATTCAATAAACCCTTGTTGAATGTCTGTTATGTGGCAGATCCTGTAGATACCAAGGAGACTAAGACTCAGCCCTTGACCAGGTGCCGTGGAACCCAGAGGAGCAGCACCTGGTGTAGGTTTGGGTGAGCGGGACACCTGAGCTGGGGAGGGGTGGATGAGAGGGTGCCATGCTTGCTGCGTATCCTGGGGACTGGCTGGCCCTGGACTCAGACTCCTGTTTACTGAGCACCTGCCACTCGCCCGCGGGTGGACCGAGTCCTTAACGTGCTTGAGCTTTTAGCCTAAACTTTCCATGTTAGAGCAGTTTTAGATTTCCAGGAAAATTGCAGACACCCACAGAGTCCCCGTGGACCCCACCCTGGGTTTGCCGCACTATGAACATCTAATCTTGGTGTGGCAGGTTTGTCACAATTAGTGTACCACTGTCCACACACTATTGCTCGTTGAAGTCCACACTTTCCCCAGCCTTCCCTATCTTCTACCTCATCCTCATTTCTCTTCCAGGACCAGCCCAGGACCCATCACCGTTACTTGCCAGGTCTCCTTAGGCTCCTCTTGGTTCTGAGACCTGCTCAGACTTGCCTTGTTTTTGTCAGTTTGGGGGGAGACCGGTCACGTATTTTGTAGAATGCCCCTCATTGGGGTTCATCTGAGTTTATCCCTCAGTTGTGCAGGGTGGCAGGTTTGAGGGAGGAGGACCACAGAGGTGACGGGGCCGTATTCTCCTCCTTCCTGTCAGCATGACTTACCACTGTGACGTTGACCTTGACCACCTGGCCAAGAAAAACATGACTCACAGGGGGTGAAGTGTCCGCAGAACGTTGGCTGGGGCCAGGCTGGCAAGGCCTTCCCATGGGTGTCCTGGTCCAGGGTCTCCCATCCCTCCCTCTGTGTCTGCGTGTGCATTTCCACAGCAGCTGCTGGGACTCAAGTCTCAAGCCCTGATCATGGGGCATAAGTCAAAGCGATCTACTTTGACAGGTGTCCCTGGGGAAGCTGTGCCCGCCCTGTGCCCCCGCCCGTCACAGGACTGAAGCCCGATAGCAAAGGCTGGCCCAGCCACTCACAGTGAGGTCATCGTTATTTATGAGCTGGCCGGGCTGCCCGGTGTTGGCACACACAGGCCCCTCTGGGGCCGTGCCATGCGGCCAGCATTCCAGCGCATTCCTGCAGCTGCAGCCAGCCGGACAATAGGGCGTCCTCTCCCCTCAGCGGCCTCTGTGAACGAGTGTGCTGACAGCCAGGGCTGCTCTCACCCCTGAAGAATTCCAAACATGGAACAATGTGCGCGGCCTGGGCCGCGGGGCTGGGCTCAGAGCGGGGCCCCGAAGGCTGCGTTTTGGGGCCGCCTTTGGAGCTGACCTTTTGGTTGGCATTTCAATGGAAGCATG
>NW_005871266.1:253959-266067 GCF_000147115.1 Myotis lucifugus | reverse complement strand
AGCTGCTCTCGGGACAACTCTGCTTCTGCATCGGAGCCTGGGGACCCCAAGAGGCGCACCGGCCGGCAGAGCAACTGCCTCCAGGCTCCACACCCATCTGCTCAGGGTCTTCCCGCTGCGGCCCCCTGATGTTTGGGGCTGGATAGTTTTTTGTGGGGGGCTGTCCTGGGCCCTGTAGGATGTCTAACCGGCACCCCACTATGTGCTGACAGCACTGTCCCCTGTCCCCCACTCTCACCTCGCCGTGACAGCAGAATGCCTCCAGCGTCTCCGTCCATTTGGGCTGTGTAACAACATACCACAGGGGCAGATCTCCCACCTTCCCCGCCCTGACAGAGTGGCTCATAAGCAGCAGGCTTTACTCCCACAACTCTGGAGCCTGGAAGCCCAAGATCGGGGTCCAGGCTGCAGACCGCCCATTTCTTGCCACGGCCCCACGCGGTGGAAGGGGACAGGGAGCTCCCTGGGGCCTCGCCCCTGAGGGCACTGATCCCATTCCAAAGCACCCCCTCCAGGTGCTGTCATTTTGGGCATTCAGTTTCCAACATATGAATTTGGGGGGAACACAAAACTCAGACCATGGTAGCAGGCATTGCCCATGTCCCCCAGGGGCACCCCCACTGAGAACCACTGGGCTGTTCTGTGGGAGCCTGTGGTGGTGTTAACACGTGGTGGAGCGTTCTCTGACACTGCACGTGAAGAGGTGAGGTCTGTGCCCTGTCTTCTTGTGCGTGGGTCAGCTTGTGACCACTTGGACCCATCAAGGGCAGTGGAAGTGACGCTGGGCATTCTGGGGCTGGTCCCCAGAGGCCCCGAGGCTGCTGCGTTTGCTCACGCCAGAGCCCCGGGCTGTCACGTGTGGAGCCTGACTCCCCTGAGTGGCCACGCTGTGAGGAAGCCCTCGCCACACAGAGAGGCCACATGCGGCCATTCCGGTCTCCAGCCCGGCCTGAGCCCCACCTCCAAGTCACCCCATCTGGGTATCCGGCTGAGAGGGTTCCACACCCAGCTGTTCAGGTCTTCCAGCCGAGGCCCAAACGTCACTGAGAAGAGGGGGTTTGTCACCCCGGGCCCTGCCCTAACTTCTGACCCAGCTCCAGGGGGTGAGGAAACGGTGGTGGTTTTGTGCCACGTGGGGTGGTTTGTTACATGGCAGTAGGTAAACCTGGCTGCAAGCCCATGGCAGTAGGTAAGCCTGGCTGCAAGCCCAGGGCGGCTGGGACCCAGAGAGACCACCAGGGCCTGGATTCAACTCTCCGACTCCTTCCAGAATGTTCCAGCACTGACTGCCCTCCCCTCAGATGTGCCTGCAACCGTCGTGGACATCCATGAAGCTTGCCTGCCCGTGTCTGTGTCAGCTGCTCCTGGGCACAGCACCCTGACTTTCTAGGGGCAGCCTGCCTGACCCTGCACCCAGCCGTGGCGTTCACGGGGCGGATCTGCCCCCAGGTCTAGAGTTGGACCCTTTACCCGTGCCAGGGCAGTAAGCACCAGAGTGTCAGGCCCAGGATTTAGGTTGGAACTCTTGGTAACAGTAAGCTCCCGTTTGCTTGGACCGAAGGGAACGAGGAGAGGGGAGAGTTGGCCTGAGAAGGACACCAACACGGAGGAACGCAGAGCTGAGCGAGAGAGGGAGAGAAGCACCACGTTCTGGTGATGGGTTCCTGGAGCCAGCCATGCCTGAAGCTGTTCGATCTCAACTGACTCTCCGTTAAGTGGCAGCCAGTTTGAGTTGGCTTTGTGTCACTTGTGCTCAGAGATTCTGGACGAGACCCCCCTCCACCCGACAGCAGTACCCCATGGTCAGCAGGAAAAGGGGCAGCTGGCCTTGGAGGGGCCTGGCACGTCATGGCCACCCAACCCCGACCAGCATGCAGCTACTGTCAGATCCCTGGGGTTGGGCAGAGCCAGGCTTCTCATCACCTGCAGCTGGGCTGGCCACCCACATCGTCATCCCTGCCTCGCCTCCCCTCTTTTCTGCCCTCAGCCACGTCACCCCGGGAGGTGTGCAGGACGGGGGTCCTTTTGCCAGGTTGGCAGGTACAGAGAGATGAGGACGAAGGTGCCAGGGCTGGGACTCGAGCCCACACGCTTGGAGCCGTTTCCTCCGAGGATGAGCAGACCGCGGGATCAGTTAACCTGGCTGAGTGTCCACGCTGGACACATGGAGCCCCTGCAGGCCCGCGGAAGATGTGGGCAGTGGGGTCCCAGGAGAAGCGGGTGTCTGAAACCACCACATGCCACCAGAAGCTCAGAGGTTGTCTCTGCAGCTTGGAAAAGCGCACAAAGCCCACTGGCCACGGCTGGTCCTGAAAATTCTGCAGGAGGTAAGGACACACTCATTTACCGGAGCAGGCATCCTGGGCGCCTCCGTGTGCGCACGCGTGTGTGCACGTCTCGTGGGGGCCGGCGAGGTGAGAGGCAGACTCTCCCACCTTCCAGGGCTCTGATGGCCAACCCCAGCCCCAGGGGTCCCGGCGAATCCTAGGCAGGGGCAGCGAAGGGCTGTAAACTCCACAGCAGGGCCTTTGGGTGGGTAACCCTCCCCCGAGTCCCCGAGGCACCAGCCCTCCGAGCTTCTTTGTGCTGCTGGGGCGGGCACGTGGGAACCCCTTCCTCCTCGTGGCTCTTGCATGAGGGTGGCCACCCCCGTGGGCGGTCACCCCCTCTGGGCCGAGACCCATTTTGCTCCAAGCGGCCCAGCGCACCCAGGGTCACCACCGTTCTAATGGGGTGGCTCCTCTGTGTCCCACGGCTGCCTCTGCCACTCTGTAGGTTGGAGGCATTGTGAAGGGGCCATTTCCACGGCAGTGCCAGCTCTCCCCCGCCCCCGGAGCCTCGGAAAGACCCTTGGGTTCGCCCCGAAAGACCCAGTTGAAGTCAAGGTCTCTTTGTGCCCTGGCGGCCTGAGCCTTGGCCTGTGCCCGGCAGAAAGGCCCGCGCCCCGGCCCCCGGCCCCGGCCCCAGCTCCAGCCTCCTCTGGCCTGGCCTCGGCAGAGCGGAGTGTCGGTGATGCTGCCGGGTGGCGTCGCCTTGCAAAGAACAATCGGACGACGACAATCGGAGGAAGATGAAGGGCCTTTTCCCAGCACTTCCTGTTTTCATGGGCGAGTGGTTCCGGTGGGCACCGATAATCCCGCCAGGAGGGAAGCTCGGTGCCACCGCCTGCTCTCCCAGCCGCCCGGGGGCCAGAGGGCAAGGCTGATGGTTGAGGGGTGTGGCCAAGGGGCCCCTCTCTGCTGACCTGCCCCCCTGCTCCAGGCGGATGCCCTGTGGCCCTGGGGTGGGGAGTGGGCCGGGATGAAACACGCACTCCCTGCCCAGGGGCTGCCCCCCAGGTGACACCCACAGGCACCCATGAGAGGCAGCGGGTTCTCTCTCCACAGCAGGGCCTGGGGCTCCCGGGGCTCCAGCTTCCTCCAGAGCAGGACACTCCTGACCGGTGTCCCTGTCAGTTTTCTCAGCCTCTGCTTGGACCTCACAGGGGAGAGGAGGGCAGGCTGTCGGGGAAAGGCTCCTTGAGACCCCGCCCCACCCGCTGCCGGACAGCTCCCCTTCCCAGAAAGCTCTCCACCCCGGTCCTCAGCCCCCCACCCCCAAACCCCACCCCCACCCCCAGAGCCCCGAGGCCGCCCACCTCTCTTCCCCACAAACATCCTTGGGGGCTTAAAGGACTCCCCCACACTCACCAGAACAGTATTTAGGATTGACTTACAGGTTTATAGCAGCTTCGTTCATATTTGCCCCAAATGGGAGGCACCCGAGACCCCCTTCAGCAGGTGATGGATAAATGCACGGTGGTCCATCCACCAAGGGAGTAGTGTCCAGCATCCTCAGCACTGAAGAGAAACGAGCTGTCGAGCCCTGAAGAGACGTGAGGAAACGTAACCGCGTCTCACCACGTGTGAGAAGCCGTCTGAGAAGTCCTCGCGCTGTGCGATTCCAACTACGCGACACCCGGAAAAGGCAGAACTGTATTCTCTGTTCAATTTTTCTGTAAACCTCAAACTGCTCTAAGAAATAGTCTATTGATTTTTTTTAAGTGAGTCTGAGGCCCTACCCAGTGTGGCTCAGTGGAGAGAGCGTTGGCCCGTAGACTGAAGGGTCCCAGGTTCGATTCTGGTCAAGGGCACACACCCGGGTTGCGGGCTCGGTCCCCAGTGGGGGGCGTGCAGGAGGCAGTCGGTTGGTGATTCTCTCTCATTGTTGATGTTTCTAACTCTCTCTCCCTCTCCCTTCCTCTCTGAAATCAATAAAAATGTATTTAAAAAATAAAAAAGGGAGTCTGAGCTCTGGACACGGACGGGAGTCCCCTCAGGACCCTGGAAAGGAGAGACGCTGGTGGGTCCGGTGTCTGCTAAAATCCCTTTATCCTGACGTTACAGAAGCAGCGCAGACATGAAATCAGAAGCTCCGGTGCTCACAGCTCTACCCCAGCCCTGAGCCGCAGCAAGGTGACAAATCACGCAGCCGGGGGAGAAGCGGCGGGTTCCCGACGAGCACGTGGCGTGGCCGCGGACATCTGGCCAGACCTGAGGTGCCGTCCGCCAGGTGAGGGGAACTGACCCCTGTCCGGGTGCGGGTTCTTGGACCCGCCACCTTCTCTGCTTTACCACTGGGACTCTGTGCCGCGCCCCTGGTGCCGTGTCACACACCCCTCGCCCCCCTCCACCCCCCCGGCTCCCCCCGCCGGCGTGGACCCAGCGTTCACCTGCACACTCTGCTCCCGTCACAGCCCACAGAGGCCAGGAGGACGTCCCCACGTGAACGTGAAGTCCGTCAGTCACGCTGGCCCCGTGTTGGTTTCCTGCGGCTGCTGTAACCAATGGCCACAACCACAGTGGTTTATTCCCCTGCGGCCTGGAGGCGGACACGGGCCTCCCTGGGCTGAGACCAGGTGTGGCCTCTTCCCACATCCACAGGCCACCTGCGCCCCTTGGCTCCTGGTCCCCGCCTCCGCCCTCGAAGCCAGCAACGCATCACCCAGCCTCTGCTTCCTCCTTCACGGCTCCTTCCAGGACTCGGGAGGGAGACCCCTACTCAGTGGTACAGCTGGGCTTCGATGGGTGGCACCCCTAGGCCTTGAAGGCCGGGCCGAGGCGTCTGGACTCTGCTCTGCCCCCGGGTGCCGCCCTGCCCTGGGAGGCCCCCACCTCACCTGCATTCAGGATTTCTCGCTCTCGTCGGCTGCAGTTTCTTTATTCTCGTCTGGGAGGGAACACGGTGTCCTCGGCTAACAGCATTTCCAGCTGCTGCAGGTGCTGGGGAGCCATGGAAGGCTTCAGAGCTGAGGAGGCACTGGGTGAGGTGTCCCTGCGAGTCTGGGTGTGCCCTTGCTTTTCCAGCTTCTCTGTCTACGGTGCCGAAATGTCCGAGCTGGGGCCCTGCTCTCCAGAGGTCCCACTCTGGGACAAAGGCCAGTTGGCAGGGCCTTCGTGGAACCTGCGTGGCTGAGGCTGAGGCTCTGGGATGGAGCCTGAGGTGGGCCAGCGTGGGGGAGGGGAAGCCTAGATCTCAGAGAGCCAATCCCCAGGGAAGAGGATGAGAGGGGGAGGGCTGGGCTGGGGGGTTCTGTAGGAAAAACTCCCCCACTCTTTCTGGCCACCCTGGGGCAGAAAGGTCTGACACCCCTGGGAGCTGGAGCTGGCCGTGCGCAGGGGTCTGGCTGGGTGACCTGGGAAGGGCACCCCCACCCAGGGGAGCACTCTGCAGTGACAGCCACCCTCTCCCGATCAGGCCCCTCTGGGGTCGGCCATGAACCCTTCCTGTGGGATCTCGCCATTTGAATTTGTGACCCGGACTCTGGCCGGATGGAGGCCACAGCAGTGGACAGAGTCCCCGCAGCACTACCCCCCCCCAACCCCTCCAGGCCTGCTTTCCCACTGCCCAAGGCTATTCTTGACGTGCCTAGAGCCTCAGGCTCCAGGGCTAAAAATACCGCCTCCGAGCCTGTGGGAAAGCTGCCCCGGGCTATTTCGGTGGCTGGTGCTGCCTCCGGGCCCTGCGTGTTCCCAGGGCTGGGGCACGGCGCCCCGCGCGGCCCGTATCGGAGCCTCCTGCCCATTTGAGAGACCCTGGTGCCCGACCGCAGGGCCAGCGGGTTCCCGGGGGGTCAGCAGAGCCTGGAAGTCACTTCATCTGCCGGGAGCCCGCTCCCGAGGTCACAGTGCCGTCTGCCATGGGACCGGGCAGCTCCCGCTCTGTGGGCGGCCTGGCCCTGCTCGCCCGGCCTGAGGCATGTGGAGGCTGTGAGCCGGCTCCGTGCCCCGTAGGCCGGGTCTCACCTCGCCGCACTGTGAGGCTATGGGAAATGCTCTCCTTCACTTCCCAGCTCTCCCCACATGCCTGGGGCGGGGAGCATGAGCCCGCTAGCAGCCCCGCTGTGGGGATGTGAAGACCGCGTCTCAGAGGGATGTGCTCATGGTCAGACTAGGAGGGGCTGGGGGGCAGCAGCCAGCTCTCGGGCCCCCAGCACCCCCACTGGTGACTGAAGGGCCCTGTGCTCTCAGACAAAGGTCATCGCTCCTGGGGGTCCGCTCCTGGGGGTCCCAGAGTCGGCCCCCGAGTCGGCCCCCGTGGCTGCCACTGCGGGTTCACCCATCAGTAGGGTGTTCCTAGGGACCGAGCCCTGATGGGCTTCATTAGCCGCCTCTGCCCGGGTGGCCCGGACGCGGAGGATGCCCTGTGCCCTGTGAGGTCTGCCGGCCCCTCCACAGGGTTGGACCAAGGCCCCTCTCGGCCCTCCTGCTGCCCGGCGGGTATGATGTGCACCGAGGAGGAGCAGCAGCGTGGCTTCCCAGCATGGCCTACGGCAGCTCCAAGGGCTTGGACTCAAGATGGATCCAGCGCCCTGCAGCCAGGAACCTTGGGGTCAGTCACCTCTCTGAGCTCAGCACATGCCCCTCCTGGCCTGACCACGGGCCTGGGCCAGTCCAGGCCTGTAGGCAGGTGCGTGGGGTCCTGGGGCGCTGTGCTCGGGAAAGCCCGCCTGGCCCGGGCACGCAGGCGCACACGGCATTGCGATGCTCGCCGTGTCAAGAAAACCAAACGAACTTCCTCCGAGGTGGCACTCGGTGCCCCCAGGGCCTCCGGGTGGGACCAGCCAGCGGGGCAGAGGCTGGCGCTGTGATCCCACACCCACAGGGCAGGAGCCAGGAAGCAAGGAACCCCTGGCCTGGCAAAAGCCCTCCACGCCCATGCCTCAGTTTCCCCCTCTGTAGAATGTTGCACTTAAGGTGCCTCCGTCTTGACCTTCACGGGATGTGGAAGGTGCCGCTGAAGAGGCACAGCTGGTTGCTAGGCTCTCCCTTCAGCAGAGGGGACAGCAGCGGGGGCCTGGACTACTGAAAAGGGCCAGGCTGGGGGCCCGCGCCCAGCACCCCATCAGCCCTCCACCCGGCCCCGCCCCCTGTGGGGTCCCATTCCACAGATGAGAAGAGGAGGTGGGGAACAGGTGAGCCGGGTCACCCAGGGATGGGTGTCATGTGCTCCTGAGTGGTCTGAGGTCCCCGAGGCCTGAGTCTCTCACCGGCCCCTCTCCTTCCGCTGTCACTGCTGGGCGGTCCCAGGGCTCCTGCCTGGTCCCTCTCTCCAGTCCTCGCTCGCCTCCTTCCTCCCCTTCTCTTCTCTGCCCAGCTTCCAGCGCCGCACCCAGCCCTCGGGGACACCATGCTCAGCCTCCAGCATTCCTGCCCTGTTTTCATTTAGGGGACGTCCCCCAAAATACCCAGCCTGCTGGAGGCGGCAGCAGCCTCGGGGCCCCTGGGAACGCACTTGAAAGCCTTGGCTTGGCTGGGTCCTGCCGCGCCGCCAAACCAGCGGCTGGCGGGGGTGTTCCTGGGATGGAGGCTGTGGGGAGCCCAGGCGGCGGGGCAGGGCCGGACCCACTAGGGCGGCCTTTCGGGCTAGGCAGAGGGGTGGCAGCTGCCAGGAGGGAGACCTCAGGAATGTGGTGGGCATGCTGACACTCACATTTTCCTGCTGCCTGGCTCCCAGCTCTGGGGACCGCGGGCAGGGCCAGAAGCCTGGGCCAGGGGACACAGCCTGGCAGAGGTCCTGGGGCTGGCTGACATTAGGAGCCCAGCCTCCTACCCATCATGAGAGCATCGTGGGGCTCCTCGGATGGCAGGAGCCGCCCACATCTCCGGTGCCCACGGGCTCATCCCCAGGAAGCCCTCCCAGGGTGCCCCAGGACAGACGGGTTCTCCCCTGGGACTCCAGCCAAGTGCTCCACTGAGTGTGCTGGCTTCACGGTTCAGGGTCTCAAAGCCCCTGGAGGCCAACATGTCGCTTTCTGTGTCATCACCTGGGTCCGGAAGCACAGCCCAAGTTCAGGTGGCACCTGGAGACAGAGGCCAATGAAACTGCCCGGTGGGCAGACCGACATCATGATGCGGCCAAACTGGAGCAGAGCTTGGAGGACCGGGTGGTGGCAGAGGCAGGACACAGCCGAGGCCAGGCCCCCCCCCTTCGGCACTTAGCAGCTCACCCAACAACATCTGACTCTGAGATGGTGTGAGTGGTGGGGGCACGTGTCCTGCTTTGGGCAGGATCTTTCCTCAAACGGTGCACCACCCGACTCCCCAGGGATGCTGGTCACACCCTCGGCATCGGCGGAGGTGTCCAGGGGTCCTCGTGGGAGCTACACGAGGCCTGGAACACCATTTTGGGCTGAGCTCTCCCTCTTTCCAGGTCTCAGTTTCCCCATCTGTAATGTGGGAGGAATGCCACTGTGCTGCCTGCCCGTGTGGCTAAGAAAGGGGCCCCAGGCGAGAGGTCCTGATGCAGGCCCGCCTGGGAGGCTCAGGGAGAGGTGCCCACCCGCCACCTGCCTGGCAAGCTCCCCGCTGCTGCTGTGGGTGCAGGCAGAGGACCCCTGCCCTGCAGGCCGGTCCAGGGGAGCCCTGGCCGGCTCAGGAAGCAGAGTGGCAGCAGACGGCCCAGAGGGGACCCCGTGGCCACCTGCACCCTCTCATAGACACTGAACTTGCCTCTTGACCGCAAATATTGGCTCTGGCAGGCAGAAGGGTCAGCATGCACGCCGGGCAGCGGGCGCCGGCCAGTCTGCGCTGAGTCACCCGGTGGAGGTGCTGCAGGGCCATGCCCCACCCCTGTGCTCCCCGTGAAACAGGGGACACCACTGCCTTGGGCCAGAGTCTGCAGCAAATGCCTGCCCACCTCCCCGTCCCTGCAGCCCACGGCCCCTCGGGAGGGTCGCCCCTCATCAGCAGGGACCGGGGCAAGGGGAGGAGCCTCCCTGGCCCTCTGGTGTCTGGGATAAATATTTGTTGAATGAACGTTGTTTAAGTCCAGCGGGGTCAGCGGCATCACCAGCCTCGACTCCAGGAGCTCCCACACCCCGGCCTCTGGTCTGGCTAACCTTGAGGGGGTGGGGGGCCAGGCCCAGGGACCTTCCGGGTTGGGTCTGAGTCCTGGACTCCGGGCTGCATCACGTCTGTGTGCCCCTGGGAGAGGCCTCTCGCTTCTCCGACCCTCTGTTTCCCATCTGCGACCGAGCATTGTACCACCTGTTAGCTGGAGGTCAAGTAAAATCCAGTGTCTGGTGAGAATGCTGCCCGGCTCAGGGGACTGCCTGCCCACGAATGCCCTTTTCTGTCCCCGCCCTCAGGGTCCCACACTTGGCCCAGGACAAGACAGGGGTCAGGGACTTGGACTCGGGCCTCTTTCTCTGGGTCAGACATGGCAGGGAAGACGTAGCCTCAGCCCTGGTTTCCGGCCCCAGCCCACCCCTGGAAGTCACCGGCAGTAGAAGGTTCTTTGCACTCCCAGCACTGTGGGTGGCTTCACGGAGGAGGTGCCCAGAGGTGGCCCCGAGTCTAGGGTTTGACCCAGCAGGTAGGGGACAACAAACGCACAGAGGCCACAGGAGTCCCCGACCCGCTCCAGGCCATACCCCCCACAACAATACTTAACCGGGGGCCCCAGCAGCGACCTGGGCTGATGCCATGCAGGATTGGCCTCCGGGGTCTGAAACACAGATGCCCCCTGTAGATCCTTAAAGTGTGAGGATCCAGGGTGAGAACCCCTCATGGAAGTACCTTCAGTTAGTACCTCGGGAGGCGGCGCTGGCTGACGTCAGTGGAACTCGGACTTCAACCAGGACAATGGCCAGACCGTCTATTTTTAATCTATTGACTCGTTAATATATTATTTGATTGGTTCATTCATCCATTCATCATTCATTCATCCATTCATCATTCATTCATCTATTCATTCATTCATCCATTCATTCATCCGTCCATTCCTCAACAAGTGTGTGCAGAGAGCAAACGCCCCTGGAAGTGTAAGAAGAGCAGTGGGTGCTTGGGGTCCGGGCAGAGGGAGGCTGCTGGACTGATATCAGAGTCAGGCTCTCTCACCAGCCCTGCCAGCCCAGACACGGCGCCTCGGCCCATTCCCGCCCTTCCCAGGGCCTGGGTCCCTCCTGGCTGTCGGCTGCCTGGGGCTGCACAGCTCTGGCCCTTGGCCCTCTACCCGGAAGGCTGCAGAACACAGGCTGTACCCCTGGAGCCCCACTTCCTCAAAGCCGCAACGGGGGCTCGCACGTAGGTCCCTACTGCCCCCCTCGCGCGGCTAGAAGCACGGCCGGGGCGGGGGTCCCTGAGCGAGTGGGCAGTGCAGAGCCCAGCCCGCCCGCCCCGCTTGCTCGCCCGCCCCAGACAAAGGCCCTTCTTTGAAGCGCCTCAGACACAGCCCTGGTTTCCGGCCCCAGCCCACCGGGGAGCACCCGCCACAGCAGCTGTCTTCATTTGCCGCCCCGCCGGCAGGGCCGCCCGGGCCTCGGTTTAGTGTCGGCTTCCTTTCCAGAAATATGCCTGAGCAAATGCTGTAAGCAAATGGGATTTCTCTGTAATGTGCCTAAAATGGGGTGCGGCTGGGGCTGCCTGCTGAGCTCCAGCAAAGAGTCTCAGCAGCTCTGCCAGCCACAGCCCCTCTTACCTGGATCTGAGCCCCGGCTCTTCCCTGCTTTCTGAGCCCCAGGCCCCTGGCTCCAAGGCCAGAGGCAAGTCCCCAGGCGCCTCCCCGTTGCCCCAGGAGAGCGAGAGCGCGGGGACCTTTCCGTGGGCAGCGTTTCTTCGTTCACTTAGCAAACACTGACCTAGCGCTTACTGCGTCTCTGATAAGTACCCGTCTTTTCATCCTCACAAAATCGCACGACGGAGGGACTATCATTATCCCAATTTATAGAGAAGGAAACTGAGGCACAGAGAGGTTCAGCGACTGGCCCAGGGATGCACAGCTAATAAACGGAGGAGCCGAGATTGCACCCCGTCCTTCCCAGAGGGAGGCTTGGGAAGAGCAACTGAGGGAAGAGATGACTCACAGTGCGGGTGAATGAATGGAGGGGGATCCACGCCAGGGCCACGCAAATGACCGTCCTCCCTCACACGGGCCCGAGGCTGGGCAGGGCTTGCGGGCGCAGCCAGCGCCAGTGGATCTCGGAGGGCTCTGTGACAGGACCGACCAGCGTCCTGCGCTTCTCGGCAGGTGCGCATCTCAGCGTGTGGGCGTCGCTCGGCAGCCCCTCTGCCAGGAAGCCTCCTGGATCCCTCTGCCAGGGCGACCCCACGCCCCCCAGGTTCCCACGCTGCCGGCTCTGGCCTCTTGGGTGAGGCTGCCCCTCCCGTGTCCGAGCTCCAGGTGTATGTAGAGGCGCTGTCTCGGCTCAGAGGGCAACGTCTTCCCCGGACTCTTCTAGGCCGTCAGCCGGGCACACAGTAGGCGCTTAGTAGACATTCTCTATGCCCGTCACTCCCCTCCAGGCTTCCCCTCACCTCCTCTCAGCTCACGTGTGAGAAGAGGGTGTTTGGGTTGTAAAACTGATGCAAACCTATTGCAAAAACAATCAGAAGACACAAGAGTATTAACAGGGGGACAAAAATCCCCAAACAGGCTAACACTTTAATGCAATTCCTTCCAGCCTCGTTTTCTATCCCCCACTCCTCCCCTCCTCCCCGCACACATGTACTCACTCTCTGGTTTGTTTTTTAAACATCTACCATTGTATTGTTTCGTACCTTCTTGTTTTCACATAACAACATGTGATACCTTGCTATCTGATTGCTTTTTAAAAAATGCCTGTTTGAA
>NW_005871266.1:250864-253748 GCF_000147115.1 Myotis lucifugus | reverse complement strand
TGCCTGTTTTGAAATGTTAAAATGTATCCATTTGGGAAGAGAAGATCCCAAACCGAGGTGTGAGTGAGTTAAGAAAGGAGGAGGCAGTGAGGGTGGTGGCGGAGGGTGGTCCCCAGAGGTGACCCTGAGGGCCTCTGGGCTCAGGACAGGGGCCCCTGGGGTCGGAGCCACCGGGAAGGTGCCCCCACACCTCTGGGTGCCCGCGCAGGGAGCCAGCAGGAGGGACGACGGGCAGTTCCTCCCTCCCTTCTCACCGTCCTGCAGGGCCAGCTCTGAGTCACCCTTGGAGTCTCGGTTTATCGGAACTCCCCATGCACAGGGACACCCCAGCGACTTCCAGCTCGCCCCCCAGCTTATTTCCTTTGGAGCAGTTGTTGAGTTGTTATCGGCCCTCATTCACCCCTCGCACGAGACCTCCTGGGGGAGAGGAACTGTGCCGGATGCCAAGCAAGTGTTGGCAGATGGGTGTTGCATGCACCTGACCCCCCCCCCCGCCCCCAAGGAGGCACACTGGGCCCCAGAATGACCTTGCACTTGGTTAAATGTTCTGATCCTTTTGGAACGAGGACCTCGCCTTTTCGTTCCTCACTGGGCCCCACACATGATGTAGCGGGGCCTGCTGCTCCCACAACCTGCCCTGAAGTTTGGGGTCCTGTGGCCTGGCCTCACCTACCCAGGAGTCCACTGCCCTCCCTGCTGAGAAGGCGCCCATCCAGCCAGTCCCAGGTCCACCCCTGGGGCCTGAGCCACGGCCCCGTGACCGGGGAGGGCAGGGCTGGGCCTTCTTCCTTTCTGCCCTGATGCACGGCCTGCGTTAAGTCAGCCTGCTCCTCTCCAGGTGGGCTCTCAGGCTCTGCGACCTTGGGCAAGTCACTGAACTTAAATAAAAATAATAATAATAATTTTTTTTTAAAAATGACCTGCTGCCAAGGCCCAAGGGAAGAAGGAGAGAAGGATGCATTGTAAATGGAAATGCCGCCCACCTCCCAGGGGTGTGGAAGGGCGGATGGCCTTGAGACTCCAAAATGTTTTGCAAGAAGCAGAACCCTCCCAGTGCGTCAAGAATTCGTACTGGGTCCACACGGCCACTTCTCCGGAACGTTCCTAAGGCGAGCCCCTGCGGCGGGGCCTCCAGCCTGGGAATAGACGGCCTGCTTTCTTCCTCCAGCGGGACCCCTAGGCTGCGTGTGGCTGCCGCTCTGCGCTTCCCCCAGGAGCAGCCCCGTGGCCTAATTTGAAGAAACAATGGGCCTCCTTCCTGTGAATGGCCCTGCAGGACCTGCTCGGTGCCTTTGTCCCTGGCAGCACCCGCAATCAGCGGGGCTCCGGGGCTCTGGCCTAATTTGGAGGGACAGGTTTGATCGTCACTCTTGATCCGGGAGGTCCAATCTGACAGGCCGCGACCCTCTGCATGGAAGGACCACGGCAGAGACGGGCTCCTGCCCAGACGGCCCACCCTGGAGGTCTGGGGAAGAAAGAGGAGGAGGCGGCGGTGATGGGGGACGCGAGTGGGGTGAAGAAGGGGCCAGGGCCACCCGCCTGGCAGGCCTAGGGGCGGAGGGCGCTATTGATCAGATCAGTGTGTGGTGAGGACGCAGCTCCCCCTCCCCACGCACGTGCACCCACCAGCTGGCACCCGTGCCCCAGGGCCAGGGGCTGGGCACCGGGGAGGGCCGGAGAGGCGCCGAGGGGCTGGCTCTGGGTGTTCTGAGGGAGGGAGAGGGAAGTGCTAGGGCTGTGGCCTTGTCCACCTGAACACCTGGCAGGTGCCGGGCATGTGACACGAGTCTTGCTTACGTGACCTCAGCAGGAGCCCACTGTCCCCCCACATTCTAGGTCAGGGGCTTGCCTGCGGTCACAGGGCTGGTGAATGCTGGACTGAAGAGACCATGCCAGGGCCCTTCCCAGGGTCAGGGCCTTGCACCGAGGGCCCTGTCCCCGGACGCTGAGAGGATGGAGAGATCCGAGAACTTCTGCAGCAGGGACGCGCCATCACACAGGGCCAGCCCCCCGAAGAGCTCCGTGTGGGTTCAGCGCCGCGCCATCCTGGCTGAAATGCTTCCTTGTTTTTGGTCTGGAGCCGCATTTTCACTGGGTGTGGGGCCCCTCGGTTCACAGGGCTGGCCTTGCTGTGAGCATAGTGCCGGGTGGGGCCCAGGCTGCTGGTAGCCGCCCCCTCCCCCAGTGAATCTCCCGGAAGGTGCAGGCAGCAGCACCACCTTTTCCACTCATTGAAGCGTTGAGCAAAGTGGCAATGAATGAATGTGTGAGGGGATGAATGAATGAATGAATGGATGGATGAGTAACAGATTGTACTGCACCGGATTTGATTTTGCTAATACGCTTGGAAGGAACCAAAACTGTTCTTTAAAAACCTCTGAGATTCGGACCGGTGGGAGCTGTCGCTTCTTGGTCCTGGACAGGGCTGGTCAGGGCCCCGTCTGATTGCTGACGGTGCCTATGGAGAGAGACCCCATTCCCCCACCCCCCTGCTTCCTCTCCAGCTCCCCCACCTGCCCCATGCCCCAGTGCCCACCCTGTCCGAGCCCTCCCACCCCCAACCCCACTGTAACCCCCAGGACCACCCGGGGAGGAGGGGACGGCCACCAGCCTGGCTGCAGTGCCCGTGGACCAGGTGGCGTGGGGCTGCCCGGCCGGCACAGGAGCGTCCATCCTGGGCCGAGGGGCCTGAGAAAGCGTGGGCGACTTTACCCGGCGAAGCCTTAGCAGCTCCTGAAAAGGACTGAAGGGCATCACTCAGGCTGCCACGGTCCATTTCCCTCGGCGCACACAATGAGAAAGTCCCGTTAGGATATGGCGCTGGTCTTGTGCGCGGCTGAAGTTTTTTCTTGAAAGAATAAAATCAGAACAAACTAATAGATGA
>NW_005871266.1:223028-250764 GCF_000147115.1 Myotis lucifugus | reverse complement strand
TCGAGATTTAGGGCCTCCTTTCTTCCCTCTGTCAGGGAGAACAATGTCGGGGGAAAGCGGAGGTTTCCCATTATAAATCACCATAAGCCCCGTGGAAATCCTCCCCACCCTGGTGTGAGTGGGCAGGCGCAGCGCTGGGGCCCCGCGGCCCAAGGCCGGCTTCGGGCGCCCGCACCGCAGGCCGGCCGCTTGGGTTGCTCCCCAGGCCCCCACCCGTGGGAATTAAGGCTCCGGAAAGGCTCTGATCTCCACCCCGAAGCCGGCACATGTCATGGAGAATGAGAAAGGCCAGCCTGCCCACCCCTTCAATTAAAGAGAGGGGGGCAGAGACACAGGGGTGCTAGAGCCCCATCCTGGGGCCCGAGGGGCTGGGGGTGGGGCTGAGAAAATGCTGTGTGTGGCTCAGTGTGTCCAAGGTGGAGCAAGCCGGAAGGCCTGCTGGGCTTTGCCTGGGTCTGATTTTACAAAGAGAGAAACCTGAGGCCCAGAGAGGGGCGGGCAGCTGCTCGGGGTCACACAGCAGTTTGGTGGTGGACCCGGGCCTCTGGTATCTAAATCTACGTCCCACGGGCTAGTGAGCCCAACTCTTGCTTAAGGGCCATCGGTGCCAGAAATGCCAAGGGGTTCCCAACAGCGTCCCTCTGTCTCTGTCCCTCTGTCCTTCTGTGTACTTGCCAGCAGCCTCGCCCGGGGGCAGGGCCAGCTGCTTCTCCTCACACACACTGCCGGGAAACACCTTCGCCTGAGACAGCAGTGACGGGGAGTGGCAGGCTGGCCCGGAACCGGGGGCTCCAGACCCCTGGACTGACAGTGAGCATCCTCGGCAGGACCAAAGACCACCCTTTAGTCAAAAGACAAGACTTTTTGGATCTTAGAAAGATAACTGGGTGTGAACACCATCTACTATGCAGCCGTCCTAGTGGGGGCTGAGTGGAACCCCACTTTCCAACCCACAACACCCTAACGGAGAGAAAGGACGGACCGTCCAGGGGAAGTTTGGCGGCTGCAAAATTTCAGACCAGATCAGGTTCTGATGCCAAGGAAACCCCGGGCACAGAGCTTTGGGGATTTGGGATTTGGATCAGCAACGTTCCCCACAGAGAAGCCGAGATCAGCTGCCCAGACTGCACACGCCAGGTGTCTTCCCCCCTGGCCCCCGGGCCCTGTCCTCTGAACAGGGAGCCTCGTTTGTCCGTTGCCAGCCCGTTCTCCTCGGGCCGGTCCCCTACGTGGGAGCGGCCGTCTTTGGTTACCAGTTTCCTACGCCTGGCATTGTCCTGTCGTCTTGTACTGGAGGGCCCGGCAGGGCTGAGGTGAGGGTCGGCCTTTGCTCTCTGCGTGGGGTTCCAGGCTGAACGGCAAGGCAGAGCACTTGCCCCGTGGTCCTGGCGTGAGAAGCCTGGGTCAGCCCTCACCTGGGGGAGCCGAGACAGGTGTGCTCCCCCCAACACTTCACTTACTCCTGGGCTTCACCTGGGGCTGGATGGGGAAGCCCACACTCTCATCTCGTTCCCAGCCCTCGCCCCTCCCTCCCCCAACCACTGCAGAGAGAAGCATGGCCCAGACGGAGCATCATTTAGACTCCGGGCCGGGGGAGGGGGGGTGCGGTCCAGTCTGTCCCAGCTCCTCAGCCCGCCTTTGCAGGAGGCAGCTGTGCCCACTGTTGCCCAGCGAAATGGGAGTCTTCGCTAGCGGTCAGGTGTCACAAAACAGTCTTCTTCTTTTGATTTTTTTGCCCCCAAAAACTTTTCCATCATTAAAACTTAAGAAGCAACAGACAGCTGTGCAAGAACAGACAGCTGATCTGATCTCGGACCCCGATTTAGAGTGAAGTGCACTTAGCACTCAAAAAGACAACAAAGTGACAAAAGATAAGCATTTGCCTCAAGGCAGATAGCTGGTTTCCCTCCACTTTTGCTCTTGTCTTTGTAATCTCCGGGAACCACGACATAACTTTTCCTGGCTGGGGGTGTTTTTGTCTTTTTGTTTTTAGTTGACAAGGAGGTTGAGTCTCTTTTTCGAGGTGGTTGGGGACTAAGCATCTTGACTTACAGATTGCACAGAACCTGCTGCCTGAGCAAGGAATAGACTTCGTTAGTTTTCAGCCACTGATGTTTGGGGGATGTTTGTTACTGCAGCATAACCCTGACTATTCAGCGCGCACTATTTCTTAGTGCTGTATTTTGAGTCGATCGTTTTCTCTTGTTCCTTGTCATTTCCCATTTGCTTATCATGTTTTTTCCTTAGTCGTGATTCAGAGTTGTTGCTATGTTGCAAAGATTAACCCTTCTGATTATGTGATTATTTTGTCACCGGCTGGAAATCTCTGGGGAAGGTGATTGGTCCTAGTACGTTGGGAAGAATGGCACAGATTTGATCGGTCCCAAACCTGAGCCATCGCTTTTTCCAAACCACTTTCCACGTTTACCAGCTGAGTGCTAACGAGTTGACTAGTCAGGTTGCCTGTATCAACTACTTTATCTCGGAAGGCCCGCCAGGCAGTTTTGGTGCTGTGCCTGCATGGGCCCCGAGAATTCTTTAATGAAGGATTTAAAAAATGACTGGCTTTGTGTGGAATGATGACAGCAGCTTTTGTTAACGAATGTGCTGTAGAAACAGACCTATGAGACCAGTTCCTGAAAAACACGAGGTCTGGGAAACAGGCCTGATGCCAGGGAATTTGGGGAAACCCGCATGTGCCTTTGGTACAGGACGAGGCGGGTCGGCCCGGCCGGCCCCGTGTGGGGAGACCTGCTGAGGTTTGCTGCTACCCATCCCTTCGCCTCCTCGCCCATGGGACCCCTTCTCCTGAAATTCCACAAAATCCATGTGGTGTGGAGCAACTCCTTTGTGTAAAGTTTATTCTAAGGAGTGAAATCAAGGGTCCCCTCACCATTAACTGGGGCTTGGTGCAGAGCCCGAATTATTTTTAGAGGGATCCGCACCCCCACCCCCCCAGTATTGGTTAACCCTCATTCTGAGGTGGGTGGCCTCTTCATGAGGGTGCCCTCCCTCCCCACCATCCCCTGGGGACTGGGCTACTCAGGGCGCCACCCAATTCTCTGCTACAGGACACTTGCCAAACTGCCAGCCCTGAGCCTTGCACAGAAGACAGGTAATCCGGCTCACCTGGAGCCAGGTTCTAAACTTGGCTGCACGCTGGACTCGCCTGGGAACTTAGAAACCTTCTCATGCCTGGACCAAGCCCAGAGCAGATGAGATCAGACCTGGGCTGGAGCCAGGGCCAGGGTCTTTGTACGCTCCCAGGGGATCCAGCGTGCGGCCAAGTTTGAGCACCAAGTTCTGAGGCGGTGCTTCCCACCCACTCGTGGCCCACCTGGGCCCTGTGGCGTGGTCCCACGTGGAAGGGGCCTGGCTTTGCAGAATCTTGTGGGTTTGGGAGCTTCCAGGTTTGCATTCACATACGTCCCACTCCTGGCCACCACATGGCTGCGTGCCTGATGCCCAGGTTTATCCCTTGCGGGGGCCGGAGCCGTACTCCTGTCCTCAGGGGTGCTTTGAGGTGACAGCAGAGGCACAGCTTCATTCCTGCAGGGATGTCATCCCGCTGCTATGCATGCCGGCATCGTCCAGACAACCTTGGCAAGAAATTCCTCTTCTTTTTCAGAAATAGCTGTAGCCCAGCAGCTTGTTTGTTTCATCCTGGGTGCCTTGCAAATTGAATCGCTAGGCGTGTTTTCCTTTTTGCATTGGCTGCCAGGGAACTCAGAGTCAAATTCGCTGCTACATCAAGCAGCCCAGCCGTCCTATGGCATATATTTTGACCTCTGCTTTACCTCTGCTTTGTCTTCTCTTTCTCCCCCTTGTTTTCCTCACCCCCTAAAAATCACATGGGATTGTGTGTGTTTCATAAGGCACCTCAAATCCTCTTTTTGTGACAAAGTAGGGACACAGCTTTGCATAAACAGACGAAAGACCCAGGCTCCTTTTCCTCTGGTTGATGGTTGAGGCGGAGTTGTTGCCTCTTCTCTGAGCACTGCCTGCGTGCAGGTCCAGCCCACACTTCCCTGAGCATTCCCAGCAGAACCGCATTTCCTGCTGGCCCTGGCCGGGCCTCGCCTGGTTGCAGACTCCTCAGTCACAATGCAACACACCTGGGGCTCACACTGCTCCACCCACTCGGGGCGGCCTCCCCCCACTTCTGGAAACCTCGCTGCTAGCTGAAGACTGTCTGGGTCACACGGGTGATGCTTTGTGGCTTTGTGGCCACTTGTCCACACAACTCTCTCCTGGAGCTGGGGAGGTCCTGGACGGCATGTGCCCTGTCACCCGGCTCAGGGCCTGACCCCGGGTACCTGGGCTGTCTGCAGCGCCTGCTCCGGCTCCAGAGACCCCGAGATGCTGCACCCCCCGAAGTTCTGTTCTGTCTTGTGGCAGGGCCTGTGCCCAGCCTCTGCTCAAGGATCAAAGGTTGACCTGGATGATTCCAGGCATCGTGGGATTGGAGGAGCTCCGGGAGGCACACGTCAGGACAGTGTCCCCAAACCACCGTTAGAGCATCTGGGGCATGGCTCTGAGTGGGCCTGGCTCCCACCTGGGCCCCGTCACCCAGGGCTGTGTGACTATGGGCAGCTCCCCTCCCCTCCCCTCCCCTCTCCTCCCTTCTCCCATAAGCAGGATGGTAGGAGCACATCCCTCTTGGGGAGACGTGAAATAGGGTAGAAAACACCCGAGAACCCGGGGCGCTGAAAGCAAGCACCCGAGACATTAGACTGCATTACTCTGAGGTGTCCCCTGGGGCTGAGGCCCCTCCTCTGCTCCTTAGAAGCAGCCAGGCAGAGGCCCTGGAGGTGTCTGCACCCCGAGGGCGGGGAGCAGTGGGGGGTGGGGGGTGCCGAGAGAAGAGCAGACGCAGTCTCTGGAACCAGACACCTACTGTGTGCAGGGTGAGCCCTGGGTTCCCACCGGGCCTCTGTTCCCACCTGCCCGACGAAGGGGTGCAGTGGGACTCGCCTTGCAGGGTAGAGACACTGAGGCTGGGTGGTCAGGTGACGCTCCAGGTGTGTGCCTGGCCCCGCAGGTACCCAGTGGCTGGGGTGGGACTTGCTCTGGGATGGCTGACCTCACCCTCCCAGGCACTCATCCTGCTCTCCCCGTGCGGGCAGGTCCCCGAGGTCCCCTGGCCATGCCTTCCTGACCTCAGAAACCAGAGTGGACCGCTTTCCTCGGTGCCCACCGGGGGCGGGGCTGGCCTGGCCCTGCGCTGTCAGCTGCCGGCACCGCTGGCTCCAGAGGCTGTTGCCGTGGAAACCCAGACTGATGTTCTCCTAAACAGCAACATGATGTGTGGTTTCTCTGCCGGATGTCCCAGCTAGCAGGCCAGGCTGGGAGGGTGGAGACAGAGCAGCCTCGGGAGGGAGCCCCTCCAGGGCCCTCAGGCCTGCCTTGGCCTCACCACAGCAAAGTGATCCAAAGACACTGGGATTGTGGGAGGGGGGTCGGGGGGGGGGAGGATGTGTTTGGAAAGAATGTGCTGAGGTCATCAGGTTTGCTTCCAAGGAGCTTCTGTGGGAGGGTGTGGAGCCCATGTGCTCCATCGGAGTTACTGGGGGGGTTCCCGTTGGCGATGGTGCCCAGTCCCAACCCTCCGCTGGCATTCGGTGCCCCTTATAGGACACCATGGGGCGTGGCTGCTCTTATCAGCTCCTCCAGCTCTGCCTCTGAGTGGCCATGCGACCGAGCACTCCCCCTGTCCAGTGGAGCCTCGCTTTGCTTATCTGTAAAGAGGGAGCGGCATTTCTTGCCCAGCTGGGGCTCGGCAGGAAGCTCTGAGCTCAGGGGTTCTGAAAGCCAGTGCAACTGCCCCTGCGAGGGGAGAGGGATTTCCCAGGGGGACCAAGCACTTGGGGGTAAGGGGAGTTGTGCAGTGCCCCCAGATCCAAAACACACAGCTGTTTCGCTTTTGAGTTCAGAACATAACTGGGACCAGACTTACTATTAAGACCCGTGCATTTTGCTTCACAGTTAAGCACGGGCTCTGGGAGCGAGTCAAATGGTGAGTCTCGTGGGCAGGGGGCCCACACTGCCAGCTTGGGAGACTCTGTGGCCTCTCGAGCAACCCGTGTGGCCGTGGAGGGCTGGGAGCCAGGCCTTGGCCAGGCGCCACACGCATCCCATCCACATGCATACGGATGGAGTGGCGGGTGGCTGACTGGCACGTGCAGAGGTGGGCTGACCAGCTGGAGCCATCACATCTCTTGGAAGATCTTCCAGCAGGGAGGGAGGGAAGAAGTCTTTTAAAAAACAGGAGACTAACTCTGCACATTCTAGTCAGAGAGCACACACCTGGCACCGCACCCCTTTTGGCCCCTGCAGACATTATTAATTGATCACAGAGTTCTCTCCTACAGAGTCTAGAGACCCTCTTCCCACATAGCCCAGAGCACCGGCTAACATCCACCAGCCAGGTTTCCATTTGTCACCCGTATGGTGATGCTACTTGAGGTTCCCCTCAACATCCATGCGCACGTGCAGAGATGTGGGGCTGGCACCGCCCTCGGGCACCTGCTGTGCTCAGCAGGTTGTCAATGCTCTGACTTCCCCGCAGGGCTGAGTGTCCCTCCGCTCTCCCTGCGAGCTGATTTGCCGACAACTCAGCATAGAAGCCTGCAGATTGCCTGGGGAATCCTGCAGGTTCTGACTCAGCGGGTTTGAGTCTAGCAAGGGTCCCACCTTTCTGGCCAGCTGCCCAGCCATGAGGTGCTGCTGGTGGAAGGACAGGTGTGGAGCAGCAAGGGTGCAGGTAACACAGAAATCGTGAAATGAAGGCAAAGAGAACGGGAGAGAAAGAATGTAAGAAACCGGGGACTGGGTCCAAGGCTGCACTTCCGATCTGAGACATTCTTGCATTCACCTGCAGGAGGAGGTGTCTACAGAGAGCGGCAGCCCCTTCCCTTGCCTGTCCAGAAACTGCTCAGCTTTGCTTCTTCTCTGCATGTTCAGACTCCAGTTGGTGCAAGGAAGAGGGGTGCAGTATGGGGTTTGTCCCCCTGAAAGCATTTGCTCCTTCCCGTGACTTGGGGAGGGTTGGCCAGTTGAAGGTTGACCTTCCACTCCCGGTCTCCCTTCCTACCCTGCCTCCTGCCCCAGGTAGGAATCGTCTGTCACCAGGTTCTTTATTCTGATGACTAGTCTCCTTTCCCAGTGTGGGTCTACCTCTGGGAATCTGTTGCAAAACCCTTGTTCCCGTTACTGTGGTTGTATACAAACGACCCCAAAATGACTGGTACAAACCCACCATTTGTTACGCTCACAGATCCTGTGAATCGGGGATTTGGACAGGGCATGGCAGGGAAGGTTCGCTCACTCAACACATCTGGCAGTTAGTGTGGGATTGGTGGCTGGAACACCTCCACGTGGCCTCTTCGCGTGGCTTGGGCTTCCTCATAACATGGTGGCTGGAATCCAGGGCTGAGCATGAGGGGAGGGGAGAGATTGAGTGGAAGCTTCATCATTTTTTATAACCTGCCTTGGACAGTGTAACTACTGATATGGTGGGGAATGCAGCTCTAGTGCTCAAAGGGAAACTTGTACCTTTAGATGTTTATGTTAGAAAAGAGAGAGGTCTAAAATCATGGCATAGGATCCTCCATACAGCACTAGAGAAGAAAGAGCAAAATAAACCCAAGGTAGGTAAAAAGAAGAAAGTAATAAAGATAAGAGGGCGGGAAATAAAACACAAAGTAGAGAGATAATAGAGGAAGCTGACAAAACTAAAAGCTTTTTTCTCTGAAAAGATCAACAAAATAAATCAAGAAAAAAGAGCAAGAACACAAACCACAAAAGTGAAGCATGAAAAAAAGAGGGGCTCTCACTACAGACCCTACAGACACTAAAAGGATAAGAATATAATGAACAACTTGATTCCAAAACATTTGACCCCTTTGATGTCATTGAAAAATTCTTTTAAAAAAATGTAACTTACCAAAACTGACATAAGAGGAAGCAGAAAGTCTGAAGAGCCCTACACCCGTTTAAAAAATGGAATTGATTATAAAAAAAACCTTCTGCATTTGTTTCTTATTGCTGCTGTAGCAAATCACCACCCACTTCGTGGCTTTACACAATACCAACTTGTTCTCTTGTTCTTCTGGAGGTCAGAAGTATAACATGGAGGTGTTGGCAGGGTTGTGTTCCTTCTTTGGGCTTTGGGGGATGCTCTGTTTCCTTGTCCTTTTCAGTTTCTAGAGGTCACCTGCATTCCTTGGCCTGGGGTCCTTCCTGGAATCACTCCAAGGGCCCCTGACAAGGGGCTCATTTCCAGGAGGCAGCTGCCAAGAGCTCCCATTCCAGTTCCGGCTTTTATCTTGTGCTCTGCGCCACTCAGAAAACCCACTGGGGCCTTCTGGGGGTACCCTCACCTGTCCTGGGGCCAGCCCAGACATAGTTCCTACTTGTCACTCTGATCCTCCTGCCTCCCACCTATGGGGCCCTTTTGATTACACTGTGCCTACTTGGTTAATCCAGGATAATTTTTTTATTTATTTTAAGATCTGTAACCTTAATCACACATATATGTAAGGTCACATATTCACAGATTGTGGGCATTAGGACGCGAGGCAGTCCTTTGCTGTGCTCATTGAATCTATGGGTCAGGAATTTTGACAGAGCACTGTGCATGGCTCACCTTTACGCCATGACACCTGCAACCTCTGCAGGAAGACTCAAAGATTGGGGGCGGAAATGAGCACTCACCTGTCCGACAGCTGATGCTGGCTCTTGGCTGGCTGAGAGCTGGCCGAGGCTGTCGGCTGCAACACCTGCCTTCACCCTCACAGCTGCGTGGCCTGTGCTTCCTTACAAGATGGCGGATGGAGTCCAGAGGGTAATGGATTCAACAGAGAGAGAACCAGGAGGAAGCTGTATCACTGTTTGTGATCTAACCTTTGCCACATTCTGTTCGCCAAGGTGGTCACAGAGTTCCCCTCACTGTCAATGGAGCAGATAACGGACTGCACCTCTTAGTGGAGAAATATCACTGTGGCTGTGTTAGGGAAACCCATCTGCCAGAGCCTTTTAAGGATTAAGATTGGGACTTGCTGTGTTACAGAGATCAAGGGATTGTGCTAAGTGGGCCACCACCCCACAAGGCAGGGCCATCCCGTAGTGGCCAGCACCAGGGGTCCACCCCCAGCAATTCCCTCTTCTGCATATGGTCCTGGTTTTGGTTCACGCAGTCCATGTGGGATATGGCAGGTGACCCCATCTCGTGTTCATGAGGGCACCTGAGTGTGATCCAGTGCCTGGTCCAGGAACCCAGGCGAGGGACAAACAAGGATGGCCCAGCGTCCCCAAGGTCCTGGCCTGGTCAGCAGGGCGAAATCCCCGTTTGTGTGACAGGGTTCCTGCCTCAGTGGTAGAGAACCAGTGCTGATGTGAGCCCCGGCCTCAGTGTAGCTGGATCAAACACCTGCATCCTTGCTTCCCTCCCAACTGCTGTCTCAAAGGAGCGGTGGGACGGATGTGAGAGAACCCAGGGGCTGTCCCTGGTCTCCTGACGTTAATCTCTGGGGACCTGGGGTGAGGGACAAGACATCCCTGAAGCCTCCAGAAGGAACCCAACCCTGCCAACACCTCGATGTTGCCCCTCAACATTGCAGATGGGGGAAGGGCGACCTGTTGGATTGGAACTGCTCCTCTATGTCTGGAATGTTCCCAAGTATCAGGCCCATCCCTGGTGCTGAGAACTCAGCCTTCCACCTACACACCCCATGGTGCCCAGCACGCCCACTTGCAGGGCATGGCCCTGCTGTTCCTCAGCCCCACCTGGGAGAGGGACACAATCTGGTTCTCGCAGGCAGGTGACCCTTGTGGCCCACATGGCTATTTGGGGCCACATGGCTGTTGCCTCACACTCAACTTCCAGCCGTGCCCACTGCCAGGTAGTGACATGCCTGGGGCCACGGCGGGGGAGACCTCTGCCTCTGTCCTTCCTTGGGGAGCTCCTCAATCAGGGAGCTGCTGGGAAGAAGGACCCTCTGCCCCAAGACCCCGGTGACTTTGGGGTGACTTGACCCTGGGTTATTGGAGGAATCCTACATTGGGCCTTTGGCTTTTCATTGCTGGCCACGCCATAAGGGTTTCATTTGCATGCAGGTAACAGGAAGCCACACCACAGTAGCTTAAACAGGCAGGTTATTTGTCTCCCAGAGGCTGGCAGTTCTGGGCTGGAGTGGCAGGTCCAGCATGCTCTCCCCCCAACACCCCCCCCCCCCATTCTGGTCCAAGCTCCTCTACCTTCCTGCTTTACCATCCTTGCCATGTGACGTTTCCTCATGGCTGCAACATGGCTGCTGGCCTTCCAGGCATCATTCAGCTTTCCTTGCAGGAAGAGAAGCGTGGAAGGAGTATGGAGCCGTGCCTAGGTGAGGGAGGTAAGCCTTTCCCAGGAACCCCTGGCAGGCTTTGGCATTTTGTTGGCCAAAGCTGGGCCTCATGGCTGCTGGAGGCAAATTCCAGCCTGTCGTAATAAATGCAAGAAGTCCTCAAAAGGTTGATGGGCTTCTATATTCAGCAGGGCTGAATCATATTATTGCCTGCTGGAGTAGCTGGAAGCATTTCCCCAAACCTAAAGATTTGCATATAATATTACCTGCTGCCTGCCAAACAGTTGAACAGTGAGGGCAGTTCCCCCAATCCAACAATGCCTACTGTATATGCAACCTTACCTTTGATATGTATATCTGCTTTGCTTTAGGGCAATTTGTGTTAATAAAAAGCTAGGGGTTCAGAGATTCAAAAGAACTTGGTTACTGAAGCTAGGTCTCCTCTGGCTCCCCCATGTATTCCAAATTTATATTTCTAGTCTCTTTATTAATTTACACGCAGCCCCTTCTCCAGATTCCTGAACCCGTCTAGATGCTGAGGAACACCCTGGCACATGGCCACTCTGACTGCAAGGGAAGCCGGGAAGTGGGACATGTTAGTTGTGTCCCGTTAGCAGAGAGGAACACTGGGTAGGAAAGAGTGACATGAGATAGGACACAGAAAAATGTCTTCAAAACCCCTTGTCAGCGATTCCCTTTCCCTCAAAGTTGCTCCCCATGGAATAGCTTCCCCTCCCTCCTCTCCTCTCCCTTTTCTCCCCTCCCTGACCCCTCCTTTTCCAGGCTCAGTGTCCATTCTTTCTCCCGCTTTCTGGCCCTGCTCCTCCCAGCACACACTGCGGTGTGTGTTGCTGCTGCTGCTGCTGTGTGAGGGGCCGGAGGCTGGCTGGGGCTGGTCAGCTCCCCATTGGGAGGAGCTGTGGTGATCAGAGCCGGCTGGGAGGCCACCTGGGAAGTCGAGGCAGAGGATGTGTGGACTCCGGCCACATGGGGGCTGGACTCCATGTAGCCACTGCCTCTCAGGAAGGCTGGCTTTCTCAACAGGCTTTCCATGCTGTTGGCTGAACTCCAGCAATCCAAGGGCTTCTAGAACTTATTTTCATTATGTTTCTTCCTCTCTTCTCAAAAAAGGAAGGAAGGAAGGAAGGAAGGAAGGAAGGAAGGAAGGAAGGAAGGAAGGAAGGAAGGAAGGAAGGAAGGGGGAATGCTATGTAGCTTCCTCCCTCCCCCCTCCCTCGCCCCTTCCACCTACCCATGCAGTCATCTGTCCGGCTGCCACCCATCTCTCAGTCTACCTGCCTATCTGCCCCTCCCTCCCCCTTCCCTCTCCATCGGCCCTGCAGGCTGAGGACTAGGATTCTGGGCTGCATCCAGCAGCCCTGGGTTGAGGCAGCATCTCCCCGGTTGGTGGGCCTGCCCCCGGGGAGCTCTGCACAGCCTCCTCCCACTCCTGTGAGTGGGGCTCCTGCCTGGACAGCTGTCCCTCAGAGAGAGGGCCCCACATGCCCGCTGGCTGGCCTCAGGAGCACCGACCAAGTGGGCAGTCTGTTCCCTGCGGCCCAGCTGGGCCTGCTCAGCTGTCTTCAGAGGCCGCAGCGGGGCCTTCCAGGGACCTTTCCCCCCAAATAACCCGCAGTGGCACCAGTTCCACCTCATTTCCTGACAAACTGTCCAGCCCCCAACAAAACTCGTGTTATCTACTCTCATCCCCACCGGAGAGGCCTGTCAACTCCAGCTTCGGCAGATCCTCCAGGAAATGGCCTATTGTGGCTGAAACGGGCCCTCGAGGACACGTGGAGTCGCAGGAAGCAATCCGGATCCGGATGGGTACCAGAGCAGGTCTCACTGTCCCTCAGGGCCACGCGCCCAAGAGCCCCCGACAAGGGGCTCATTTCCAGGAGGCAGCTGCCAAGAGCTCCCGTTCCAGTTCCGGCTTTTATCTCGTGCTCTGCGCCACTCAGCAAACCCACTGGGGCCTTCTGGGGGTCCCCTCACCTGTCCTGGGGCCAGCCCAGATGCCCCGGACTTCTCCGCTACCGCTGGCCTCCCAGCCAGTGTCAGCTGACCCTCACCTCGAGGACCCTGGGCTTGCAGGGTGGCCTGGCAGGATCCTGTAGGGTACCCCCTTGGCCCCATGGGCCCCTGCCCCACCGAGCAGGTCTCCACAACCCCCCTGACCGTGCCTCTCTCAGTGAGGAGCCAGGCAGCCCCTGGGAAGGAGGTGGGGAAGGAGGGGCGGCTGGAGCCTGCTGGCTGCACTTTGAAACATTCCTGCGTCCTCACCTGCCCATCCACCCACCGGGCAGCCGGGCCAAGCGCTCTGCCCGCCCAGAGTCTTGGAGCGGAAAAAAAATAAATAAATGAGACAAAAAAAGGATCCTGTATCAGATGCCAAAAATGAAGATAACTCGGGAGGAAGTTTATTTTGATGAGGAAATCCCTAAATGCTGTTGAAACTATGCTTGGAATGGCTAATTAGCGCTCGGGGGCTTTGAAGGAAGCGCGGCTCCCAGTGCGGCCCCTCCCTGGCCAGGTTTCCCTGCACTTATCACTTATCTGCAGGAAACGGCTCGGGCCCTGGATGTGCGGGCGCTGCCCAGAGCAGCCTGTGACTCACGCCTGGGCAGCCGGACAATTCTCGCAGCGGGGACGGCCTTCCCAAGGCAGTGGCCCAGGCTCCATAGCTGGGCTGGGCGGCCACAGGCTCCCAGAGAGGTGGGAAGAGAGTGTTCTGGAAGGTTCACTGGGGTCCAGGCAGCAGGAGCTGTCCCTGGAGCGCCCACCTGCCAGTCCCAACACACCCAGATTCTGCCCTGACTCAGCTGCAGACATGTACGCGATTCACCCAGTGGAGGGGGGAGCCAGGAGGAAACAAAGGCCAGGTGTCACCCTGGAACCCGGGGACACTGTGGCTCGACCCACGGAGTGGTGGCCGGCGGGAGCTTCCAGAGGCTCCGTCTGCTTTGGAAACAGAGCCCTGGACACAGGCCTGTTTTTGGAGGCAAGACTTAGGAGCTCGGCTCAGATGCCCTGTCCCGTCCCCTCTCTGACTCGGGCAGGAAAAGCCGTGGGGAACGCCTGGCTCGAAGGCAGGCAGAATTGGCCTCTGGTGGCCGGCTGGGCGGAGAGCGGAGAGGCGGCCCCTGCCCTGAGCCAGGCCTGGGAGGGAGACCACACAGGCACTGTGGTCACAGCATGGGGTGGCCGTGTGCTAGCTGGGGCACCTCCTCTGCTGCCCTCGGTGATGCCCCCCAGGCCCCTATGTACCGGGAGCCGTGTGCCCGACTGAGCACACCACACGTCAGCCCTGCTCTTCCTGAAGACCACAGCCAGTCTGAGCTGGGGGTAGTCCGTCTCTCCGGGGGGACACATAGTGCTCGGGGGCCGGGGCCGGTCCTTTCAGAGCCCGACAAAAGGGGACAGGCAGCCAGGAGCTCTCAGGTCTGGGTCCTGCGCGGTCGACACGGAACCGCCTGCCGAGGCCCGAGTGTCCGCACCGGGGGACCCACACCTGCGTGCGCGCTGGCCACGTGTACAGGCTGCGTTTCTGATGCAACTATTCTTTGAAAAATGCTGCTTCTGTTGTTCTCGCCTCCCTGGCATCCACCCCGCCCCCGAAAGTCAGGAGCGAAAGAGATGGGGTTGAGCTGGGGCTGACCACGCGGCTGGGGGAGGGGACGAAGGTTTTCACTTCCCCACCTCGGCTGCTATGCTTAGAATTTCCACTCTCCACCACAGGCTTGTCTCTTTGTAACAGCTACTCCCCGCAGGACGGTCCCTGCAGGCCCAGCAGAGTTATAGGACTTCCTTGCACCCTGCCTCCCACAGTCACACTTGGCCAGCGGACACTCCCACATGCCATCCCCGGAGAGACGGTTGGATGTGGAGGTTCGAAACCCGGGGTGTTTGGGAAAAACATCCAAATGCCGGTGTGTTGTTCGTTCGGCTGCTATGACCCAACACGACAGACTCGGGGCTTGAATAACTAACATTTATTCCTCACAGTTCCGAGGCCCAGGTGCCAGCAGGGTTGGTGCTGGAGGCAGGGTCGGTGCTGGGGGAGGGCCCGCCTCCCGGTTCCGACCCACATGGCCTTCCTGGGTGCCCGCATGCAGAGCCCTGTGTCTCCTCCTCTCCTAACAAGGGCACTCATCCCATCCTGGGGGCCCGCCCTCACGGCTTCAGCTAAACATAATCACCCCCAAAGGCTCCACCTCCTCCGAAAATCTTCACATTGGGGGGTGGTGCTTCAACCTAGGCGGGGGACACATACATCTTCCAGACACCCTGCCTTTGCTCCTCGGATGCGCACTAGGACGATAGAATACTAAAACACCCTATATCTGCTGGCATTGAAGGCTTTTCCAGCCTGTTTCCACCGGCTGGCTGCTGAGCGTCCACTCTAGTCACCATTTTGCACATGATAAAGGAGGGCCCAGAGGGGTAAGTGACCACTGTGAGGTTACCGGGGGCTTCCCCTCGCCTCTGACCCCACACTAACATGGCCACTGAGTGTTTGTAAGTGTTATTTGCATTGGTGAAGGCACGATGCTGAGCCAGATCAGAAAAACCCTGGGCTTGTCTATCCCCAACACCTTTCGTTGAAGAAAATAGATAAAAAGAGAAGCCCATTCATCCCGGCAGAAGTGGGAAGTGGTGAAATCTGGCTTCCCCACTCGACCAAGCTTCTTTCCCGCTTCCTGTATTTGCTCTCCGTGGCCCCCACCTCCAAGGCTCACGTGGACTTAAGAGACGAGCCACAAAGGGGGGGCCACTGCCCTGCCCATCCCTGGACCTTGGTTTCCCCATCCCTCCATGTGCACCCACTCGCTGCATGGGTGCTGTAGAGTCAACCCTGGTACACACGGGGGTGGAGGTACCCTTCTCTGTCCACCCCAAACCCGGGAGCTACTGGGGTGAGATCTGGGCTCCTGCCCCGAGGAGGGGGCTCGGTGTTTGGAGAGGCCTGTGAGAGGGCCCGGCCCTCGGCCTTCGCTTCGGCCCTGGCTTCTTTGGCACCCCTTTCCCAGATTCCCTACTCCACGTTCCCAGCACGGCTCTGACAGGCCCGAGGGCGGGGAGTCCTCCTGGCCCGGGAAGGTGGCTGAGCGTTTGGACAGCTGCCTGCCCACCCGCTATCTCTAGCTACATACTTACGTTTGTTTTGGGGAGCAGCCTCTTAAGCTTATGTAATACACTTGGAAGTCAAGAACCCAAGATTCATGATCACTCGCCCAGGAGGGGTTTGCGAAACACTTGCTATGAAGAAATCTTTCCATTGAGAAAAATTCCCCTCGTGCTCACACTCCTGGTGGCTCCAGCGTGTTGTGGGGATGTCTGCAACTTGAGAAGGGCCCTCCCCTGCCTCCCCCCCTCACCCCCCAAAAAAGAAAAGATAAGGGGCCTCCCCAGAATTCCAGAGCCCACTGCTCTCTGCTGGCTCCGGGTCGTGATCCAATCCTGGCACCGGAAATGGAACTTGATCCCCTCTTTTGCCCTCCAGGGCAGTCACGACTGACCTCATCAATAACCAGTCAGTGGCTGAGCTCTCTCCCCATTCCAGGCACCACATCAGACCCCTGCGGCCCTAACTGTACCGCATGCGCCCAGTGACGGAGGGTTAGGTGTTTTTACACCCATGTTACAGAGGGGACCTTCGAGGCTTGCTGTTAACGTGGTTAAATGGGAAAGTAGACCCCGCCCCTCCTCCCAACTGCTGACTGTTCAAAATATAATTCCAGGTGGGGCCCCGGAGTGTGCTTTTTAAACCACTTGCTGCATCACAAGAGGAAATGAGGGTCTCCTCCTGCAGGGAGGGAAGCCAGCATGCCCCGTGGCCATTTCCCTTTTAAGAGAAACGTGTAGGGTTCTGGGCCTTTCCTTGGCCATGTTGTCATCCGGGGCCCCAGGAACTGAAGATCAGAGGGCCCCAGGAACCTTGGGGATCATGGCCGGGCCGGCAAACAGCCCTTATAGAAGCAGCCTCACTGGGGCCATTGCCCACACAAATGGGCCTTTCACTGGGCCCATGTGAATCCAAAAAGACAAAACTGTGTGGGTCTGGGCCACAGCTATAGATCCAGACTGTGCAGCCCAGGGGCCCCAGACTCAGAGGGAACTCAATGGATTTGTCAGGGAACCGAAAACAGATGATTTTAATCAGCAGGGGAAAAAAATGACTTCATGGCCACAGTTGATGGAAGGAGGCAGCGTTTGGCTGCCAGGCTCTGCCCGGGGGTCGCGTCCAGAAAGCTTGCCTGTTCTTCAGCCTCTAGCCCGGCTCTTCCCTGCGAGGGGCCCCAGCTGTGAGGGGGCCACAGCTGTGCAGGGCTGGGCTGTGGGAGGGCCAGCTGCCCCAACCCGGACAGAGATAACCTAGCGCTCCCCTGCCCCCAGCTTCCTCTCCCCAACCGCTTTCATGAATGGCCCAGCTTCCCAGACAGCTGATTGGCTGAGCTGCCAGCTGGGAGGTCCAATCAGCGGCCGCAGAGCGCTGGCGGCTCAGGCTCAGCGTGGAGCCTCCGTCTCTGTAGCTATGAATGGCAGTCTCAGCTGCCTGCAGCTACCGCCTACCTTGCGGAGCCCCCTCCACCAGAGGGGAGGAGGAGGGTTTTTTTTATTTCTCAGACCGTTCAGGGTTCTGGTCAATTGTGTCATTCTGAGGCTTGGCTGCGGCGACTCCTGACAATAGCCGCTGGGCTTCCCTGCCTGGTCACTGTTGACATTCATGATCTTGCAAGTGTGTGGTTAGAAATGCATTTCTTTGCCTATGGTCCAGTCTGACTTCCTTTCCAGGGAAAGCACTGCCGCCCTCCAGCCTGAGAGGGCAGCCTGCCAGGGGACGAAGGCAGGGGGGCTGGGAGAGGCAGGCCTCGTTACCGGCCAGTGTTAGGAGGGCCAGTGAGGGGGCTCCTGACACGTGCAAACTGCCGTGAACTTCTCCTGCCAACCAGAAGGGCCTGGTCGCCCCCCCCCGCCCCCCGTGTCACTGGCCTATCCTAGCTGCACATCCCCCCATGCATGTGAGGGCTGGGGCCGCCATGGGGGAACCCAGCCATTCAGCTGCATATCCTGTTAAGTAGGAAAACATGTTCTGTTTGCTGATGTTATAAAGAAGGCATGTGTTTACAAATGCTTGTTGGGGAAAGTGTGGTTACTGGGCCTGCTTCCGGCCTCCCCTCCCCAGATGAAGTGATTGTGTGGCTGACAGAGCGGAGCCTGCTCTTAATGGGAAGACCCCCTTGCGTAGGAAAGCCAGACTCAGCAGACCCTGGTACAGAGAGCTCTCTTGTAAGGCGGGTTGAGGCCATGCAGGGAAGGCCTGAAACGCCAGGGTGAACGCTGGGGAGTGCTGGGAGGTTGGTGAGCTGCAGAGTGGCATTTCTCCCCTGTCCAGGGGATCCACCCCCCAATGCATCCACCCGGTGCCTGGCTGGCTGACCATTTCAGGAACTACAGCACCAGGGCTGTGCAAACTGCTTCCTGGGGCTCCTGGCTACTTCTCATGATGAGCCCCTGGAGTGCTGAGTCACCCCCAATTTTTAAAAACTATTTTTTTATTGATTTCAGAGAGGAAGGGAGAGAGATAGAAACATCAGGGATGAGAGAATCTTCTATTGGCTGCCTCCTGCACACTCCCTACTGGGGATTGAGCCTGCACCTGGGCATGTGCTCTGACCAGGTTCATAGGTCGATGCTCAACCACTGAGCCACGACAGCTGGGCTGAGTCACCCTCATTTTAAAGAGGAGAAAACAGGTTTGGAGTCATCTGCAAAGCTTCCCACAATTTGAATTGGCAAGCCCCGCACACAAACCCAAGCTCTGCCGTACGGTAGAGGGGAACGGCACTGCTATTGAGCCACCTGCCACAGGACCACATGGGATTAAAGAACAAAATACAGGTAGAGCGCCGAGCACCAGGCCTGGCACAGACCACGGCTGCAGCCACAGGGATCCTGACTGCTGAGGAATGTATCTATTCTCAAGTGTGTGTGTGGGGTGGGGGCCGGAGTCCATGAGTGTGCAGCCTGAGGAATCTGTGGGTTTCCCGTCGTCCCATGCCGTTCTGCCAGCTGTGGGCCCAGTATGTGTTTTCACCTCCCCGTCCATAGTCCATAACTGTTATGGTCTTGGGCCCATTTGCATCTTAAAAGTTATTGAGGACGCTAAAGAGATGCTGTTGCTGTGGGTCTCATCTATTGATATGTACTGCACTAGAAATGAAAATGGAGAAAATGTTAAAACACAAGAATATGCAAGTATGCATCCCATTCGCTATCAGAGCAGCCATGTCATCCCCTGCCACGCAGCCCCTGGAAAATTCCGCTGTACGCTCACGAGGGAACGAGACAAAAAAGGCAACCGGTGTCTCCATGTTACCGTGAAAATAATTTTGACTTTCAGCCCTCCTGAATGCACGCTTTGAAAACTGCCGTTTTCATCCGTAGGGAGAAGTTTAAGGCTGCGGGCTTCCTTGTGGCTGGGTCTGGCCACGCGATCCCTGGCCAATGGGCTGTGAGCAGCCCTCAGCGGCGGCTCAGGGCTGCTGCTCTCATGGGACACGCGTGAAAGGGGCTGCAGCTGTCCCGACGCGCAGTGTGGCAGCTCTGTGAGTGAGGAGCAGTGACCACGTGCTCTCTCCGAAGGAAAGGCGGTCGGTCCTCCCCTTTATTCTTTTTTAAAAATAATTTTTATTGATTTTTACAGAGAGAGGAAGGGAGAGGGAGAGAGAAATAGAAACATCGATGAGAGGAGAAACATCCATTGGCTGCCTCCTGCATGCCCTGCACCTGGGATCGGCCCGCAACCCGGGCATGTGCCCTGACCGGGAATCGAACTGGCCACCTCTTGGTGCATGGGATGACGCTCAACCACTGAGCCACACCAGCCGGGCAGTTCTCCCCTTTCTCACCCCCTTGGGCGGGGGACCTGGGTCACCAGTTCCATCATGCCTCCACATCAGTCCACGTTGCCTATCTGAGCTCACCTGGGAAAGAGAAATTAACTGCCTGGTTTACTCTACTAGATTTTGGGGTCTCATAGCCTAGCCAGAATCCTGACTAGTCCAGTGATCATTTCTACACCATCCTGGGCTTTCTGATTTAATTATGTTTGCAAGAAGATGGATGAACTATTCTCCGGTGGAATACACGCCCCTGAGAAGAGCTGAACCTCAGCCTCAGAGTTGGTGCAATGCCCAGGGAACGACAAAACACCACGACAGGGTCTATGGCATAAGCTGGCCCTGAGGCCGAGCGAGGAACCAGTGAACTTGTGTGCACCTCTGACCTTTACGCCAGCCCGGGGCTCTCTGCCCCCATCCTCGCTCTCCTCAGGAGGTTTATTGGGGGTGGAGAGGGTGGCTTGCGGAGATGAGCCCAGGAGCCTGGCTGAGAGGCAATTGCCGACGAGCCTGCTGGCCAAGGGAAGCTGGCTGGACATTGGAGGGAAGTTGGGCCCTTCCCCTTAGGCCGAGGGAGATGGTGGGAACCTGCAGAGGCAGCTGCAGGGTGAGAGAGCCGAGCCCAACACACGCCTGCAGCCCCCAAGCACCAGGGTTTGCTCGCAGATGGCTGGCCCTCGCGGTCACGGGCGTGCTGAGTCACCAGGCCAGCACCCAGGCTGTTTGTGGGCCCCGAGAATGCTGACACGGTACTTTTTAGGCAATTGCTAGATATGTACTAGGACGTGAATTGAAGGGGTCCCAAGAGTTGTTTTTTATAAACAAAACCCAGCAGGGTGCTCAACTGTGCAGAGGACAGTAAAGCAGTGATTGCTAAAGCCCAGCTGCCCTCGGCTTCACCCGTGGAGCGTGTCCTTCTAACCAAAGGGTGTGCGGCAGGGTGGGCGGTGTGAGGCTCAAGGCCCCCCTCAGCATGTCTGAGAACCCTGGAGGACCTGGTGAGTGCCAAGGGTGCCCTCGGCAGAAAGTCTTAGATGCTGCCCGTGCCTGCACCCCCAGTCCCCCGGGGAGACTGGGTGCGGTGGGCTGCAGGGAGCCTTCGCTCTGTGAGGAGGCTGCGGAGGCGGAGCATCAGATCTGAATAGGGAAGGTTGGTAGGACCAGGGCATCCTACTTATGATGAGAAAGAGCCATCCAGGTGGTGGGACTGCAGACCCAGGGGCGGGACAGGCCATCACCACTGTGGCCCGGGACCTGGGTGTGGTTCTCCCACGGTCTCCCTCGTCTTTTTAATCTGCCCTGCCTCAGGCTCCTCTCTGGGAAGTGGAGCCGCCTGCCATTTTTGTAGGGTGAACGGAGAAATAAATGGGAAGCATGCCGGTCCAAGTCCAACTCGTTTGGGCTCCCACTGTGATCAGACCCTGAGCTTTGGGTGGGGACTTGGGTCTGGGGGCTGGACCCCTCTGCAGAGCAGCATTCTGTACCGAGGTCTCCCTGACAGCTAGAAGCCCGATTCTCTCTAATCCATCAGGCCACGTAATCTGGTTTGTATGAGGGAAGGGGGTCACCTGAACCCCAGTGCAGCAGGGAGGGGAGGAAGTGCTCTGAGGGAAGTGGGCTCCCCCTGCCTCCAAAGGAAGGCTGTGCCCTTCCTCTCTGAGCCTAGATCTGCCGTGAGGGCTTCTGTGGCCTGTGCAGCCAGGCCTGGAGCCCTGTTCCTCCTGGTCTCTGAGGGTCATGTGGGAGCCAGCATATCAGCAAAGGTGCTCACAGATGGCTGGGAGCACCCACAATTCTCTGGAGCCCGTTGGGTAGGGATCCCCTGCCCTCACTGGGGGACCCTCCACACAGGGTTGGAAACTGGAACAGAATATTTGGGTTGGAGAATTCTCTATCTCTGTTCATCTTTCTGTCTCTCTCTGTCCTTGTTTCTCTCTGTCTGTCTGTCCATCTCTCTTTCTCTGTGTGTTTCCTCTTCTCTCGCTCTCACTCTCCTCTGTTTCTCTCTGTCTCTTTTTTTCTGGTTGCAGAGCAGCTGTCGCCAGGCCCTTTGAATCTCAGGAGGCTGGGAATCGTGGGCCCCTCCGCAGTCCCTGGTTCGGGGCCTTATTCATTCCCCGGGTTAATTAACAGTGAATGCCGTGGCCCTGGGAACCCAGCGGAGCCGCGGGGCTGGCGGGATGGGCAGGAGGGCCCAGGGCAGACATAATGCGTCCCTGGGGTGGGTCAGCGGCATGGGTGGCCATCGCATTCCTGGGATGCCAGGCTAGCCTGTTGGTCTATACTTGTGGGAACTGCCCCTGGGGCTGGGCACCTTGGGGCCATGCTGTGGCCTGGTGACACGTCCCCTGGACCCAGGGTGGGATGAGCACTGCCTCCAGAGTCCAGTGGCCTGGGTGCTGCCCTGGGGGTTCCCAAGTGACTTCAGTTTCCCTGGAAAGTAGAGCCATGATGTAGGAGGACCCCAAGCTATGCCTGTGGCTGCTGGGGAGCCCTCCACGGTGGGTTTGGCTCAAAATTGCAGCCCCCAGGACATGCGGAGACCTTGGCCCAGTGTGCTGAGCTGGGCCACAGGGTGTTCACCCATGACGCAGTCGGTTTGCCAGCACAATAAACCCAGTGACCCTCAGTGTGGCTGAGCGGAGAGAATGGCCACCCTGCAGAAAGGAAAAAGCAAATCCTACCAGTCCCCGAAGCATGGGAACACCAGGAGCCAAACACGGGGGGGACAGGAGCAAGTCAGAGGAACTAGCGAGGGGGTGGCGGGAGGAGATGGGTGCTGAGGCGTGAGGAGCATGGTCCGGGTTCAGATGCAGCTCAGAACCCAAGGAAAGGCTCTTCTGGTCCTTAACCCCATAGCTACGGGAGGGCAGGTCTGGTGGAAGAACATTCCAGAAGACAGCTGCCTTCCGGGAGGCAAACCCCCTCTGCACACATAGGCAGCCCCACTGGGCAGAGTCTTCCTGGGCAAAGTGGCCTGTGGGAGGGGAAGCCAGCTCAGTGCCCACCTGGGATCAATTCCCAAGGCCCTCGAGGCCTGGTCCCCCCACCTGCCTCCCGTCTCCTCTGCCTCTCTCGCCCTCGCTGGCTCTGCTCCGTCCCTGCTGGCCTTCAGCTAGTTTCGGGGGGCACGCCAAGCTCTTCCTCATTCCAGAACCTCCCCACTTCCCTCTGCTCTTCGGGGCTGGCTCTTATCACCAGAGAGGTGGTCCCAGCCCACCCACTAAAGTCGCCACCCTCACCCTCTATTGCCTCTGTGCTCACCCGCTCATGGGGCCTTAAATGACAGAAATGTATCGTCTCACAGTTCCAGGGGCCAGAAGTAAAAAAAATCCAGATGTGGGCAGGGCTGGCTCCTCCTGCGGCCTCTCTCCTTGGCGTGTAGACGGCCGTCTTCTCCCTGTGTTCCCACACGGCCGTCCCTCTGTGCATGTCTGTGTCCTGACCTCTTCTGACAAGGACACCCGTCCTATGGGATCAGGATGCACCCCAGAGACCTCCCTTTTACTTGATCACCTCTGTAAAGACCCATCTCCAAATACAGCCACATTCTCAGGTGCTGGGGTCAGGCCTGCAGCATAGGAATCTGGGGGACATAGCTCAGCCCACACCACCTTCTGTCTTATTTTCAGGCCGTGGGGCTGTGTGTGTACTTGTCTGGGCTTCACTGTCTCCTCCACTAGGAGGCCGGCCCCCTGAGGAGGCGCCCTCTGCTCGCACGGTGCTGGCTCAGGGTCCTGGAGCAGACGGTGATGGATGGCTGATGATTCTGTGACACAATTCGCAGATGCACCAGGGAAGACCCATGTGTGTCACCTGCCCGTGGGATGGCCAGGGTTTCAAAAGCTCCTCGGTCGGTTGGCGACTTGGGAGGCCAGAGCTCCTGGCCCAGCCGGTCAGCTGGCCCAGCAACCCTCTGATTAGCCAGAAGGCCGCCTGGCAGCCCAAACAACCCGCCAGTAGGAGAATCCAGAGGCTCCAGGGCGACAGGGGGCTCCGCCGGCATTCGTGTCCCGTTCTCCGCCCTTCGGATAACCTGGACCCACTCAAACAGGCAGCTCCAGCCAGATTGCCTCCTCCTGGTCGGGTTCCTCCTTGCACTGGTTACCTATTACCCAAATGAACTGCTAACGGCCTTTGTCTGGCAGATCCCGGTGGATTATGCAAAAAGGGGCTCGCGGGGGGGGGGCTTTGGGGGCTGTTTGAAGGCTTCAGAAGGAGGCTGCAGAGGCGCTGCCTGGGGACAAAGGCTGGGCCTCTTCCTCCCCAGGCAAGATCAGAGGATGAGAGGAGCGCTGGTTTGCAGAGCTCCAGACCCTGCCGCCACCCCCGTGTTTAGCTACTTCAGAGGCCTCGGAAGAGCGCAGCAGCAGAAGAAAGGGACAGGCACAAAAGGGAGAGGACAAGAGGCAGATTGTAAAAAACCCTCAAGAATGCAATTTGCTCCTGGCTGCGCCCTCCCGCCCCTCTGCCCACCCCGAGGAATTCTGCAAGGGACTGAGCGGCAGGAGCTGGCCCTGCCCAGTGCCTGCAGCCTCGGTTCCTGACATCGGCCCAGGATACGGATGTGGCCATTAGGTAGGGAGCATGCCCATGCCAGGTGCGTTTGCCAGGTGCCTTCGTCCCTGAAATCTGGGGCACCGAGCTCAGAGAGGGCAAGGGAGTCACCGGGGCCACACAGCAGCAGTGTAAGTGCCCAGGGCTGTCTGACACCCACATCTGCTAGATCCCAGGCAGGGGGCTGACTCTCAGGATGGAGACCTCTGCCTGGGAAGGCCTCTGGTCTGCAGTCCCCCCCCCCCCCCCCCATGCCCTTCAATGCAGACCTCCTAGCAGGCTCCAGGCTCTGACTTTTGGAGTGGGGTCTGAATCCCTCCTTCCCGCATCCTTCCCCTGGGGAGCATCATGGAGGGGGTATTTGGGCCCTAGGAGGTTGGGAATCTGTGATCCAAAGGCACACGCTGCCTCTGGCCTCTCCCCCTCAGGCCTGGCCAGCCCACCCTCCTGGAGCCCCCCAAGCTTTGCCCCATTCCTGAGCCCAGGCCTCCTGCTGGGAGCCTTTGTCTGGCCCCGGTCTCAGGTTTCACCTCTGTCAGGAGGGTCCTTCTAATGCCTCAATCCCTGACCTCCCTGGAGGTGGGACTTCCCACCCTGCACCATTGGGCCCCAGGAATTTGTCCCGAGCCCGCCTCCCACAGGACCTCAGCGCCCAGCAGCAGAAGCCCACAGCTGGGTAGGCTGGGGGTCCCGAGGACACTGCAGGCCCAGAGGCGGCATTGGGGTAGGGGCGCTGGCCAGGGGCGGGGGTGGGGGTATGGGGTGGAGGAGGCCCGGGTTCCACAGAAATCTGGATCTGCTTTGCTGCTTCCTGCCCTGATCTGAGCATTTAAGTTTCAATCAGAGCCAGAGGCCAAGAGGCTCCATTTAGAAAACAGGGTAGGAGAGCCCTGCAGAGTCGCTGATCCTGAGCCCCACCGAGTCCTGGGGGGCCCGAGTTCAAACCCAGGCTCCCCTCCCTGGCTGTGTGGTCTGGCAGCCATTTCTCCCCAAGTCTCAGTCTCCCCGTTTGTCCAATGCCTGCCTCCCTGGCTTCCCCTGCAGCTCAGATCCCTCCCTCACCTCAAGGCCTTCCTGCCCCTGACTCACTCTCCCTGCAGCATCCACCATCTCTCCCTCTCTGTTGAATGGTCCTCCTGGCCCACACACCACTCAGCTTCCTTCCAGTGAGGGTCCCTCCATCCCCTCCACACCCCCTCCACCTGCCTTTATTTCTCTGCTCATCACAGGTCCCCACACTCACTCCAGTCTACCTGCCCCCCTCCGGGAGGGCCCTCATCAGTGGTGACAGCCACTTTGTGTAGCCAACTCCAACGGCCACTTCTCTGTCCTCCATTTCCTGGACAGAGGAAGTGCATCCAGGCCACTCTGCTTGCAGCACTTTCCTCTCCCGGCTTCTCCCCACTTCCTTTCCTCCTGCAGCTGCTCCCCTGCAGACCCGCAGAGGACAAGGGGCTAGTGGGAGCCAGGTGCTGCTCTGAGGTCAGGGATACCATGGTGCCGGAAACACACAAGCCCCATGACCCCCCAGACTCCGGTCTTGCAGGGTGACTGGGGTTCCTCAGAATTTGGTCCTGGGTGTCTTCTTGTTTCTCTGGACCCTTCTTCCTGGGTGATCTCATCAGTTCCCATGGATTTAAATATCCTGAAGCTGACGACTTCCAAATTTGTCTCTGTAGCTATGACTTCTCCTATGAACTTCGACCCTCGTATCCGGCGGCCACTTGACATCTCCCTTTGGGGTCTCCCAGACACGTCAAACAGGCCGTGGCCACGCTGGACTTCTAGATTCTCTCCCCAGTTCTCTCACAGCCACCCCCACCTCATTCTCCCCATCTCGGCAAACCCCACTTGCTCCATCAGAAGCCTCCCCGCCACCCAGAGCCTCCCCGCTCTCCTCATGGTCCTGCTCTCAGAGACTCACCCGCAGACCCCGAGCACCCCATCTCTGCCGACCCTCTGTGTCTTGCCATCCCCCCACCTCGGTCCAGAAAGAGACCTGGCCACACAGCACATGGAGACTCTACAGAAAGGAAGGGGAGAGGTCTTGGTTAATAGAGGCAGGATTTGGGCAGGAGCTACTCCACTGAAGAGGCCGAGAGGCCGGAGTGGTCCAGGGGCCTGCAGGAAAAACCACTCCCCGCAGTCCTATCTGTTCCCAGAAGAGCTGCCCTCCAAGTGCCCAGGATGAAGCCAGTGCCCTGAGAGGGGCGGAAACTTGAGAAAGCTGAGACCCATGATGCCCCCAAGGGCTTCCCCGCCCCATGGAGCCACGGCCCTTGGACTTGGGGAGCTGTGTGATCAGCCACGGCCCTTGGACTTGGGGAGCTGTGTGATCAGCCGAGAGTAAAACTGTCCTTGCTTTTCTGAGAATGGGCTGCACCTGCCTGCCCTTCACCTGGCTTTGGACATAAGGGGTGACACTGCTGCCCACCTGACAACTGGATAGGTGAGGAAATTGAGGTGCAGAGGGCCCTGCTGGCAAGCAGTCCTGCTCACTGCACAGCACTGTCTCCCCCCTGCCTCCCTCCCCGACCCTGTGCGCCCCCTCAAACCCTGATCCCAGCAGCCCCAAGCAGCATAGAGCCAGGAGGAAGGCCTCACTGCAGGGAGAGGGCAGTTTTTGTCCCTCCTGGGCTGCCTCAGAGCACAGCAAAGTTCTCCAGGGGACCGCCACCAAATGGAAGTCACACCGCCATGAAGAGATGGCCCCGTGGATGCACAGAGCTTCCTCACAACCAACAGAGAGTGAGGGGCTGTCCAGCCGCCCCGGCCCCAACAGCTCATGATTCCTCCAGGCCACACCCTCATCCTGGCCTCCCTCATCTTCGTACTCCAAGAGCAGCTTGCTTTCTGGCCCAGGGCGTAGGGACTGAAGTTTTCAGTTCATTTACAGAGAAGAGGAGTAAAATGGAAGCCAAAGTGGTGAGAGAGAAGATGCTGGACAAACGGGTCTTCCCTGATTTTACTTCAACCTTCAGGATATTCATTCTTTCAACAAAATATTTATTGATCACTTACTGCTTGTTAGGTACTAAGCCAGGTGCAGGACATAGAGCTGGGAGCAAGGATGCACTGTCTAGTGGGCAAGACAGACAACAAATGGAATCCTGGGGTGGGTTGCACTGGACTCATTTATTCTACCAATAAGAAGCAGAGATTCAATTAGCTTAATTGACTCACCAATGGTCACAGAATAAAGGTGGAAGAGCCAGCATTCAAAGCCATTTACCCTCCATTCAACCATTCATCCATCCATCTTTTCATCCACCATCCAACCATCCATCCATTTCTCCACCCATCCACCCATCTATCCATATACTCATTCATCCATCCACCATCTATCCATTCAATTATCCATCCATCCACCCATCCATCTATCCATCCACTATTTATCCATCCATCCATCCATCCATCCATCCACCCAATGAGCACCTACTGTGTGCTAGGCACTATGCCACATGCTAGGAATGAAACAGAAGACAAAAGAGAAACAATCTCTGCCCTCAAGAGAGTCACATTTTGTGGAAAGAACGGGGGGAAAAAATCACCCAGGTTAAGCAAACAAGTAAATAATACAATTACAGGAGATTATCATAAGTTTCTTAAAAACATGACAGGAGCTGGGAATGTAAAGGGGCGCGGCACATGTGCGAAAAGGGGACGAGGCCCCCGTGTGTTTCTACCGTGCACATGTGGGTCTGTGAGTGTACACATGCATGCCTATGTGTGTGGACATGCACGGGTATCTGTGGTGCATGTATCTGTGCCAGCTCTGGTCTGAGAGGCCCGCTGAGGATGGGTCTGCTTGACAAGTGGGGAGGCCACAAGAGCGGCAGGCCTGCTGCCTGCACGGCTGTGTGTTGGGTGCAGTGGACAGGGTCAGAGGTCATGTTTAACTGCGGGGGAGCCCAGGGCAGTGCCTCCTGA
>NW_005871266.1:171990-222760 GCF_000147115.1 Myotis lucifugus | reverse complement strand
CGGGCACGGAAGAGCGGAAGGCCCTTGTTCATGGACATGAGTAGGCAGAGGTAAACCAGGCCAGCATCCAGCTTTCCCCAGACCCTCCATCTGATGGCTAGTTTAGAGTGGCCTGTGCTGGGAGGTCCAGCCCAGGATCTGCAGCCAAGGCAGGAGTGTGCTGAGGGGCTCAGCGAGAACAATCTAAGTTCCCTCTACCAGGGTCGCGGTTCCCATGTATGTCCCTATGACTTCATGACCCCATCCTCCGGCTCCTGGTGGCAGGGCCACTTTTGGTCTATTTGGGGAGCCCCGATGCCCAGCACATGGTAGGAGCTTTTCCACTGTGTTTTGGATCATCGCAAATGGGGGAAGGAAGGAAGGAAGGAAGGAAGGAAGGAAGGAAGGAAGGAAGGAAGGAAGGAAGGAAGGAAGGAAGGAAGGAAAGGAAGGAAGGTCTCTCTACCCCTCTGAGCTAGGAGCTTTTCTAGAACCAAATATGTACCGGCTTCCAGGAAGCTCTGTGTTGGTTTCACTGCATAATCCATTACCTACAGGGCTCTGGGGCACAGCGTTGCCCCTGCTTCCAGCTCGCAGCCGGACCCGTGCCAGCTCCTTACCATGACCCTCCATCTCACCCCGGCTGCCTTAACCCAGAGGCGCCTATGCGGGTGGACCAGGTTGGAATGGAAAACACTTTGTTTGGATACCGTCCAGTGGGAGGAAGACTGGCGCATTGATGGCCCAGACTGAGGCACCACGGAGACAGATGTGGCCGGGACCTGAGGCCGAGAGGCACGTGGCAGCTGCTGGCAGGGTCTTGCCCACGGTGGCTGAGCAGAGATAGGCTCGGTCAGTCCCATCCCTCCCTCCAGCACAGAAGCAGCGCCGGGTGGTCAGGTTTTATTTGATGGCTTTGCCACACCGACGGTTCCCCTTAACCTTCCCAGAGTTCAGCGAGAGGGAGGGGAAAATGCGTCCACTGTCCTCGCTCGCCCACAGATGCAGCCACTGTGCTCCTTGTCGGCCCCGGCCCGTCACCACCTTGACACAGTTGTCATTCATCACCATGGACAGACTTTTTCACCCTAGTTTTCCCTCTTGGCGACTTTTCCTGTCTCTGCAGTGTTGGGGGTAATCGATCTTCTGTGGGTCGTCGGCACCCTAACTTGGTCCAGGATCGGTTCCGTCATTCATTCATGCATGCATCCATTCATTCTACAAATACTGGCCGGACGTTCCGTGTGTGCCACACACCCTTAGGTACCAGGGATGCACGGGGACAAGTCTCTGCCCCTCAGAGCTGGCATCCCCCCTCTGTCGTGCAGGGAGATGAGCAACAAGCAGATAAACAGCGAATAACCAGAAGGTACATGCAGTATGTTAGGTGGCAATAGGTGCTCTGGGAACAGTAACGCAGACGAAGGCGGCGACGGGAGAGGCTCCTGGGGTGTGGCGACGGGGCTGCTGTAGATGTCGAGGCAGGGACGGCCTCCATGGGGAGGGGACGTCTGAGCAGAGATGGGAGGAGACACCGGATGCCGGGGGTTGGGGGAGAGGCCTCAAGAAAGCACAAAGCCCCGTGGTGGAAAGATGCGGGAATTCCGGTGGGCCGGGCGGCGGGAACCCTGGGACCCTGCGGCGACAGAACCAGGCCAATGACCTGGAGAAGACGACGGCAACCCCACTGCATCTGAGTGTCCGCAGGGGCCTCTTTCCACGGGAGGGATAAACACGGAAGCATAGAATGAGGAGCTCGGCTGTGAGCGTTTTCGTGGTGCCGGGTATGTCTCTGCATTGATTTCCCTATGGCCGACTCTGGTGGGTGCTTATGTAACCACTGGGCCTACAGAACAGGCGCTGGCCGGCGCTGAGGGGGCCATGCCGGGCGCTTTTCAGGGGCAAACCTGCTCAATCGATGAGCGGTACCCGTTTCTCACAGCCTCGCCAGCATCGCCTTTTCTCATTTTAGAACCTATTTTGCTCATGTAAACGGATGCAATACCTGGAATGTTAAAAATTACACAGTGAGGAAGCCTTCACACCCCCTGGGTGCTCGCTCGCTCCGTGCCTGACACACGCTTGTTCTGTCCGTCCTAGCTGAGGGGTGTCCCGGATGTGGAGCTGGGAGTGTAGGCAGATTTGGGGTGAACACAGATGAGCTGTGAAGGATGAATTTCAATGGGTGATCTATTTATGGCAAATCACCATGGTCCGCCACGTGCAGCCGGGCTACGGAATAACTTTTAAAATACAGATTGGGAGCGGCAGGTCATGACCAGGACAGGTTGTGTGCAGACGTGACGGCAATTACAGGTGTGGCAGCGGCTTGAAGGGCCACACGGGTGCCAGGCGTGCGGGGGATCTGCCCCCTCTAAGGAGGACACGGGGGCTGCAAGCGCCACCCGGCCTGGAAGGGCACGTCGGCCCGACCGCAGCCCCGTCTGACTCTGCACTTTCACTCTTAACAAATGTGTCGCTGGCCACTAGGATGACCCGGTTTTAAAGTTCAGGCTTCTGGTGCCTTCCACCAAATGATGAAACTTCATTTGTGGAAGGGAATGTGGGGCACGCTGTTGCTGATCAGCTCCGTGGAGGAGGAACCTGAGGCCCAAAGGGAAAGGACCTGCCTGAGGTCAGCCAGTGGGTCAGGGCACGGTTGAGCCAGGAGCCCTCAGGCAGCTACGCCTGCTCCCCGGACACCTGGCCAGGACCGGGCAGGGTCGGGGGCACATTCCCACCGGCCCCGGCTCTGGGCGGGGGGAGCCTGAGGCTGCACCCTGGCTGAGCTGGTTTGCCCCGTGCTGGGCAGGCAGGCCTTATGCTGAGTCAGTCACAGAGCTGAGGCCTGACCACAGGGCATTTCTAAGATTCCAGGCCTGGCTCAGCAGAGGCCGGCGGTGGCCCTGCGGCAGGTCCGGCCCCGCCCAGCCCGGAATCACAGCCTTGTGTTGCTGAGGAAGCCCACGGAGTCACCCAGGTCATGCCCAGCTCAGTGCCTGACGCAGTGGAGCTCCGTGTGGCCAGCCTTTCCTATCCTCCTCACTCCCTGCAGCCGACAGGCCCTGGGAAGGCTGGGCCAGCCCTGGAGCTGGGCGGGGGGACAGACAAGGACCCCAGGCTCCTGCCAGCTCCCCTTAACCAGCGTTTACAATAGGACGATCATGCCAGCCTCATCTATCAGCTACATATCTAGAACCTTCTGGTGGCCACATTTAAAAAAGCAAAAAGAACAGGTAAAGTATACTCTGATAATCTATCTCATTGAACTCAACACATCCAACATATTCTTACAATATGCAAGCACCGTGGTGATTATCAGTGAAATATCTTGCATTCCCTTTTTCCTGCTGCATCTCCTTTGTTCTCCAGCCCAACTCAGCGCAGACCAGCCATGTTTCAAGTGCTTGGTGGCCACACCAAGCCGTGTTAGTTGACACAACTGCAGAGTGTCCCCAGGCCCACAGCAGGTCGATGGGACAACCTCAGCTCCATGCCTGGGTGAGCAAGTTCCCACGGCACCAGCCCCTCCCCCAGGCAGAAGTGAGAGTGACCCAGGTACCCAGGGACAGGCCGGTGTGTCCCTGGGAAAATTCTAGCAGTGACTCCTGATGCCTGACCACCGCCGTCACCAGGTCCTGCCCGGGCCGCCTTCCTGCCCGGGGACCGCAGGCCGTGGGGCCATGCACCCCGGGGCGCTCCTCATGAAAGCCTGCCTGGCTATGTCTTGGCCTCTGGCATTGTTACCCCAATCTCCTCTCCTAAACTCCAGTTCCAGGGTTCGAGGTTGTCAGCAGGACGTTTCCATTGCCCGCTCACGTGTCTGGGCTCCGAGGGGCCAGTGGCTGGGCGGGAGGTGGTCTGTCCCAGGCGGTGGGTGCGGAGGAAGCAGTAGAGTTGAGGTTTAACAAAGCCTCATGAATCATCACCATCCAGTGGGCACAGATTCTATCAGTCGCCTGCAATGAACTTGGCTTTATTTTTCCTCCAGCCAATATATTGATCAGGACATTGGACCCCTAGGAGGAGCTGGGCCCAAGGAAGGGAGGGGGTCGAGGGGGAGATCAGAGGGGCCTACCCCAGCCCAGACCCTGCCAAGACGAAATCAAACCCTGCTCTTTTAACTTGTCAGCTTTACAGGAAAACGAGGCCATAAAAATGAACTTGCACCAATAAAGGCCCGCGATCCGAGCTGGAAAACGCCGCCGGGAGACGGGGCTCGTTTTCGGCCCTTGCATCTGAGAGAGCCTGGGGAAATGCTAATTCTGAACTTTTCCTACACCCTTCCTGCCTTTGGATGCTGTAGGCTCTCGAATTCCTTTGCACAATAAATCGAGGGGAAAAATCGCGTCATTTCAGCGAAACATAGGCTCCATTTTTCTTGATGAGCGGAAAAGCGTGTGCTATTTAAAAGACACATCATGTCATTTCAAAAAAATTTTTTTTTAGCGTTCCTGAGCGAAAAAAGACATTCAGGGAATATGAGCTCAGCCCCTGACTTGAAAAGCCCACGTGTTTGGCGATGGACTTGGGGACACAGGCCTTGGTGTGCATTTTAGGATGAGCTGTGCGTGCTTGAAATTTCCTCTTCCCCCGGGCTCTCTCGGGACCCCAAGTGGAAGGCACCCCTGCTTCCTGAGCTTGTGGGGAGGGCGGGCCTCCGGCTCATGGTTGAGAAACAGGGTTAAATCCTAAGGGAGGGTGACCAGGCCCCCGGGGAACCCTGTCTGTCCGCTGACTGCTCTGTCCCTGGGGGGCGTCATTCTCCCTTAGGGAGGGTCTCTGCAGTGTCTCCTCCTGACAGTGCCCAATGGGTCTGGAGGTCGTGGAGACAGAGGCCTGGCAGGGTCTCTGAGTATGACAACCCCACGTCAGGTACTTGTGCTTTTGTCACCCTCCTCTTCCCAGGAGCGAGGGCAGGAAATTGGGACTGAGCCCAGGCCCTCTCACACTGCCCCCGCCCAGCCTGCCCGCACACGCCGGGCGCCCAGCAGGAAGGCCAGGAGCCGGATGCCTGTGTTCAAGGGGCCTGGCCCAGGGCCAGACCAAAGGCCAGGGTCCTGTCTGCCCCCTGCCGGGAGGGTGGGCTCTGCAGGAGGGCCAGGCCGAGCCCGGGACCTGGCCAGGCACCTCCACGTGCGCATGCACTACCTTGCCTTGGTCTGGAGGCTCCCCGGGCAGGGGAGGGGGAGGAGAAGGAGTGTGGTCCGGGCCAGGTCAGGTGTCCCCACCAACCCAGCTGGGGCCTGGGGAGGCCTCTTTTCTGGCAGGTTCTGTGGAGACACCTGGAGGGGGGAGGGTAGGTCAGAGTTCAGGCTGGGGAGCGGGCAGACCTGGTTCTCGACACTCGTGGGCCTCTCGGTGGCTGCAGAGGTGACGAGGCCATGCCTTTGCAGACCCTTGGCCTCCTGGCCCCCGGACCCACCCTCCCTGTTTCCTCCTGCACCCTCTCCTTGCACCCCGTCTTCCTCCCTCGCCCCCAGCCCCCCGCTTCCCTTCCTTGCAGGGCAAAAGGAGCAACCGGCTGGCTGTGCGTTTCTATTTCTGCACCTTCCGCTTCCTGGCCCCAAGGCCCGCCAGCCGCTGAGGAAAGTTCTGGAATCCGCAAGGCCAGCTGGTCCTGGGCAGGATGTGGGTCCTCAGATTTCCTCCTCCCCAGCAGCTCCTCGGGCCTCCCAGGGGCCGGGCACTGGGGCATCGGGAAGGACTATGGGTGCAGGCATGAATGAAGGAGGGGAGGAGTGAACGCACCTCGCGGTTCCCCTCCCAGCAGCCCACAAGGGGGGCGCCCGCAGCGTCATGGTTTTTCAGATGAGAAAATGAGTTGCGTGAGTCCTCCAAATCCACACGAGCAAGGAACAGCCCTGGATTCAAACACAGGCGGCCGGATTCGAAGGTCCGTGCTTCTATGCACCCCCTCGAATAAGTGGATGAGTGTGTGCTCGCTCGTGTGTGTGTGTGTGTGTGTGTGTGTGTGTGTGTGTGTGAGAGAGAGAGAGAGAGAGAGAGAGAGAGAGAGAGAGAGAGAGAGAGGTGACAGGCTGGAGTCATAACCGTAGGCGGTGGGAGGCCTGAATGAGTGAGTGGAAGCCTGGGCCTCATGCAGCCGGAGGGCTCAGTGGGTCTGCAGTTTCCTGAGCACCTACTATGCCCGGGCTCAGTGCAGAGGCTTCCCCTGGACCCCAGGGAGGGAACTCGCTGTGTGGTCAGCAGGAGCTGAATTGCTTTAGAAAAGCACCAGCATCCCTGCCTCCAGGTGTGAACTGACATCACCTGGTGGGGGGGTGGGGGCTGAGGGGGCTGCCTTAGAGCCCAGGAGAGACCAAGCAGGCACTGCTGGGGGAGGCTTCTTTTCGCTGTAAGCGGGCACTGTGCCTCCAGGGCTCCCTGGCTTCTGGCCAAACAGGGTCTGACGTGGAACGAGTCCCACCCCCTGGCTGGGCCTCCGGGTTGTCACTTGGGAGGAGCTGCTGGTTCCCCGCGGGGCCCAGTGGCAGGCTGGGTGTGGCTGGGCAGGCGCCATGACTCTCACTGCTTGGAGGGCTAGAGGTCCCTGTCTCCATTTCCCCACCTGCTCCCCAAATGTGGCTCCGAATTGTTGCTTTTTGCATCTGAATTTGATTGAATCGTAGCTTTCGTTTGCGTTACAGATTAATTTCTTCTTAAAGTGGCTTTGCTATGTCTTGTAAAAATGGCCCGAGCTCATTGTACAAAGCAATAGAAAAAGTAAAACGACCTTAAAATACCACCTCAGAAATAATCCCTTAAAAATTCCCCCCGCCCTGCAGTCCTCTGTGCCCAGAGGCGCGTGCAGGTAGGCACTGACTGTTTAAAAATAGGGTTGCTCTAGCCCAGCCGTGGGCAAACTACGGCCCACGGGCCGGATCCGGCCCGTTTGAAATGAATAAAACTAAAAAAAAAAAAGACCGTACCCTTTTATGTAATGATGTTTACTTTGAATTTATATTAGTTCACACAAACACTCCATCCATGCTTTTGTTCGGCCCTCCGGTCCAGTTTAAGAACCCATTGTGGCCCTCGAGTCAAAAAGTTTGCCCACCCCTGCTCTAGCCTGTAGCCTGCTTCTCCCACATAGAAGTGAGGGCATCCATATCTGCCAGTAGACAGGTTGGCATCATCGTTTTAATTGCCACATTGGATCCATTGTGTGGCTGTATCCCAATTCTGTTAATCGAGCCCTTGTTGACGGAGGACATGGATGTTGTTTCCAGTTTTCCCATCATAAACACCCCTGTACAGACACCCTTGGACACGCACCTTTTATGTTTGAGTAAATTTACTGTAGGGTATATTCCTGGAGGTGGGGTTTCTGGATTCAAGGGTTTACAAACTGCATGCTGACACCTGCGTCTCACATATTCTTATGCATTCAACAAGCACCTCCTTAATTAAAAACTAGAGGCCCGGTGCACAACATTCGTGCACTGGGGCGAGGGTCCCTCAGCCCGGCCTGAGCCCTCTCACAGTCCCTGACCCATCGGGGGATGTCCGACTGCCTGCTTAGGCCCGCTCCCCACGGGGTCCCGCCACCACCGCTGTGCTCACCAGCAGTGAGCCCAGCTTTTGGCTGAGTGGTGCTCCCCCTGTGAGAGCACACTGACCACCAGGGAGCAGAGCCTGTGTTGAGCATCTGCCCCCTGGTGGTCAGTGTGTGTCATAAGGACCAGTCATTCAGCCGTTTGGTCGATTTGCATATTAGGGTTTTATTATATAAGATAGCTTCTTTAACTGCTTAGAAAAGCAATACATTTCAATGTGGAAAATTCAGGAAATACGCAAATGGATAGTGATGAAAACTGAAGTCACCTGTTGCTCTACACAGACGACCTGTCCATCCATCCATCCATCCATCCATCATCCAATTACCACCATGCTTGTTTCCCTAAATGTCTGATCATGAACCTAGCTCTCTCTGGTTAGACAGACCTGGAGAGACGATAAAAACACACCTCTTATTGTTAACTCACGATAGTTGTAGGAAACTTGGAAAATTCCAAGGAGACAACCTCACACAGCCAGACTCGGTGTCAGGAGGCAGCATGGGCAGCGTGGTGCTGCGTTCACCCTGGCCTGTTTCTCATGCACACATGGCCTTCCTCATGTCACATGATGGGTCTCATATTGCAGTTCTCTTCTGCTTTTTCAGTTAACACGATTATTTCCCCTGGTGGTAAGCAGTCTCTGAAAAACACAATTTTTAATGGCTGAATAATATTTTACCACGCAGAGGGTTTAACGAATCGATTGTTCATTTCCTTCTGTCTCTAGCTCTTAGGCGTTCTTGATAAAGCTATGATGTCCGTCCTTGTGCATGGGTCTTTGCACACACGTGTGAGGGCTTTCTCAGTGTGAATTCCAAGAAGGGGGGCTGCCAGCCAGCTTCACTTGCCTCACTGTCCTCCAGAAAGCAGCTGGTGATTACACCCTCAGCAGCATTGCAAGAGGGTACCACCACCAACACAGCTGGTAACATTGTCTGTCTCTGATGGCTGCCAATGGCACTGGCTTGGTTCAATTGCCATTTCTTTGCTTACTCATGACAAAGATTACCTTTAAAAATATATATGTATATAGGAGTACTGGCAATTTGTAGCTTGACTTTTGAAATTATTTTTTGTCTTTTATCCAAGGATCTAGTGCATTGGTTTTATTTATTTACTAGAGGCCTGATGCACGAATGGGCCTTCCTTCTCCTGGCCACCTTTCTGCCTTCCCACGCTGCCCAGAGGCCCAAAGTGGCTGGGGTGGTGCGGAACGTAGGTTCCGCCCTGCCCCTGGCCACTCAGCGCCTGCATATTCAAATTAACCCACCATCTTTGTTGGGTTGATTTGTATGCTCACTCCTGATTGGCTGGTGGGCATCACTAAGGTACGGTCAATTTGCATATTTCTCTTTTAGTAGTGTGGATTTATTTATTTATTTTCTTTTTAGTGCATTGTGAATCTTACTGATTTGTGAGAGCTTTTTATATATTAAGACTATATTAGTCTTTCGTTTTATGTGTTGCAAAATTTTCTCACTGACTCCATTCAATGTTTTTTTCTTAATAATAAAGGAGTCTGTGTGCAATCACATGTCTTGAACTTTTTTATTGCTAACGTATATACATATATGTTTACTAGAGGCCCAATGCACGAAATTTGTGCAAGAGTAGGCCTTTAGCCTCTAGAGCCAATGATGCCACAATATCCAATTCTCATGTTCCGAACTACTGTTAAAATAATTCCTAGAAAGAGCAAGCATTTTATTTTGCCCCCGTTTACTGCCTCCCACCCTGAGTGACTCCATGTCTTTCCTGGGGAGAGCTGACAGCCCCGGGGACAGTGAATGCTCTCTTGGAGGAGCCCACATGCCTCACTTGACTGTAGGACTTTACACATGGGCATTGCAGGAGGGCACTCTGGGTGGGGGTCCTCAGAGGTATGCAGTGGGGCTGGGGTGGCACTCCTTTCCTGCAGGGCAGGCCTCCCAGGAATGGGCCCCACCTCCCTCTCAGAAACAGTGCAAACATGCACAGAAGACCAGGACCCTGTGAGGACTTCCAAGATCAAGTACTGGCAGAGGTACCTGGGCATGCTGGGAGAACAGAGACCGTGACCATGGCGGACCCGGCCTGTGCCGGTTGCGAATAAGCTTCACTCGGCCCGGTTTGGGGAAGAACTGCATTTCCAGTGGTGTCACTGGATAAAGTCCAAGTTCTTTCTCTCCAGAATAAAGATGGACTTACCGGGATGCCAATAACTAAAATCAGATAGGAAAATGGGGACCTTTCTACCAACCTTACAGGTTGCCAGGGGCTAGGGCAAGGAGGAAAGAGAGGTGATGGTTTTATGGGTAAAACTTTCTATTTGGGATGAAAAAGTTTTGGTATAGATAATTTTGATGATTACACAACATTTAATGCCACTGAATTGTATACTTACAAATGATTAAAATATTAAATATTATTTCCTGTATATTTTACCACAATAAAGAATAGGGGTGGATTGTTATGAGGGTGGAGAAACATATACATAGAATCACATGGAAGCACAGGCACATGTTCATGCTTGCCTACGCACAAGCACAGACTCACAGGGCCCCCACACTGCGCACAAATGTACACAGGTCACAGCCCTTGGTGTTCATGCTGAGACACATGCATGCACATCCATTCCCAGGGGTGCACGGAGACAGGTGTGTGAGCTCAGCTGACAGGTGCCCAGGTGTGTGACAGGTGCCCAGGTGTGTGAGCTCAGCCTGTAGAGGCAGGCTGTGCCGTGTAAACATCACACACACCCAAGCGCACGTGGACAGACACGTGCAAGCTCACAGGCGTTGGGTTCACATTTGGGAACGCACACCGATGCTGTGATAACACACAGGTGCATAAGCAGACTCACGGGCAGGCAAATACACCCCCACGTGCATGTACACACTCAGGTGCACCCACACACGCTCTCATCCCCCCAAAGCAATCCTAGTGGTGAATAGTTTCCACGCCTCACTGCTAACCAGTCACCAGTTGGAACTTGCTTAATTGATGCTGAAGAAAAGGAGCCGTCAGCAGTTTCAGACTCATGCCAGCTTGAAGGGTGGGTGCTCTCCAGTGCCGTGGCTGCCTGGTAACCAAGGCCAGGCCCGGCCTCAGGAATGCAGGGCAGTGGGAGGGAGAAGGGAAAAATATGTTTACCCCATAATTTAAACAGCTACATGTGATACCCAAGCCCAGCGTGGCCCTGCCTGGGCCTAGCCCTGGGTGGGCATGTGAAGGGCAGGCAGCATGGCTGGCTGGTGGGGCCCTTCCAGTGCCTAGGTGTCCCTAAGGCAAAGTTTGCCCCACTTCTCCCCAAGCTCTATCGTTGGGTAACCTGCCCATCTGCTCCTCCTGTCCCCCTAACCACCTCACCCAGGCACTGTCCCTGAGGGTTCACAGCTCTCCCTGCCGCCCACACAGCCCTGAGCTCCAGACCTCCCCAAGCTCTGTCTGCCCCTCGACCTTGGCTGTCCTCAGCTGGAATCGCCCCTCATCTCCTCCCTGTCCCCAAACTCTTCATACGGTGGTGCTGTTTCCATTTCTCACAGTTGTTCTAAGCAGACCTAGTAACGGGGGCAGCCAACTAGACATGGCTGGCACCTGAGAAGGGATGGCCAGGCAGGGGTTGGAGGAGGGCGCTGAGGAAGGGTCCTGAGGTGAAATTCTCGGGTGAGATACTGAAGAGAGATGCTCAGAGGGTTCAGAGATGAGATCCTGAGGGGAGATTTGGAGAAGGGAGCCTGAGGAAAGACACTGAAGAGGGATCCTGGGAGGGATTCTAGGATTGATTCCGGGAGGGACTCTAGGAGGGGTTCTAGGATTGATTCTAGGAGGGATTCTAGGATTGATTCTGGGAGGGATTCTAGGATTGATTCCGGGAGGGACTCTAGGAGGAATTCTAGGGTTGATTCTAGGAGGAATTCTGGGAGGGATTCTAGGAAGGATTCTAGGATTGATTCTGGGAGGGATTCTAGGATTGATTCTAGGAGGGGTTCTGGGAGGGATTCTAGGAGGGATTCTGAGAGGGATTCTAGAAAGGATTCTAGGATTGATTCTGGAAGGGATTCTACTAGGGATTCTAGGAGGGATTCTGGGAGGGATTCTAGGAGGGATTCTGAGAGGGATTCTAGAAAGGATTCTAGGATTGATTCTGGAAGGGATTCTACTAGGGATTCTAGGAGGGATTCTGGGAGGGATTCTAGAAAGGATTCTGGCAGGGATTCTGGGAGGGATTCTGAGAGGGATTCTAGGATTGATTCTGGGAGGGATTCTGGGATTGATTCTAGGAGGAATTCTGGGAGAGATTCTGGGAGGGATTCTGGGAGAGATTCTAGAAAGGATTCTGGCAGGGATTCTGGGAGGGATTCTGAGAGGGATTCTAGGATTGATTCTGGGAGGGATTCTGGGATTGATTCTAGGAGGAATTCTGGGAGAGATTCTGGGAGGGATTCTGGGAGAGATTCTGGGAGGGATTCTGGGAAGGATTCTGGGAGGGATTCTAGGATTATTTTGGGGAGGGATTCTAAGAGGAATTCTTGGAAGGATTCTAGGATTGATTCTGGGAGGGATTCTACTAGGGATTCTAGGAAGGATTCTGGGAGGGATTCTAGGAGGAATTCTAGGAAGGATTCTAGAATTGATTCTGGGAGGGATTCTGGGAGGGGTTCTGGGAGGGGTTCTGGGAGGGATTCTGGGAGGGGTTCTGGGAGGGATTCTGGGAGGGGTTCTGGGAGGGGTTCTGGGAGGGATTCTGGGAGGGGTTCTGGGAGGGGTTCTGAGAGGAATTCTGGGAGGGGTTCTGGGAGGGCTTCTGGGAGGGCTTCTGGGAGGGCTTCTGGGAGGGGTTCTGGGAGGGCTTCTGGGAGGGCTTCTGGGAGGGGTTCTGGGAGGGATTCTGGGAGGGCTTCTGGGAGGGATTCTCAGGACAGGTCCTCTGGCAGCCCTGTCACAATGACTAGGGGTAGGTTTCTGCTGCCACTCTTACCCAGTGGATTCATCCACTTGCTAGCAGAGGAATGTCTGAGCCAGGAAACGTGACCCCACTGCTGCCCTTGTCTAGCAGCACCCTGCGAGGTCTTCCCACTGCTCCCACATCAGCATCAGGGTCTGCATCTCCCTACGCGTTTGCACCCATTTCTTCCTTTAACGCTGACCTTTCTGGAAGTTTTTGAATAAACCATGTTTCTCCCTGCCCCAGAGCCTTTGCACAGGGTGTCTCTGCTGTTCCTCTTCCTTTAGCTCTAGCTCAGTGGTTCTCAACCTTCCTAATGCCGCGACCCTTTAATACAGTTCCTCATGTTGTGGTGACCCCAATTTCATTGTTACAAATTGAACATAATTAAAGCATAGTGATTAATCACAAAAACAATATATAATTATATATGTGTTTTCTTTTATATATATGTGTGTTTTCTGATGGTCTTAGAATACCCCTGTGAAAGGGTCGTTCGACCCCCAAAGGGGTCACGACCCACAGGTTGAGAACCGCTGCTCTAGCTCTTAGCACCAGTGTTCCCTTACTTCACACCAGACAAATTACTGACTCCACCTTTCAGAGAACCACACACCACACCCTTTTCAGACCTTATCACCGTTGACATTTTACATTGATTTGCATTTTTTGTTTACTATTTGGCTAGTGTCTTTCTCTTCAACTTGACTTACCCGGGAAGGGACGGGCCTGTTGTGAATCACCACCTTACCCCTAGAGCCTGGCCTGCCAAAGGTGCTGAAGACATAGCTGCCACAGGAGTGAAGGGAGAGGGAGGGGACCAAGCTGGGCTCAGGGTGGGGGTGAGGGTCACACCTTGTCATGTGTATTGTACAGGTTCTGTGGCCATGTCTGAGGAGGCACGTCCCAGTGTTGTGTGTGGTCTCAGCCTCCTCCGCTTCCTCTCAGGTGGGCTCCCCAAAACCCATCTCAGCCCTGGTCACTGCTGGGCTGGCCCTGCTCCCTGTTTCTCCTGCCCCTGCTCAGGGCCCGCCCTGGCGGCTTTTGTTTCTCCTCCACTGCAGTGAAGTGCTCCCATCCCTCCTGTGCTGTCTGCCCTGTCCACGCTGTCCCTCCCACGGGGTCTGTGCTCGCCACAGCGCATGGGTGCGAATCCTGTCCTCCTCCAGCTCCTGGCGGGCTGTGGAACCCCTGCAGAGCACGTGGCCAAGGTGCGAGAAGGCACTAATCGGTCCTACATGTTTCTTCTGTAACTGAGCACCAGAGAGAGGGGCCAGTGAGCACTCCAGGGTGGGGCGGAGGCCGAGGGAGCCCGGCTGCCGTGGCCTCGGAGCCTGTGCAGCTGTGTGGGCAGATGGCTCTGGTAGGTTTCTGGAAAGATGTTCTCCAGGATGGAAGTTTCCGGACAGATGTTCTCGAAGGTCGTTCTTTTGCTCCCTGACACCTTTGGTGTTCAGGAATGAGCTTTCTGGGCTCCTCTTCTGTGGCTTTCCTGGAGCCAAAGAGGTTCCTTCTCAGCCAGGTGGGTGCCTTTGGGCTGAAGGTGGGGTGAGGGCTCTGTTTGATGGGTGCAGGGCTGGAGGGAGGAAGAGAGGTAGGTTCAGGAGGCTCAGGGTGCACAGGGGTCTCAGGGTGCACAGGGGTCTCTGCCCGCATCCTGCTGTCCACTCCCGGGCCCCACTCTGGACGGTTCTGTCACTGAGGCCGGGTCTTGACTACGTGGGCCCTGTTCTCTGCAGCGATTCGGGGGTTGGTCTCCACCACAGAGGTTAGCAGAGGAGGACCCCTGCCTTCGCCCCGACTCCCATGGGATTCTGCCCGGCTGCCCTTTCCGTCTGCTCCCACTCACGTGTTCAGGGTGCAGGAGGGCACCCAGTCCTTCTTCCCACGGGTCAGGGGACAGATGAAGTCCTTTCTCTCTCCCCTCTCCCTGCCCACCCCCCCCTCCCCGGGAGCTGCTAGTGCAGAGGAGACGCGGGCAGGAAGAGGAGTAGGGAGCAGATCTGTGATTGCGAATGGGACTGTGACCACGCACACTGCTGGCCTCCCCAGGGCTGCCCGTGGGCCCGCACGGAAAATACTCGGTGTAGGGCCCGGGGACCTGGACCTCGCCCTCCGCTCCTGCCCCGCCCTGGCCCGGAGTGGGGTGGCAGGATTCCCCTCCGACCCTGCTCCCAGGGGCTGCTCAGCGGAGGCACAAACTCTTTATCTGGGGCAAGAAGCCACAGGATCCAGTCAGAGCCCCGGGGACTCTGCCTTTCCCACAGTTTCCTCCCCCAGCCCCGTGGCCCCATGGCCTGTGGCCCTCAGGGGCTGGGAGCAGAAGCGGCCTCCTTTCCCAGGCTCGAGGAAGGGCAGAGGCTGCGGGCGGGCCATGTGGCGTGGACAGCTAGTTGGGGGTTTGGTCAGGGGACAGGCCCAGCAGGAGGACAGGGCAGGGTGAGAAGACAGTCTGAGGCTCTCCAGCCAGGCTCTCCTGCAGGCAGATGCCCCGAGCCCCTCATGGACCCTGAAAGTCCCCGCTCCGTCTGCCTCTCCAGCGCCTTCCTGCTTTCAGAGCCTCCAGTGACCACGCTCCCTTGCCCCCTGCTACCCCAGGGCCTTTGCATGGTGTTTCCTGTCCCTCCCCCTTCCAGCCACCCCCAGGACTCAGGTCAGACTGGGCCCAGGACTGGCGCACGCTCCTCTTCAGAGCCCTCGAAGTTTTGCTTCGCTCCTCACGAAACACCTGCTGGCAGGCTCCAGACTCCACGTGCAGACAGCTCCACCCAGCACTGCACCCGTGTCACAGGGGTGGGCCCAGCCCTAGACATCCATAACAGAAGGGCTCAGTACACCCCCACCCCTGCTCCGCCCCCATAAGTCTGATTATCTCCTTCCACTGAGCCCAGGACACCCTTGACTTTGCTTGTCTCCCTTACCTCCAGGAGGCCACCTCTCTGCCCTTCAGTACTAGGGGCCTGGGCCACCAGGTGTGACTCTGCCGTGGTCTCAGTTAGCAGCCCAGGGCCAGCCAGCTGCTCTCTGGGTCACCCCCAGGGGTGTCAGAGTTTGGGGACAGATGAACTTGAAGGGTTAGGTGGTGGCAAGGACCATGGCCTCTGAGGCTGCGGGGGCTGGGAGAGCCCGCCCTCCCTGGATCCCCGCTGGCCGAAGCAAGTCGGCCTGTCTCCCTCACCCGCCCAGGGATCCCGGCAGCATGTGGCCAGCCTCAGAGGACCTTGCACAGCAGAGATGGAACGGTGCTTCTAGGAGGCAGCTGGCGAATCCAGATGAGCCAGAGCTAACCTGGGCGATGGTGGAGCCGGGCTGGCAGAGAGAGGCCGGCTGGGCCAGGGAAGGGTTTATGGAGCACGTTCTGTGTGTGCCGGGCCCAGGCTTGGGCTCAGGTGTGACCCCATTTTACAGATGTGGGAAGAGGTGCACAGAGAGGGAGAGAACTTGCCCAGGGTCACACAGCACGTGGTAGGGTCAGGACCCGAGTCTCTCCTGGTGCTGGGGTTATCCATGCCGCATGCTGGTGGTCTGCCCGCCACCTTCCTTCCCCCTCGCCCGCAACTTCCCACGGGAATTAACTGACTTCTTTTAGTGCAGATACAATTTACATACAGTGAGTGAAATGTCCAGATCTTAGGTGACACCTTGACGTCTTTCATTTCCATCCCCCCTAGAGGTTCCCTCATGTGCCTTCAACAGCTTTGCTGCTCTTGGCCTGTGAGGACGGGGTGATGCGGCCTGTTCTCGTTTGCGTCTTGGTTCTTTTGCTCAGCGTGATGTTTCTGCGATTCCTCAATGCCAGTGTGTGTGTATCTGTGGTTTGCCCTTTTTCATGGCTGAGTAATACTCCACGGTGTGGCTATACCACAGTCGGCTGTGGATGGAGCTGTGAGTGGGTCCAGTTTGGAGCTGTGATGAACACAGTTGCTATGAACCTCCTTGAAGGCACCCACCCGCTCCCGCAGAACCCAAGTGGGGGCTTGGCATTCGGGTGGGCCAGGCCTGGGGCTACTTAGCAGGTGATAGGGAGCCCCTGGGTCCCTCCTCTGTGACCCGGTCACCTGGGCCTGCCTCAGTGTCCCTGCCCAGATCTTGCGCTCCAGCCCATCTGGGCTTCCTCATTTTTCCCACCTGCTGGTCTAGAACATCCTGTTTTCCAGGTTGTTCCACAGGACCCAGCTGTGTGAGTGTGCGTGTGGGGGTAACTGTGGAAATGCACACTCAAGGGACCTCAACAACACCCAACCGGGGCACCTGCCCAGCCACACCACGGCCTGCTGTACATCCTAAATCAGTGATGGCGAACCTATGACACGCGTGTCAGAGGTGACACGTGAACTCATTTTTTTGGTTAATTTTTCTTTGTTAAATGGCATTTAAATATATAAAATAAATGTCAAAAATATAAATCTTTGCCCTAACCAGTTTGGCTCAGTGGATAGAGCCTCAGCTTGCAGACTGAAGGGTCCCACATTTGATTCTGGTCAAGGGCATGTACCTTGGTTTCGGGCACATCCCCAGTCGGGAGTGTTCAGGAGGCAGCTGACCGATGTTTCTCTCTCATCGATGTTTCTAACTGTCTATCCCTCTCCCTTCCTCTCTGTAAAAATCAACAAAATATATTTTAAAAAAATATATATAAATCTTTGTTTTACTATGGTTGCAAATATCAAAAAATTTCTATATGTGACCGGCACCAGAGTTTAGTTAGGGTTTTTCAAAATGCTGACATGCCGAGCTCAAAAGTTTCACCATCACTGTCCTAAATCCTGGCCTCACCCTGTGGATATGCCCAGCTGACTGGTTCTTTGCTGCCCTTTAAAATCAATTTAGTAAGTAGCCCAGGACCGTGCCTTCAACGGACTCTCGGGAAAAGACATCCTTTTCACTCAGTCTCCCCTCTGAAGACAGCGGTGCGAGATTTGCAGATTAATAAACAGGGCTGCTGGGGCCGAGTGCACGAAGCCTCCATCGAGATGCTTTGTGTGGCCCCTGACGCCCGCCGCCGCGCCGGGACCCAGACCCCAACAATGCCCGCCCAGCCTGGGTGGCACTGCGTGATCCCACTTGAAAAGGCCTTTCGCCGGGGCTGCCTTTTTAGAGGGGACAATTGGCAGGAGGCCTGGCGCTTATTCATGCAGAACAACAATGAAAAGTGCTCGTAGCCAATGTCAGGAGTGGGCAGCGCCCAGAGCAAGGGGCCCGCCAGGGCTGCAGGAAGCCGGTCGCTAGGCAACGGGGCCCCAGGCATCTCCCAGGGGCCTCTTGGAGCTCCCACGATGGCCTGTCCTGGCCCTGCTCGGGCCCCAGGGTGGAGAACCGGAGTGCTCGCGATCCTGCTCCCTGTGTCTTTGCCAACTCAACCCTGATGGGTTGGGCGATGAGGTTCAGCTTTGTACCACTTTGGGCCTCTTTCAGTGATGGACTATGGGATACTCCCAGCATCCTTTGCTGCTCTGAGATTCCCTGAGGGTCCGTTCCTCTGGAGTTACACCTGCATCTCACCCTCTGCTTCCTGAGTGTCCTCCTGCCCCTTGACCTTGACCTTGACCTTTCTACCGAAGCCCCCACCCCTGAGTTTTCTCAGCAGGTCCCCAGGCCGAGGAACCCAGAGCTGTTCTGCGGGACAATCCTCCTGCTTGTCTCCAGCAGGCTGTCCATCTTGCAGCCTGCCCTCCATCGAAATGGGTTTGACCCCCAGCACAGAGGAGGTGGAGGGGCCGGAGGAAAGGCTCACGGCCGGGTCTAGGCTGCTTGACCGCTCTCCAGGCGGGAGCCGGGTCTTTGAAGTGGGGCGGGGCTGTTTCTCTGCGAAGTGGAGAAAGTGGCCGTCCGGTCAGCAGGTCCCTTGTAGGTCTGTGATGGACGTGCCGTGTGAGCCAGAAGTCAGCCTCTGCTTTTCGAGCTGCTACGGTTTCATTAGTTCCTTACGGATACGAGACCCAACTCAGCGGTGCTGTGAGGGGCCCGGGGGCTAGGGTCTGAGGCCGAGACTGTGCACTGGACTGCAGAGCCCAGAGGCTTTGAGACGAACCACATCGACGTCCGTGATGGCGGCCTTCACTCCTGATCCGACGGCGAATGTGGGTGGTTCTGCAATATCCTTGCCATCCATCTTTAGCCTCACCTGCTGTCTTCCTTCTCACCCGCCCACCCCCTCCCACTATTTTTTCCTTTCCCTCGTGCTCAGGTTGTGGCTCTGACATACCTGGCGTCAGGTAGGTGAGGCGTCCCCAGGTGGGTGGCGGTTAAGGCCCTCATTCTGCAGACAGCGACCTAGGGCAGCTCTGACTACGCTTCCGATTTGTCCGGGGCAGGTGGGCCTCTGCCTCCCAGGCTGGCGCCTCTGTTGCTGCCACAAGCCCAGCGTGCACTGGGCTGTGGAGGGGAAGGTCACGAGGCCTTTCCCTCTGCCGACCCCTCCCTGTGCATCACCTACGCTGAGTCCCCTCTCTGCCCATCCCTGACCCTCAGCTTGGGCTCCTCAGGGACCAGCCTCAGGAGCTTGGCGTGGACGGAGCACCCTATGCCTGGCTCTCCCCCACCACTTCTGAGACCACCCAGGGGGCCTGCGGGGCTGGTGGCCACTTCTTGGTGCAGTGAGTCTGGTTGAGCTTTTAGATGAGGACAATCGGCAGCAGTCCCCAGCCGGGAATCCAAAGCCCCCGCTGACCCTGGAGGACGACGGGCATGCGCTCATGGTCTCTGGGCTCCTAAGTCCCAGACGCCAAGATGGCAGCCCATGTCTGCGGCCCAGGCACTGGGTGGCTCTGCCTGGGGTCTGAAGTTTGATGTCATCAGGCCAGGACATGTCAGTGGCCAGAATCTCTGGGCATCGTGGCCTGACCAGCCGCAGGGGCGAGCTGGGCATTCCGAGGTCTCCTCGCTTCTCCCGGGTTGGGGGCAGGAGGGGCTAATTCCCACCGGAGGCGGCGCTCCGGCTCTCCTGGCTCCGAGAAGGATGTTCAAGAGCCAAGGAGGTCACAAGGCTGAGAAGGTGCCCCAGGAATGTGTCCCTGTGGCTGCCCAACCTCCTCAGACCTCACCCCAGGGAGTGGTCACCTGGGCTGGCCTGCTTGGAGCCTTGTCTTTGGCCTGAGTGTGGTCTTGGCTCCCTGGCTGGCCAAGGTCAGCCCCCACACATCCCCGAGTTCTAGGCAGAGTCACCCAAGGCCCCTCTGCGGGCTCCAGCAAGATCAATAAACAGCCCCGAGCTGTGGAAACATCTTGGCCCTCCAAGTCCAGACAGACAGGGCCAGACGGAGAGGGACCCCAGACGGGCTGCCTCGGAGAACAAACCGCAGCCTGTGTGCAGGGAGCCGGCGGCCAGCCTCCGCCGCCGAGAAGCCGGTAGACAGATGGCACCTGTGCTTAATCGGGCAGAGCGGGGAGCAGGACCCTCGCAGAGCCCGCTGCCGCCCGGGGAGGGGGGAGTCAGGAGGCTGGAGCCTCAGGTCCTGCCCCGTGGAGTCTGGGTCCTCGCCCACTCTGAGGCTCCAGCTCCTTTTCAGAAAAGGAGCTGAGGTCCACAGTGGCCCCCTGCTATGGCAGGTGTAAGGATTCAAGGTGGCCTTGCCTATTGGGGCTGAACAAATGTAACTTGTCATTCTGGAAACACAGCCCCCAGTTCAGCTGCCCTGCCTCGTCTCCTGGGGCTTGAAGACCACTCCCGGCTGATCGCAGTCCTCCCTTCACCGTCCTCCCCCTGTTCCTCGTGAGGGACAGCTAGCCGGTTAGCCCTGGGCTTTCCCGGAGTTAGCTCTGAAAGTCCCACATCTGGGAACCCCCTCGGTCTCCGCAAACCGAGCTGGACGCTCACCCTAATCCTGTGGTCACCCGCCGTCACCCTCGGGAGCTGCTGACGGGCGTAAGCACTTTTGCCACCACCAAATGCACCCGACCCCCACCTCGTCCGTCCTCTGTTGCCATTTCATGGAGCCCCCTTTCAGCACGGGAGGCGGCGGACGGACCCGGGCTCCACGCCAGGGTCTGGGGTCCTCTCCTCTCAGCCAAGCGTGGCAGGAAATTGGGTCACGGGTAGATTTTTACCCAAACAGAGAAAACCATGTCAGCTCAGACCCCAGATGGGAAGCTGAACAGCATTCCAAAGGGAGCCGTGCCCGGCAGCCTCCATGCACAGGGCAGCCAGGATTCCAGCCACCTCTGCCTGTCCCCAACCCCTCCTCCTGCAGGGCCCCACCCTAGTCTCTTCCTGAGTCTCCTTCTCCCTGCTCCGCCCGCCGAGCCCACCGCAGACCTCCCATCACCCCCCGCCTGCCGCTCCCCAGAGTGAAGGCTGAAGGCCCGATGGGTCTGGTGGGCCTGACGCCCCAGATGGAGGAGGGCAGGGTCTTCTGGACGTGTGGCGTCCCCAACGAGATGAGTCCCATTAATGGGGGACATTGCCGGGGTGGAGCCGAGAAGACGGTGAGATGACACCAGCAGCTGCATGAGTCCCTGGTCCCACTGGCCCCACAGCAGGTGCTGGGCACGGTGACAGGAGGGGTGAGGAGAGCCGCATGGTCACACAGCTGGGAGTGCTGCCCGGGGACCCAGGCCTTCCCCTCCTTTTTTGCAGCTTTTTATTTTGATAAGACTCCACATTTGTAGGCAGGCGGGCCCCTGCCAGCAGGCGCCATGAAGGGCGCCCTCTCGGGGTGGGGTGAGGAACCTCAGGACGGGCTGGCCCAGTCACTCTCTGCTCACTGCAAGGAGGTGGGTCCAGATTTGGGCCCTGACCCCCAAGGTCACACTGGTGTCATAGCAGGGCCTGGATGGGCCCCAGGTCTCAGGCGTCCTAACATGGCGGCCACCCCGAGTCATGACTCACCCAGGGTCTCTGGAAAAGGCCCGGCCACCCATGGGAGTCCCCTCGGGCCAGGGAGAGCACCGCCCTTCCCGCGTGGCCTCGGCAGGACGTTACCTCATCCCTCGCGGGGCGGCTCGGCCCCTGGCCAGCGGACCGCGCTGCACAGGCGTTTCCTGCTCCTCCGCCCCGGGCGGACAACTCCAAACTGACGGAGAGGCAGCGCACCCCACACCTCGGCCTCCGCCAGTGCCGTGTGCCCGCTTCCCCAGCCCTGGGCACCGACTCACCCCAGCAGAGGTGGGGGGGAAGGGGAGAAAGGGGCAGGGGCCTGGGGTGGAACCCGGCCGAGCTGTGGAGGATCTGCAGGAAACAGGCACATGGAGAGGAAGCAGCCGGTGGAAACGCAGCAGGCCTGGCCGCATGGAAGTGTGGCCCTCACACGCCCACTCCTTCCAGAGCGGTGCCCAAGGGGCAGGCTGGGGGAGGAGCCTCGAGGCCTGAGGTGCCCTCTCCTGGGCACAGGGAGCTGCTGGGCAGGAGTGCACAGTGAACCCAGCCTGGCTTCCTCTGTGTGCACTGGGGCCATGTCATGGCCACGCAAATGGGTGGCAGCTGGGATGCCTGTCCTCCAGGGCCATCATGCAGCCACCACCCCCAGAGGCCGCCTGCATGCGGTCCACTGCCCAGTCCGGTGTCCCCAGGACGAGTGGGCCCCGGAGGATCAGGGCCCTGGCCCAGCTCAGCTACCACCCCCAGGGGCTCTGGCCCTGCTCTGTCTTCAGAGTGTGTCCTCCGGGTGTGGGCACGCCCTGCTCCACAGCCACCATTCTGCAGCTCTCCCTGCACGTCTGCTCGGGCACTTGGACCACAGACACTCGCTGCCTCCCAGTCTGCGGGCTGCAAGTTCAAAGTCAAGGTGTCGCAGGGCGGGTTCCTCCTGAGGCCTCTCCCTTGGTGTGTAGACGGGGGACCCTCTGTGTGTGTCTGTGCCCTAATCTCCCCTTTTCCTAAAGACACCAGTCCTATGGGATTAGGGTCCACCCTCATGACCTCATTTGAACTTAATTACCTCACCAAAGACCCCATCTCCAAGTACAGCCACATTCTAAGGTGCTGGGGGTTGGGACTTGAGCCTAAGAAGGGACATGACTCGGTCCAAAGTAAGTGCTAACAATGTGCCCAGGCCCGCTGATCTGAAATTCTGACTTAACTGGCCACCCTGTATTTTTATTTCCTAAATCTGGCAACCCTGCTGCCCGCTGAGGTGGGGAGGCGTTGGTCAGATGCTCACTTCTGAGCATCTCAGACATGATGTCTCTCTGGTTGAGGGGCTCGGCCCTGTCAACCACCAGCTGCCCACCCCACCCCTCGTCCAGGTCCCTGGGCCACTGGCCCAGCTTAACTTGAGCCTCAGCAGCCCAGGCGCCTGGGCAAGGCCCCTGCTCCCACTGCCTGAAGAGGACAGGACCCTCCGGCCTGCTTTGTCCAGGGTCCCCGGAGGACGGGAGGCGCAGTGCCCGAGGTAGAAGGGAGAGAGCCGAGGTTTGGAGCAGCTGTGGAGCCAGCCCTGCAAGGAAAAGGAGCCGGGAGGGGGCGGGGTGAGCCTCAGGTCTGGGCACATCCCCAGCTCTACCCTTGTCACCCGCACGTGACCGACACCAGGCCAGGGGTGGGGTGTAAACTGGGGCAACCTTTTGGAAGGGCAGTTTTTCAATTCATGTTCAAATGTCAGAAGGATTCCCCCTTTGACTCAGCGTTTCTACTGCTGGGAACTTCTGCTAAGGAGGTGTTCCAACCAGGCGCCACGGACGACCCAGGTGTGCATCCGGCGTGGGGTATACCACACGGGCAGCAGCCCGCGTGCTTGTCGACGCGCGGCTGGAACCAGCAAAGGCCAGTGTGACGGCATCACCAGCCATCCTTAAAAGTGGGCATCTCTGCTTGTGGGCATGGACAGACACCTGTGATCTGCTCTGGGATGAACAAAGTAAGCCACCCAAGAGCAAACATCTGCTTTTCTGTACGTGTGGGACTGTGGCCTGTGTGTGCTGTGCACACGTGTGTGCGTGTGCGCGCGTGTGTGCGTGAGTGCACATGGCAAGAGTGAGAAGGAGTGTGTTCACGGAGATGGCAGACGGAGTATGTCAGGATGGATGGCTGTCCCCCTATCTTCATTCCCCCTTCTTTGGTAGCGGATCCCACAATTTTTAGCGGAGCGCGCGGTTCACCTGTAATAAAGATCATGTGCCCTAGATTCTCTTGCAGTTAGTGTGGCAATTTATCAGTGAGAGAGAGGGAGAGAGAGAGAGAGAGAGAGAGAGAGAGAGAGAGAGAGAGAGAGAGAAATGACATATTGCAGCTTCCAAATATCTTCAATGCCATGCACTGCCTTCGTCCCTTCTTCCGTCCTGCTGTCTGGAACTCAGATGTGAGGGCTGGCACTCCAGCTGCCAGCTGCCATTCTGGGCCTGCTGGCGATGGCTCAGGTTCCAGGGGCCTCAACCTCTGAAGGCTTTACAGTCCTGTCACCTAGGGACTGCCACAGGAGTGAGGAACACGTCTCCATCTGCTTAACCATTGCTATTTGGGAAGTTGTTTGTTACTCATGCTAAAGTTGACCCTGACTTATCCAAGGACTTACTTTTGCCTGGAGAGATGTCTGGATATTTAAATTTTTTAAAATTGTTTTTTAGTTCCCTTAAGCTTGCACCTTGAACATTTATGAATCATGTATATGATTTTGTAAAGACTTTCAATTTCGAAGCAAATAAGAAAGAAATCGAGAAAGTTGACACATACACAGCATTTATGACGCACCGAGCACTTTTCGGAAACCTTTACATGTGCTCTCTTACTTAGCCCTTGCATCGGCCCTTTGAGGTAAGTCATTGTTCCCACTTGGCAGGAGGGGAAACCGAGGCAGGGGGCGGTTTAGTTCTCCCTGGTCACTTAGCTGGTCAGTGGCAGCCTGGCCGTGATCCATGACCCTGAACACGACTCCACCTGCCACCCACAGCTGCCCGGAAGGCACCTCGGCCCCCCTTGGCCGTGGTTGCGGAGCTAAGGGGCTGGAGCACAGGCGTATGTGACATTCATCCCTCTTCACTCATCCCACGAAGAGCTGTGAGGTCCCGCATGGGCCTGGGCCTGTGCTGGGCACTGGGGTGCAGTGGTGAGCAAGGAGGCTCGGGCCCTGCTCTCAGGGCCATCAGCCTAATGGGGGAGACAGACATGCAATAGGTAGCCCCGTACATGAGCGTGACCTGGCAGCTCCTAGAGCGGGGGCCTGGGGACTGAGAGGGTAACCCCAGCTGGGGACGCCGGGGATGACTGCCCTGGGCAGGGATGTGGGATCTGGGATCTGAGGCAAGAACAGGAATCACCTCAGTGAAGTGGGGGGAGGGAAGGTCTGCAGGTGCAAAGGGCCTGTGGCAGGAGGCACTCTCCAGGCACACTCACACATGTGCTCTCACTCGGTGCCCACGGCAGCCCCACCTCCCTGTCCATAGACCGTCTGCTCGGGCCTGAGGCCACCTGCCAAGAGGAGAAGGATCCGGAAGAGCAGCCTGCCCATCCTCTCTCCCATGCAGCCTCCCACTAGCCTCAGGGGCTCCACAGGGGCTGGGCGGGCAGCCCTCCCAGCTCACCGGCTTAGGCCTCACTTATGAGCAGCAGGGATAGAACCTTCTCCTAAATAAAAAGGCTGGGTCCTTGGGACAACCAGGGCTTGGCTCTGGCCTGTGGCTCCAGCATGAGCGGTCACCCCTGCCCCATATCCCAGGGCCAGGGCCGGAGCCAGGGCCAGGACTGTGTCCAGTCAGAGGGAGAGCTTCATGAAAACACACAGATACATGCATCCACACAGACACACACACACACACACACACACACACACACACACCTCATATACATGCACATCTATGCATACACACAAACACATCACACACTGCAATACACACACACACACACACACACACACACACACACACACACACCACATGCTGCTACCCTTACAGCTCATAGTTGGCATACAGCTGTGAGCAAAGAGTGGCAGTGGTGAAGAAGAAGAATCCTGCTTCTACCCCTCCCACTACACCCCTTCGGACCAGCACCCCCTTTCTCCTGGGACCCCCAGTCTTCTCATCCGCAACGTGGCACCCTAACAGCCTTCGCTTCCCGGGGTTCTTTAAGGAGGACACAAGATGATACATGAAAAGTTCTTGGAGCTGAGCCCCTGGCCCAGAAGGAGGTCACCACTGTCACTGTACCCTGTGACCCTGGCCCAGCCCCATGGGGTCGATGCTTCTCCGAGGCTGTTGGGGGTCACCCTGCCCAGCTGCGTTGGGCCAACCGGACGGGCCAGGCTGGGTGCCAGTGCTTCTCCGGGCTGGGGACTCGGCTCTCCTCCCTCCTGGTTTTGGGGCCCCCCGGGGGGCCCAGCCTCCGAGCCACTGCACACCCTTAGGCTGCAAGACAAGGTCCCATGGCCACCAGAGCTCCTGGAATAGCCCGTTCCCACTGCTGGAGGATGAAGGAGGGCCAGGGCCCTTCCACCAGCAGGAACCCCACCCGGGCTCTGAACCTGGCCGAAGGTGCCCCTCTGGTCACTGTGGACATGGCGAGGACGCCACCTCACAGGCCCACCCCAAACCCCCACCCTGCTGGGGCCCTAGAACCTCCCAAATAGGAGCCCCATGTCCTGCCTTTAAGACCTGAGACTGAGCCAGCTTTCCAGGGCATAACCTAGGGCCTCTCTGGGCCTGAGTGCCACCAAGTCCATGGGCCCTTAGTTCAACTCTCACATCCACTGCGGTATTCTTCTAATGGGAGCCACGCTGCCTGGACATGCTGAAATGCTCATCCGACCCAACCACTCTCCCTCTCCATCCTTCGATGGCTCCCTATTGCTCTGGGTCTCCACTGCCTCCACAGCGGGGCCCCTGCCTGCTTCTGCTGCCGCAGTGGACTGGGGCAGGGCCGCTGTCCCACGTGAGGCCTTGCCTGTCAGGCTCCCTTGAAAGTCAGATGTCCACCAGCCCCCACAGGGAGGGGGTGAGACTCAGTCTATGCTCCCAGCAACAGTTTCAAAAGAGTTTGTTTTCTTTCAAAACAGAATGTATCGAGCGTCCGGCTGGCCAGTGGGTCTGGGGCCAGAGCAGCGGAAAGAGCTGTAAGCACTGGGCATGCTGAGTTGACATCACAGACTGGGCAGTGCCCACAGGAGCTTGGCTAGACCACGGGCAGCAGGCAGCGCTGAGGCCTCCCTGGCTGGTCCAGTCCCAGCTGAGGGTGGCAGAGGCCAGGTGCCCTGGGCTCTCGGTGGGTTCCACTCGTCCCAGGGTGGTTGCTACAGGAGCGGTGAGCTCCCACTCTGTGCCACCCGCTGGGGCTCTTATGGGCAGACCCCCTCACTCCATTGCCCGACCCCCAACCTGACAGGGCTCCTGAGAAAAGGGAGAGCGGTGGGGTCATTCCCGTTTCTGGAGGGCGTGCTGTGTGTCCTGTCATCTGTCTTCCAAGCAGCCCTCGATACTGTGACCCTCACTTTTGAAATGTGAACTGAGATGCCCAATGCTTATTGGTTATAGGCCGGGAGACCCACATTTCCTCCACCCTCCCACCCCCTGTCAAGTAGCGGAGAGCTGAGCTGGGTACATGCCTCCCCGCCCCCGCCCCCCGCACCCCCCGCACCCCCCGTACCCCCCGGCTACACGCTTTTCTCAGACTCTCTTGCAGCAAGCCCTGACCATGAATACGTTCGGCAGGTGTGTCCTTTCTTCCTCCTTCCCCACCTGGGACCCGATGGAAGTGGACTTCATGAGGACAGCTTGAGCAGGAAGATGGAAGGAGCCCAGATAGGCCTGGCTGCCTGGCTGCTTTTTTGTGAGGAATTAATGTCAAGATTATGCCACAGTATTTTCAAGTCTCTTTGTGACACAGCAGCTGTCTATGGACTAACACAGATTCGCCCAAAGCCTCAAGCTGGGCACTCACACCTTTCGTTCCTCTGTAGTTCACCGCTGCGTCTCTCGCTTTGGCAGGTGGATCCTGAGGTGTCTGGCCAGCAGAGTGAGCGTGCTCCAGGCTACCGAGCCCTTCATGCCCAGCGCAGGGGACGCACAGCCAGAACGCCCTGGGCCTGGCTCGGAGCAGGCACTTTGGGAGGAACCGAATGAGAAAAGAGACCGACATTGACTGCATGACGAAGGGGCAGCGTGTTGGGCGGGCACTTCTCGGTGAGATCTTGGTTCATGTATTATGATTATTTATGACCTTTGACCCATTCGTTTCCTTAAAAACCCCCGAGGGGTAGGCACCACCCACAGGTCTCAGATCAACGTGATCTTTAACAACTTTACTGAGATGATGTTCACATGCTTTGCAATTTACCCTTTTGAAGTGTGCAGTTCAGTGGTGTTTAGTATATTCAGAGCTGCGCAGCCCATGTTAGAACATTTCCATTACTCCCCCAAAACCCTGCTCCCTAAAAATCCCACCCCCTCGGCCGCTACCCCTCAAACCCAGCCCTGGCAGCGCTAGTCCACGTCTGTCTCTAGGGATTTGCCTGTCCTGGACCCTCCCCACGAAGAATCTATGGTACTTGTCCTGCTGGGTCTGGCGTCTTCACTCAGCATCACCTCTTTAATTTTATTCATGTGGTAGCCGGTGTCAGCACTTCGTCCCTTTTCCAGGGCTGAATAATATTCCCTTGTATGAATGGACCCTGTTTGACTTGTGTATTGATCGGTCGGTGGACAGTTAGGTTGTTTCTACATTTTGGCTTCCATGCATCCTGCCGCTGTGATCGCTTACACACAAGTTTCTGTGTGGACATTGCCTTCATTTCTCCTGGGCAGACGCCTAGGAGTGGAGTCGCTGGGATTAACCAATGGGCTTTAGTTTTGCACCGAAACTGGAAGGCAGTGGCCGGAGGGGAGGTCAGACCAGCCTGGTTCGGTCTGGCTCCACCACTTGCTGGCCGGGTGGCCCTGGCCACGACCCTGGGCAGCCCCAAGCCTGCCTTTGCTCATCGGTAACATGGGGGTGGGGGGACGACAGCCACTTGGCAGGGGGCTCCGTGGTTATTACCTGGTACACTGGGGTGCTCGCTGAACACCAGCCCTTCTCGTTAGGCCGGGAAAGGGCTGGGGGACAGGACAGGAAGGGGGATCAGATCCCCAGGCACCCTACCCGCCACACCACCCCACAAGTCACACCTAAGCCCTCTGAGCCTGCCCTGGGGATGTGCAGGTCTGCCCCCCAGAACCTGCCTCCCCTCTCAGCCCCAAGCCTCCACCCTGTGGCCCCAGTTACTTGGTGAGTGGTTGGGGAGCCCTCACCTCTCTCCCACACCCGGGACAGAGCCTGGAACTGGCCTGAAGTGGCCCGGGGTCCCCTCTGAGGGGAGTGACTGAGCGCTCCCCGCCCAGGACTCTGTCCTGCCCCCACCCTCAGCTCACCCGCCCCCTCTGGGATTCCAAGTGACCTTAGCCCCACTGCGACATTCGAAGGGACGTCAGTCTGTGTGGGTGGCAATTGGTATGTGGACCCAAGGCCTTCGGCACCTCTCAAAGGCCTGCGTGGCCGCTGGACACCTTTGGTGGCACTGCCCTGACCTGGCTGCCCGGGCGTCAGCACAGCCAGTGCTGACCAAGCAGCACCTCACCTGGTCATGTGCCTGGATCCCCACAAGGTCCCTGTGAGGCGGGGACTCACTTTACCCCCCAACCCCCACCCCCACCACAGGTGAGGGAACCGAGGCACAGAGATGGGGAGCAACCTCTGCAGGTGCCGTGTGGGAGGATTCAAACCAGGCCCGAAGCCAGAACCTGCCGTCACTCATGGACCCAGACTGGCCTTCACCACCCAGAGCACCTCCCGGGACCTGCTCCCCTTCCTCCTCAGGGCCCCTCAGCTGGGACGCACCCCTCACGAGGTTCTGGCATCTGCAGACCAGCTGATGGCCCCGCCCCAAACAGATGCTGGGGAAGCAGAGTGCAGAGGAGCCCCGCCAGTGCGGGCACCATGCACTGCCCTCAGGCCCTGCACCCCATCACCAGCCTGTGCTGGGGAGACGGCAGGGCAGCCTGTAGGTCTGCGCACAGCAGGACCCAAGGAGCTCCGTCCGTCCGTCCGTCCGTCCGGGGCAGTGGGGCTCCCGCCTGCAATGAGAATGGTGCCCTGGACCTGCGCCTGCTCGACCTACACAGCCACAGGCCGCTCGAAAGGACCTGGGCTGGGGGGCCGGGCACCCGGTGAGGGCTGCAGCTTGGACACCGGACCCCGAGAGAAGTTCTGCCGTCTGGGTCTTCTTACTCTGGCCCCCCCTCTCCCCCCGCACTGGGCTGGCTGGGAGCCGGAAGCCAGGGAGGGCGCCGGCCAGTTAGAGGTGGTCCACCCTTCTCTGACACTCAAGGCGGGGCTGCAGGGTGGGTGGGGCAGCGCCTGGACCTGGGGGAGCTGGGCCCCCACATCTGGAAGGCAATTTGGAATGGGCAAGGCTGGGCCCACGTCCCAGCTGCACCGCCTCCTGATCTGCGACCTGCACTCCCCTCACATGTCTGAGAGAGTCCCTTCTCCGGGGAATGGCAACACGGACTGCGGGGCATGTCACGAAGGCCACTAGCGGTTAAAGGACCCGGTAGCAATAAGGATAATAAGCTGTGAGCTTACTACTTGCGTAGCCTCCACGGAGTGTTTAGTAACAATTGCTTCATTTAACCTGGAATTGGAACCCAGATCAGATACTGGCGCCGACATTCGTAATTGCTCCCTCCCCCGACCGGTGATAATTTAACAGCTGCCACTTATTGATCACCTGCTCTGGCAGGCAGCAGGCGACGTGATTGACGTACCTCGTCTTACTCGATTGTCATGACAACCCTGTAAATAATGCAAATATGGTCCTCCCTTCACAGATGAGGAAGCTGTGACTCAGAGAGGGCAAGTGACCTGCCCAAGGTCACACAGCTGTGTGGTGGTAGAGCCGGGCTTGTGTGACTCCAGAAGTCATGCTTGTAGCCACTCTGCCCTGTGCTGCCTTCTAAAATGCCCAGCCTGATGCCCTCAACTGAAACCCCCAGATGCCCATTCACCGTGGAACAGACAAACCAGCTGTGGGTGTTCATACCGCACAGCGTGCTGTCATTCAGCATGACAATGGTAGCCTGCCTCTATGTGGGGCAGCAGGATGCACCTCTCACTCTGGGAAAAACGGAGCCAGGCATTGAAAAGTTCTGTTTGTATGACATCAAGACTGGGCTGAACCAGCCAGTTAAATAAGACGGATGACAATTACCGTGGGGGAGCAGGTCCTGCTGTGGAATGAGACTTTGAGGGACTAGGAAGGCCCAGTATATCGATTGGGTATATCACAAGGATGCACGCATACATAACAACCCATCAAGGAGCCTGGATCATGTAAACCCTCTATAATTCACCCCCCCCGCCTCCCCCCCCCACACACGCTCATTACACTATGTACTCTGATGAAATGCAAATTGTGAAGCTGGTCGTAACTCAGAGCAGAGGCCTGCTTAGGGAATGTTTTTCTCCCTTTATTTTGTCTCATAACTTTGTCCCATTGGTGGACCTCAGTCCCAAATCAGTGCTGTGTGTGTAGCTGAAGCTGGGATGGAAACCATGCTGTCTTCTTGGAGGAAAGGAGCCCAGCTGGCTGGAGCGTGAGGGAGGCACCCTGGGGGCTCACCCAACTGTGTGCAGGAGCCCACACAAGTCTCAGCCTGAGCCGCACACGTGCAGGACAGACCCAAAGCCACTGAGCCAAGTATTGAACGGAGTGCTGAACTAAGATGTGAGCATTTCTCTCCCCCTGCCCTCCACCACCGAAGACGAGATGGATCTTACAGTCTGAACTCCACTGGGTTCATTGCCTGCTAAATCAAAAAATCAATAAACATTTCTCAGAGGATGCTGACAGAACTCAGAGTCTACACAATACAGCATTCACGTTGCCCATATAATCCAAAATTATTTGACATACAAAGAAATGGGAAATTTCAGTGCATTCTCAAGGGATGAAATGATCGACAGAAGCAAACACTGAGATGACTTGAACATTGAATTATCAAAGGGTTTAAAGCAGCTTCTACAGCATCTGATGTGAATAAGAAGATACGAAATCTTGGCAGGAAAAAAAGTATTAAAAGCATTAAAAGAGGATATTCAAATGTTAGAATTATCAAATAAAATATTGAAAAATTTAAAAACATCACAAAATGGACCCAAACACAGAATGGAGATGACAAAGGCAAAACTTAGTGAATTTGTAGACCAATAAAAAATACCCAACCTGAAGAACACAGAGAAAAAGGATTGAGAAAAAAATGACCAGGTCATCAGGAATCTGTGGGGAATATCATAAGATCTAACACATTATAGTGTTAATATTAATTAAGATTTATATTAGTGGTAGACCTCAAGACAAGGAGGATTATCAGAGATAATCCTCTCTCTGAAGTCAATAAAAATATATTTATTTTAAAAAAGAGAGACGTTTTGTTGTATAGAAGGGATGATTAATTAGGAAAATACAACAATTATACATTTCTATGTGCCTAAGACTAGAGCCTTAAAACACATGAAGCAAAATGGACAGGATAAAAGGAACAATTCGACATTTTCACCATCGTAAAGGGAGATTTGAACATCCCCCCCCTTCAGTAATCAATAGAAAAATATACAAAAATTTAGTAAAAACTTGCCCAAGTGCCCATCAGTAGATGAGTGGATAAAAAAAAGCTGTGGTACATTTACACAGTGGAATACTATGAGGCTGGAAAAAAGAGGGAAATCTTACCCTTTGCAACAGCATGGAGGGACCTGGAGAGTATTGTGCTAAGCGAAATAAACCAGTCAGAGAAAGACAAGTGTCACATGATTTCATATGTGGAATCTAATGAACAAAATAAACTGACCAACAAAATAGGTGCAAAATAGGTATGGCTGCAGGGAACAGAATGGCAGGTCTCGGGGTGGAGGGGGTGGGGGGGGGGCAGGAAGAAATTAACCAAAGAACATATATGCATGTGTGCACAACCCACGGACACAGACAATAGTGTGAGGAAGGCCTGGAGTAGGGGCAGAGGCTGGGCGGAGGGGAACGAAGCGGGGGATGGGGGACATCTGTAATACTGTCAACGATAAATAACTTTTTAAAAGAAGACTTGAAAGGTACAAACAGCACGATTAGTCTCTTGGATTCGTGGATCTAGTTGCTATTTATAGAACACTACGCCAGGCAGAGCACACATGCCTTTCACAGTCGCCAACGTAGACCATATGCCGGGCCATCAGACAAGCTCACCGCATTTTAAAGGACAGAAATCACGTATGTTCTCTGACAACAACTGAATCTAATTAGGAATGAACAACCAGACATCTAGGAAAACCCCAAATACCTATAAATGATTCATGAATCTACAAATGACTCATGAATTAAAGATGCAATCACAAGAGAAATTAGAAAATAACTTGGATCGAATGGTCATGGAAACGTGCCACGTGGAAACCGGTGGGATGCCACGGAGCAGGGCTTGGAGGACAGCTTAGAACTGTACGTAGTTGCATCAGGAACCAGGAGCATCCTGCAGTCAGTTCCCCGAGGAGCAGCCCTGGGGGAGCGAGCAAGAGAAGAGCAAGGTGAAACTGAGAGAAGAGAAAGAAGGGCACAATAACAAACAGAGCAGGAACCAAGGAAATAAGAAACAGGCCGAAGAGGAAGAAATAAAGCCCAAAGCGGATTCTTTGAGAAGACCAACAAAATCGACAAACTGTTGACGTCGTAAACAGAGAGAGATCACAAAGGACGACTGTCAGAAGTTGAAGGCATCGGTTATCACAGACCCCACAGTCTGTGAGAGGGCGTCACAAACATTGTCATTCCAACAAATTCCACATCTTAAATGGACAAATTTGTGGGAAAAACAAACAACAAAAGTAACAGAAAATCTGAATAGCCCTACATCTGTTACCAAAATTTAATTCATTATATTAAAAAATAAGCCTTCAGAAAGGAAATTCCGGAGCTAGATGGCTTCACTGGTTAGTTTTAACACCATTTGAGGAAAAACTAAACTAATCTTACACAGATTTTTCATTTCATTTTATTTTTTATTTTTTTCAGAAAACAAAGGAGAAAGAAACATTGCCAACTCACTTTAAGGCCAACACAACCCTAATATAAAACCTCACAAAGACATTTTTTTTAAAAGTGTAGAACAACATTCCTCATGAATGTAGCCACAAAAATTCTCTTAAAATATTAGCAAGTCAAATCTCACAATATACATAAATAACATATAAATATATGTATAAATAAAACAATAATACATCAGGACTAAGCAGGGCTAAGCCAGGAATATAAAGTTGGCTAAACATTTGAAGGCTGATCAATGTACATCATAATATTAACCAAATAACAGGAAGAAATTTCATGAGTTTTAAAACAGATATAGGAAAAGCATTTGGTCAAATTTTATACCCATTCATGAGAAGGCAGTTTTTGCAAACTAAGGATAGTAGGGAACATCCTCAAACTGATAAAGGACATCTACAAAAAACAAAAATCTGTAATCAATATTATAATTAATGGTGACCCTGAAATTTCTCTTCCTTAAAGTCAAGGAGACTGCTTTCACCATGATTACTCAACATTGTTCTGGCAATCCTGGCCATTGCAATAAGACAAAAAAAGCTATAAAATAGGGACTAAAAATTGGAATTGAAGAAACAAAATTTACTATTTGCAGTTGGGATGAGTATTTACGTAGAAAATCCTGGGAACTTACAACCACTAGAATTAGTAAGTGAATATAGTAAGGTCACAGGATGCAAAGTTAATTTATCAAAATTGATCATATTCTTATGCAAACAGCTGGGAAAGAAGCAAACAAAAACTAATTCCATTTAGAACAGCACCCAAAAAAATTTTCTTAAGAATAATCTAACAAAATTATAAAACATGGTTGAGAGAAATTTAAGAAAACCTGAATAAATGAGGAGTATAGCATGTTCATAGGCTGGAAGACCCAACATTAAGCTAGCAATTATTCTCAAATTTATCTATATATTCAACACAATCCTGATAAAAATTGATGAGCTAATGCTAAAATTTATACAGAAATACAGACTTAGAATGATAAAAAAAATTTATGAAAGAGTAATAAAGTTGAAGGTCTTTTCTGATTTCAAGACATATACTTTGAAAAGTCACATTAATTGAATACATTTAGCTATTGCTGTAAGGACAAACACATAGATCATTGGAACAGAATAGAGACCACTAATATACAGCTGATTGATGTTTTAAAAGGTGCCATGGCACTTTAGCTGAGAAAAAAATCTCACACAAATTTTTTCAAAGAATAATTTGGATAAAATGAATTTCCAAGTAGAAAAAGAATGAACATCAACCCTTACTTAAAACCGTAAGACTTTTCTATGTGAAAACAGAGGAGAAAATCTTTGAGACTTTGGGGTGGGGCAAGATTTCCTAGGTAGAATACAAAAAGCACAAACCACAAAAGGGAAAAAAATGGATAAATTGGTCTTCATAGAAACATAGAACTTTTGCTCTATAACACACATATGTCCCAGACAGGATTCACACCCAGAATATGTCAATGTTTCTAAGAACCCTAAGAAGACAGGCCAACAAAAGTGGGCCAAAGATTGGAAACAATATTTCATTAAAGCAGATGGACAGATGGCCACAGGCTAGGACCATCGTTAGCCATTACAGGAGTGTGGAGTAAGACCCCGGTGAGATGCCGCCGCACTGAAATGAAAGACTGTTCGTGCCACTGTAGGCAGGCATGGCAAGCAACCCGCCTTTCGTGTGCGTTCATATAAGCACTCTGGGGAAAAGGTGGCAGCTCCTTAAAAAATTAGGCCCCATTATTCACTCCTGGATATTTGCCCTAGAGAAATTCACTCAAAGATGCGTACAGGAATGTCCATAGTGGCTTCATTTGCAATAGCCCCAAACTGGAAACACCCCAAATGCGTATCCTCTGGGAGAATGAATAAACAAAGCAACCAAGTGGGGTACCTCCGTGCAGCGAAATACTACCCAGCAACAAAAGGGAGTGAATTGCTGATACACACTACATCCTGGCAGGGTTTCAAAATAAGGAGGCTAAGTGAAAGAAGCCAGACCAACACCAGAGTGTGGGCTCCGTGGTTCCGTTTGCATGAAACTGTCGAAAACGCCCAAGAATCTAGAGGGAGAGAAAGCAGGTCGGTGGTGCCTGGGGACGAGGGTGGATAGAGGCTGGATTATGGGGACACGGGAAACTTTGGGGGCGATGGTTATGTCCACCACCTTGCCCGTGTCAGAGGTTTCACATGGGTTCACATATGTCAAACTCATGAAATGGTAACTTTCAATGCGGACAGTTTACTGAGCATCTGAGAACCTCATAAAATCGAGTTAAAATTCCGTGGAGCTGTACACTCAAATTTGCTGTAAGTTATACGTCAGTGAAAAGTAACGAAAAATTAAAAATTCATACTTGATCATGGAATCCTGTCACCTTGCTATCCAATGATTCCTCTTGCATTTGGGATGAAATCCACACTCCCCCATCCTTTCCCCACTCCCGAACCTTCTCTTTTGAACACAATGCCCCCCTGCATTAGTGTTAGGGTTTCTGTAACAGAGCCCCGTACCTGAAGGAGGTGCAGGTTAGGGGGATGCAGATATGGAGGTCATCCTTCAACCCCCATGTGTGAGGAGGTCTGAGGGCTGACACGGCCACCACCTACTCATAGTTGGCGCCCCTGCCCTTCTCCGCAGGGAGAGCCCGGAGCTGCCCGGGAACGCAGTGTGGGCCTCGGCGTCAGGTTGGGCCGGAGGCTGTGTGAACCTGGCAGGGTGCTCGGCCTCCCAGAGCCTCAGTTTCCCCACCTGCAACAGGGATGACAGTTGTCTCGAGGCGCAGGGCTGCTGCGTGGACTGCGTGTAGCCGCTGGCACTGAGCCTGGTACCAGGTCCTTCCTCCCTCGGGGACAAGGCCGGTGAGCAGAAGGGACCGGGGGCCCGTCCAGCTGCAGGTGACAGATGGGTGCCTTAGACCGCCTCCCAGCCAAACGGCAAAGACCGGGGGGCTGGGAGCTGTCCACACACGACTCACACCTCGTCCAAGGTGAACGTTAAATAAAGAAAAGGTGGCTGGGGAAATGCTGACTGCGGACCGTTTGTGCGATTAAAATTCCTCGGCTGGCTTCGTTTCATCCCCCCTCCAGGAGAGAAACAGCCCCCTTATTAAATTCAAATGCAATGTGTCAGATGGGGCTGCTCGTTAGGTGGTTTCCCGGCCTGTGCCACAACTGCGGCTTCTTCAAAGGGGTCTGCTAATCACCTCTTTCCCCAGCAGGGTCTGGGGGGTCCTGCGGCTCAGGCTCTGGCCTCCAAGGCTCAGACCCTCAGCCACAAGCACAGGCCTGGCTTTTGGGCAGAGGACAGCATGGGGGCTGCGGGGCTGTGAAACCAGGGAAGGGTGGCTTCACGTTGCCCCCAGACCTCTTTCTGGCTCCCTCATCCCCTGGACTTAGCCCCTGACCCCTGTCATATGTCTCTTGCCACCCCTCTCCCCCACCACCTAGGCGCAGCCATCCAGGCCTGCAGGACCTGGCCCATGCCTGCCTCTGCCTCATGACCCACCTCGTGTGCTCCATGCTCTGCGCGTGCCCCCCCTTCTGTTCCTCCATCACCCGCACTCTGTCCTACCTGGGCTTTGCTATTCCCTCTGCCTGGAAGGCCTCCCATCTCCCTTCTTATTCATTTCCACCCAACCTCCAGGTCTATAGCGTTTGCTCCGGCAGCTGTACAAAGTACCACAGACAGGGAATTCCTGTTCAACAACAGGAAGGTATAGTCTCCAGTCCTGGAGGCTGGAGGTCTGAGATCCAGGTGTCCGCAGGGCTAGTTCCTCCCTAGGCCTGCATATGCCACCTTCATCTTCGCAGAGCGTTCTCCCTCTATGTGTGTCGCTGTGTCCAATGTCCCTCCCCCCTTTTACTTAAATATGTTTTTATTAATTGTAGAGAGAGAGGAAGGAAGGGGGATAGAGAGATAGAAACATCGATGAGAGAGAAATATTGATCGGCTGCCTCTAGCATGCCCCCTAACTGGGGATCGAGCCCACAATCTGGGCATGTGCCCTGATGGGTAATGGAACCGGTGACCACTTGGTCCATGGGTTGAGACTCAACCACTAAGCCATACCGGCTGGGCCCAATGTCCCCTTTTTATAAGGACCTGGGTCACACTGGGTCAGGGTGCGTCCGAATGACATCCCGTTCACATCATTACTGTGACCCTCTCTGAATAAGGCCCCATTCTGAGGTCCTGGGGGTTAGAACCCCACACTGGATCTGAGGGGACAACATTCAGCACAAAACAAGGTCCGAGCCCCAGCGTCGTGTTCCCGGGGACCTTTCACCGGCCCCTCCCCCAGAACAGATGTGCCCGATGCGATGCTGGAGTCACATCTGGCCTCTTGTCCCGCCCTCACGCGTGCACCTCCTGGAGAGGAGCAGCTTACCTGTTTGGGGTCTGCCTTTGGCTCAGAGTCCAACATAGAGCCCAGCAGGTCTGGGAAAAAGCTCTAGGCTGACGCTGGCCCGAGTGGCTGAGGGGTTGAGCATAGCCCTGTGCACCGAGAGGTCGCTAGTTTGATTACCTGTTCAGACTTGATCCCCAGTAGGGGGCATGCAGGAGGCAGCCGATCGGTGTTTCTCTCTCTCCCTCTCCCTTCCTCTCTCACTAAAATCAATAAAAACATATTTAAAATAATAAAGAGCTAACATGCAAATGGTCATCACACCCTCACACCATTATGCCGTAACAGCTCAGACACTCAAGACTGGGGAAAGAGGAATGGTCCCTCTCCCTTCCTCTCTCAGCTCACGAGAGAGGAATGGGGACCAGCCAGGTTACAGCCCGGGAGAGGGACAAGCCACCCACCCCATGGTCCTGGGCACCTGTGGCTGCAGCCCAGGCGAAGGGGAAAGAGGAATGGGGACCAGCCAGGTTACAGCCCGGGAGAGGGACAAGCCACCCACCCCGTAGTCCTGGGTGCCTGTGGCTGCCGCCCAGGCAAAGCTGGCCCAGGTCCCGGCTGCCTGCGACCAGCCAGAGGAGGGAATCCTAGGTCCCAGGTGTGGGGCGAGGCAGAGGCGGTTAGGGGCAATCAGGCAGGCAGGCAAGCAATTAGGAGCCAGCGGTCCCGGATTGCGAGAGGCAGTCAGACATCCCCCAAGGGGTCCCAAATTGGCCAGGGTGCAGGCCGGGCTGAGGGACCCGCCCCCCCACACACAAATTTCATGCACCGGGCCTCTGGTATTTAAAATAAAAAAGCTCTAGGCTGGCCCTGCCCCCCACAGGCAGCCACACACCTGGAAGACAGGTGTAAGGCACCTCTTGACTAGCGCTGGATAGCCAGCTGTTCGTGACCATGACCCCAAGGGAGGGGAAGCTTGGGAGGGAACCGCAGATCTCCTGGGGCAATTCCCGCCATGGCTCAGACAGCTGGGGTCCTGGGACATCACGGTGGTCCCACTGAGCTGAGGAGGTGCTGACGTTTCCGGAAGCTGTGGGGCAGGGTATCAGCAAGGGACTTTGAGCTGGGGATGGAGTGATTCCGGAGGTCGAGCAGGGGCAGAGGCAGGGGCAGGGTCCAGGCCGGGGGCAGAGCCTCGCTCACCCCGGGACCTGCCACTGCCAACCGAGAAGGTGTGCCTCGGACAAGGTGCCATCCTCGGGCTGTACGAACGTTAGACTCCCCCTAGTGAACCCAACACAAGCCCAGATGGGGTCTCTGGGGACAGTGTGGGAGGTGGATCTCCCCATGTCGGGGGCTTGGGAACATCTAGGGGTCCCCCAAACCCACCAACAAAGGATGAGGTCAAGTACATACCGACCGGTTCAGGGCAGAGAGCAATAGAGCTGCCCATTGGAGCAAAACCCAACACTCCCCGCACAAGGGGAGACCACGCGTCCTACCACGCTCCTGGGAAGGTACGTGCGCAATAAAAAGCTAGTCACTGTGTGTGTGTGGGGCGGGGGGGGGGGGGACAGAAAAAAGGGGACCCAGAGTAAAGAAGGAAGCAATCGATAAAAACCAACTGCACGATGACTCAGGGGCCAACACAGCCGTCACAAGGACCCAAAAGGCAGGCACCACAGAAATAAAACATGGGATCAATGGGCCTCACCAACATTAAAATACGCTGCCCTCCAAAATCCACCTTAAAAAGAAACCCCAAAAACACCCACAGGGAAAGTCACAGACAGCGAGGGAATACTCGCCACGCACAGCGCTGCCAGGGGCTTGGAATCAGCACATACCACGGACTCTCACAGCTCAGGCGTAAGGCACACACCCCAATAAAAATGGGGCAACGGGTATGAGCCCCACTCCACAGAGGGGGCTCTCTACTGGCCGAGCAGCACCTGAGAGGCGGCTCGTTATCGCCCGTAACCACGGGGAAGCTCATTAAAACCGCAGCGAGACCCCACTTCACACCGCACGGCGCCTCATACTGCAGGCGGCGCTCCCCGGTGTTGGCAAGGGTGCCGAGCATCTGGCATTCTCTCCCACGGGTGGGACGTGTGACATTGCGCAACCGCTCTGGGACAATTCGGCAGTTTCCTTACGAACTGGGATACGCTGTGACAATAGGCCCCAAAGAAAGGAAAACATGCCCACAGAGACCCCCGCGGGAGAGTCCGAGGGGGCAGGACCCCCGTGCCCCGTGGCCATCGGCGCGGGAAGGGATACGCAGCCAACAAGGTGCAGACTTGCACTGCCCCGGCGACCCTGAGCAGGAAGCAGACCCGGGGAGCACGTGGCTGCGCGGCTCCATCGTGTGCGGTTCCACAGCAGGCAAATCTGAGCGGCAGCAGCAGGAAGCGGGTGGGCAGTTACCTGCAGGTGGGGCGGGAGGCGGGAGGGCTGCTGGATTGCACAGCGGCTGGAGGACACTTTCCAGAGGAGTGTATATCCGGGTAAATGCGGGGGTTGCCCAACTGTGAACATCTTTCACCTCATTCAATTGCACACTTAAACCGGTGGGTTTTGTCGTATGTACGTTATACCTCCACAAACCGGCTGTCTCCAAGCCCGAGGTCTTCCCTGGCGGCCCCACAGTAGATCGTGCGGATATTTGGTGACTTTTCATGCCCAAATGCAAACATTCTGTCAACGGGCTTGGCCAGGGCGAGATTCCTGGGGACTGGTGGAAGGGGTGAGCCTCCGGCCGACGGCACCGCGGCCGTGAAAGCCGCGTGGTTCCCTGGCAGCTGTGCCGGAAACAGCTACATCTCAAAGGCCTATAGCAGGGAAGGTTTGTGTCTCGCGCTTTACGGTAGCCAGTCAGTCCCGTTCTCTACACGCCGGCGTCCAAGCTGAAGCACAGAGCCGGTGTGGGCGCGCGAGCCGAGCCTCGTGGCAACGCTCAATGGCACTTCAAGTTTCTGCTCAGAAGGGTGTCCTCTCACGTTCCATCGGCCCAAGTAAGCAAGTGCCACGCCCAGTGGTGCTGGGAAGGAGAACAGGCCCTCTCTGCAGGTTCCCTGGGGATGTCCTGTTCACGTATGGAAAGGGGATGCAAACATGCTACTAGCACATCTCCCAGTTCAAACACACACACACACACACACACACACACACATACACACACATACACACACACACACCAGACTCTCACACAGAGCTTACACCTTCAAAGCCTGGGTTCCTGAATTCAGAGGACCTGGGACAGCCCGCGCTGCCAGCCGCTGGTAGCCAGGAGCCAATCCTGCCTGGGCACTCGGCCTGGCCACTTCTCAGCACACGCTTTCCAAGAAGCCACTGGAGGCACCAGCGGGACCTGCTGTCCCACAGACAGGCACACAGTGTCCCGGCGGTGTGGCTGGGCCCGGAAACCAGTCCCAGAGGATAGAAGCAGGTGACCCACCGTCCCAGTCTGCCCAGTGGATGAGGCTTCCCGGAGGCGGGGGCGGGGGGCGGGGGGTCAGTGATAAAACCAACCAGGAAGGTCTAGCAGAGACACCACCGTGATGCCACCGCCCGTCCCCCTCCGGCCACCGGTCCTTCCCAGAGAGGCGAGTAGCCTGTGAGCACCGGGGAACCACAGCTCCCGAAAGCGGGCCTTCGCACCGACCCTCCCTCCCACCGCAGACGCGGTTGCTTTGGGGCTGAACAAACCCAGCGTGGCCATCCAGGGGGAGCTGGGTGCCTTCCTCCACATGGACCCTCTACTCCACGGGGATCCCTTGAGCAGAACGCAACTGTCTTTAAAGTATTGATCTTCTCTGACTCGGCGACTGAAACTATCGGAACGTGGGACATCTGAACTTAGGCTGAGGCTGTTCTGTGGCCTGTGTAAGCTGGAGGCTCGGGGGCGGACCAGCTATCGGCAGGCACGGCTGGACCCAGATGCTTAAACAAAGTCCTGGGTTCTCTTGGCCACCAGCACTTTCCACCTCTTCCCTTCTCCCTGTCTTCCTCTTTCAGGTATTTCTCTGCCTTTCTCAGCTCATTATCCTTAGGCTTTGAGGACAGGTACCCTTCATGGGGTATGAAAAATGGCGGCGGGCGACCCCAGGCAGCTTTGCGAGTCTTGAGCCAAATGACACCGCCTCCTGCTGGGCGAGCTCCAGCCTGGGCCACACACCCTCCCTGCGGTAAGGGGACACGGGTCCAGGACTGCCAGCCCCTCCAAGCCACATTAAGAGGGAGAGAAAGTGTTCAAAATTCTCCAAAAGAAAGGGCGTGTTGCTGCCTTAAAAAGGAAGGGAGCCTGCTCCACAGAAACCCATCGCGGAGCCACGTCCACTGCAGCTGCGTTCTGTGAGGCATCAATACCATCTTCATCACCACCACCTTCAACATCAACATCCCATCACCACCAGCACCAGCACCACCAGCACCAGCACCACCACCAACAACAACCCACCATCACCACCAACAGCGTCACCATCACCATTACCAACAACCCTCCAATAACCACCATCACCATTATCAACTCTACCACCACCATTCCTTCCATCACCACCATCATTAAAAACAACACCATCACCACTAGCACCAACAACACCATCACCATAACAACAAAACCATCGCTGCCACCAGCTTCCTGGCAACCCAGCATGGAGCCCTAGCTCTTAGCTGCAGACACAGCCAAGGAACTGGGAACCTAACGGAGAAGGAGACGCTGGCTGAATCAGATTTTCCTAGTGGGAACTCCTCTCCTGGCAGCTCTTCTGTGGCCGGAACCCAGCGTTCCACTCACAGCTTTGCAATGCCTCTCCGAGTTGGCTGAGCTGGTCCCAAAGGCCTGCGATCCTGTTTTGGAGAGAAACACACGTGAGTCACTGGGGCTGACATTCTCTGAGATCTGACAGAGTTTCTACTTTGGGAACCTACTAGCCGTGACTCAGCAGCGATTCACCCGGGAGCAGGCCGGTGAAGCTGGGGACAGGCCTCCTCGTGGGCCCTGCTGGGGCCACTGGGAGCTGGGTCGGCGCTGGGCTCTGCATACTGTCTCCTGGTGACCCCGTCATGGAGCTCAGGCTGGGCCTGAGGGTCAGAGAGAGGAAGCGGTGCTCCCCATGGTTACACAGTGAGTAGCGGGAAGAGGCAGAACTTGAACCCAAAGCTCTGTGACTCCAAAGCCACAGACGTCATTGTCCCAAGTGGTTGCTATGCTGTCCCAGGCTGGCCTTTCGACTCTGCCTTTCACTCATGGACCTGGGAGGCCTGCTCTGAATGAGGCCTCTCTGGCTTTCACCCACCTTTCTGGGAGAACGGCTTGGTGGTCCAGGGCGGTGCTCTGGGTGTAGCCATGTGAGCCGGCTGTGGGAGCAGCAGCATGGCCGGAGGCCTCTCTGTGCTGCCAGGGGACAGGCCTATGTGTCAGTCAGGGTTCCACCAGGAACGAGATGACTCAAGTTGGGGAAACTGCAGAGGATGGGGAGCACGAGGGTGGGCGCTGCACCGCACTCCGGGCCGCGGCCACCCTTACTTAGGCTGAAGGGATGGGGAGGCACATTGCCGGGACCTGGAAGGAGCTACTCTGACAGAGAGCTGCCTAGGGGGAAGGTGCGCCCTTTCATCCAGGGACACAGCCTGCCCAGGTGACCCCACAGGGGAGCTGCTGTGCTGTGCATATTGTGACTTCTCCTCCCCTCTTACCTGTAGCCAGGTCTCGCCATGGCCCCACCCCACAGGAAGCCAGAAGGCATGGAGCCCAGGAACGGGGCCCATGAGGCTCAGCCTCTGGGGCAGAGAGCAGGGCAGAAAGGGAGCCTGGAGGGTCAGTGGAAAGTGGCCAGCACAGGGTGTGTGGCCCTGTGGACCCACAGCATCTCCTACCCCCAATGGGGGCACATTGGGAAGGGGAGATAGTGGCCAAAGGGAGCTTCCCTCTGTGAAGCAGACGGGAGGGGCAGGACGCCCACCCAATCTCAGCTCTTCTAGTGGGTCTGGGGGTCCTCAGGAGACTACAGGTGGCCCCCAGTGGCTCACCTGGGGATCGGTGTGCCCACAGCCCTGCCTGCAGCATCCCCTCATCCTTGGGGGTGTTCACTATTCCTGCAAGGAGCTCTCACTGTCTCTTTCCCTGTGGGAGACCATCAGGGACCAGAACCCCCCAAATCATAGCCAGCAGTGATCAGTCTGTAGAAACATCCTCTCCCTCTCCAGGGCTTGTCCAATATGTAATCGGCAATTTCAAATGTACAAAGAAACAAGAAAATGTGACTCATAGTCAAGAATGAAAAACAACAGTCAATGGAAATCAACCCTAAAGTGGCCTGGATAATAGATTTAGCAAACAAATCTTTCAAAACAGCTCTTATAACATTGCCCCAACGTTAAAAGATAATATGCTTGAAGAATTCATGGAAAATATAGTCTTAATAAGGAAACAGATGAGGAATCTAGGCGGAGAAATGGACACTGTAATAAAGAACCAAGTGGAAATTCTAAGTCGGAAAAGATAGAGACATTAACATTCACAGTTGGAGCTGTGGGCCTGAAATTCCGGAGGGGGACCAGGTCGGGAGCTAGATATCAGAGAGTCGTCAGCATGGAGATGAGAATAGATGAGCTCACGCCTAAGGCTGTGGAGACGGAGCCACAGCCCTCACTCCCACTGGGGAGGTCAGACAAGCAAACGGCAACACTGAGCCCTCTTAGGTGACTGCAAATAGCACCTTTCCAATCCCGCCTCTCCGAGGACTCAGCCCGGAAACAGAGCCTCACCGCATTTTGTCCCTCTCAATACACAGCTACTAACTACAAGCACCTCACGAAGCAGAGATTTGGTCATGGGGATCCTTCCCTGCCAAGTAGAGCTGCTTTGGGAAACCGGTATGAATGGGGCTTCTTGCTGGGGTCCAGGCAGATGAACTCTCCTGCTCTCTCCCACCCTTGCAAAATGTGATCTGTGATCTTGCTTGATTCTGGGACCAGCAGGGCCCTGCTGGGTGCCCCGTATCCCTAGGCTCCAGAACCTGAGGAGGGGCATGGAGGGAGTGGCTGCTGTCAGGGCCTGTTGGGACAGGAATCAGAGCAGGGCTGCTGAGGTGAGAGAGGAGCTCCCCATCCAGTGGGCAGGTAGGCATTAAAAGTGCCTTTATCTGAGCTCTGCCCTCGTGCAGGCACTGTGCTAAGCATGTTACATGAATTACCATAACGTCCCCACGAAGTGACAAGCCCCGTTTTCCAGGTGAGGACACAGAGACGTAGAGGAGTTGGGTGACTGACACCAGGGTAAGGTAGGAAGTGGTAGGACTCAGAGTCAAACCGGGTCTCTCTGACTCCAGAGCCTGTGTGTTTAGACTGAGGTGTGCCCCACTGTTGTTCGAACCTATTTCTTCCAGAGTCATCCTGGTCTCTGCAAATGATTCACCATTTTTTCAGCCACTGGTGTTAAGCACCTGGGAATCAGGATGGGTGGGTAGATGAATGGGTGAATGAATGGATGGGTGGATAGATGGTGGATGGTTAAATGGATGAATGGACGGAAGAGTGGGTAGATGAATGAATGGATGGGTAAATGAGTGGATAAGTGGAAGGGTAGATGGGTGGATGGGTGGGTAGATAATTGGATGGATGGATGGATGGATGGATGGATGGATGGATGGATGGATGGATAGATGGTTGTACATAGGAAGGGTCCCCACACCTTCCTATCCCTCCAAAATGATTACTTTTGTGGCTCCGTCAGTGTCAGCCATTGAAGGATGGCTCTTTGGTGTGCCAGGGGAGACTAGCGAACAGGCCCAGCTCCTCCCATCTTCTCCACGCACATTCTTCTTCCCTTTACAGTCACGCCCCAATCAGGCTTCCCTTTACAGTCACGCCCCAATCAAGCCTCACACCGTGGCACCCTCTTGAGGGACTCAGCTTTCCAGGAGGCTCTGCTGAACCAAAGCTTCATGATCCTCGCTCGCCCGCCCACTGGGAGATGCTGCTGGCTTCGGCCTCCCCCTCCTCAGCCTCCCAAATCCAGCCCCCCAGCCGGCCCCCAGCCCAGCGCGGAGCCAGCCCCCGTCACCGCAGCTGTCCACACTGACAAAGCCTGGCTGTTCGATAAGGCCGTGCCAGCTGGAACGAGACACTTCCCGTCCGACGGGAGCTTCTGCACGGAGCCTGGGGGCAGCTGTCGGCTGGAGGAGCGTGGAGCCGGATCTGGGGCCTGCTCGGGGCCTGCACCCTCTCCGGGCCCCCCTCCCCCAGAGGCTCCACAGGGGGCCTGACATGGGGGGTCTGGAGGAGGGGCTTTTGCTCTCTGGACTCTCTGACCCTGATGCTTAAAAACCCGCCCCTTTGGGAGGTACAGGGTTCTGTTGCTAGGACAGGGCTGGGGCTGGTGGAATGTTGGCCCCTCCCTGGGTGACACAGTTTTCCTTGGTCATCAGGTGCCGGTGACCAGAGCAGAGGCTAAAGGAAGAGGTGAAGGTCGTCTATGTAACCAGCAGCAACGCATGGTCACAGCCAGGATGGACATCGGTGTTGGCCACCAGGGAGGCAGAGCAGTGTGCTCCGGCCAAGTCTGGCCCTGGGTCCAGCAAGAAGCCACTGCGTCTCTGGAACAGCTCTGCCGAGATCTCCACGGCAGCTGGACAGCCACTCCCGGCCCCTTTAGCTGGTCACTGGCCACTAGACACTCATCCCACAATGATTTCTTGAGCACCTACTACGTGCCAGGCATGAGGACACCAACAGACCCAAACCCCTACCCTCGTGGCAACTATGTTCTCAGAGCACAGCCTCCTCTGACTGGGACCAGCTCTGCTCAGTCACCCAAATCCCAGGCCCAGATCCCAGACCCTGGACCAGACCCCAGGCCCAGACCCCAGCCTTCAGGCTCAAACCCAAGACCCAGACCCAGCACAAATCCCAGACCCAGGTCCAGATCACAGAAACAGACCCCAGACCCTGATCCAGGCCCAGACCCCAGGCCCCAGAACCAGATCCCAGACCCCAGTCCCAGATCCAGACCCTGAGCCCAGATCCAGACCCAGACCCCAGGCCCTGGCCCAGACACAGGCCCAGACCCAGGCCAGACCCCGGACCCTGGCCCAGACATAGGCACAGTCCCAGACCCCGGGCCCAGACCCAGGCCCAGCAGAGCCAGCCGCCTTTTCTGGCTTGATTCCTTTATAAGTCTCTAATTACATCCTGGGAGAAGCAATTAGAATGAAACGGAGGGGTTTTTCTCTCTCTCCCGCAGGCCAGGCCTGTTTAATAACTTAATTGAATACACAGAATTATAATTACAACGTTAATATTTCCTCTCTGTAAAGCCGGCGCATTCTGCTGGAAGAAGCCTCCCTTGGGAATGGCCGTGTCCCACAGCCCCCAGCGCCTCCCGGTCCGAGTCCACCGCCTCCCCGCGGGTGCCCCCCGGGCTCTCCTGGTCCTGGGGCCCAGCAGGGCTGGCAGGAGCCCCAGCCCGGGGGAAGCTCGTCCTTCCATCCTGAGTGTTTACAGTCGAGCTCAAACCACACGGTGGAAATTACGCCGAAGCTCCTAATTGCACATTTCCTTCCTCCAACCATTTTCTTTGGACGGTCGACTTTGAAAACGTTCACCACTTAATTTTCCCCGGGGCAGGAGGAGGGAAGAAAGGAGGCAGCGGGAGGGGGACCAGCTCCCCGGGAGGGGCCTCCACTTCTCTGGCGTCTCGAGTGGGAACTCTGGGGTCGCAGGCTAGGGAATCTTACCTCCCGCCTCCCACCCCCAACTAGGTGTCTCCTTGAGTCTCATTTCTTGCCCATAAAATACAATTAAGAATATTCAGCTTGCAAAATAATGGTTTGAGATGGGCTGGCACGTAGTAGGTGCTCAATAAATGCTGGGCTCTTTTCTCTTAGCTCTGTGGAGGAAATGCGGGCAGGACAGAACCCGCTCCCCCCACCCCCACTCTCGTACCCGCCCCCCCCACCCCCACTCTCGTCTTCTGTCCGCATGTAGTTCATGCCCTGACTAAGAGCAGCTGCCGGGGTCACGTCCCAGCGTGCCCTCTGGCCAGGAGGGCAGTGAGGGCCTGGGGGAGTGACTTGTCATTGTGTGACTCGGTTTCCAGGTCCATAACGGGGCATGATAATGGGGCCAACATCACTGGGTTGTCCTGAGGATGATGGGACTCACCTCGGAAAGGGCAGGACCCACGGAAGGCTCAGCCGGCGTGGCAGCGACCCCTGCCAGTCGCTCTGGAGGTGGCTGGGGGCCTTGGGATCAGACAGACTTGGGTTTCAGCCCTGAACGTCCATGTACTTGGGACAGTCAGCTGATTCCCCGGATCCCCTGGATCTCTCGCTGTGAAATAGGCGCCAACACAGGGTTGCTGCAGGGTGTGAGGCAGGAAATGGGCAAGCACTCTTGCCCTGAGGCTGGGGCTCCGAGGGGGCCTCCGTCCCAGGGGTGATGAAGGGAGGAGGCTGCCATGCGCCCCGCAGCCCCCTGGGCCAAGGCCATGTGGGAGACCGTGCGGTCCCTCTCAGCGAGGTCGGTGCTGGGAATAGGAGCCCCCGCTTCCTGTCGAACAGGGAGCTGAGTCTCAGTTTTCCCATCTGTGAGCTGGGACCCCACCTCCCTCCCAGCTCCGACCATTCCCTTCCCTTCTGTGTAACCACCTGCGAATTCTGCCCTGGGCCCTGGCTGCTCCCCCGACTCGTGGGCACTCTAATAACAAATGGCTGGTAGCACCTGAGTTCTCAGTTCATGCCAGCTGCTTTCATAAATGATATGTCTTATATCAGCTTACACGTATTAACTCATTTAATTCTTAAAACTGCCCCGTGAGGGAGTTATATTTCCATTATTCCCATTTTACAGATGAAGAAACTAAGGCTCAAAGTTGCCCAAGGACACAAAGCTAGAAAGGGGCAGCCTGAGGCCAGAGCCTCTGCTCTTAACCATTGTACCACACTGTCTCCCTTCCGAGGAAGCAGAGAGAGTCCCGAGAGGCCAGGAGCCTGCGGAAGGCCCCACGGCAGGTTACTGGCTGCACACACGCACAGGAGTCCTAGCTCTCCCAGGCCTCTGTTCTTGCTTCTATACCCCCCTTGCTTCTATATTCACCATCCAGCCATATCCTCTGGGCATAACATGAGCAGGCTCTTCCTGGGAGAGGGACACAATGGAAACTTCTCCTACAATGAGGAACCTCATAGTTTCCTGTGAAATGTTAATAAAATCTCAACAAAAGTCATCGGGACCCACAGCAGCTCCCCAGGTCACTCAGGAATCGTCGGGACTGTGATTTCTATCAAACCATCAGGCACTGAACCCCCTTTTGTCAGCTCAGGAGTCTGCACAGAGCTCAGGCCCTCAGCGGTGCCGTGCGTAATGAGCCCACCTCCGTGCAACACGGTCAGGAGTAAAAATGTCCCACGGTTCCCGCTGACATTTGAAGAGGATCATGAATGCAAAACATGGAAAAATTAGTGGAGTTTTAAGCACAAAACACATTGACCTCGTTGAGATAGAAGGTTTCCCGGAGGGCCGAGTGTTTGCAAAGTTGTTGAACCAGGATGGCGCCTGGCTACGGCCTCGCCTTCCTTCAGCACGACCCACAGAGAGTGGGTGAGGGTTTCTCCGGGGCTGGCACAGTGTCGGGCAGACCACATGCCTCTGAGAGACGTGCGGGGAATGAATGAATAAGCGAGTGAACGAGCGGCGTGCCGGAGACAGGTGCCCTTGGGCAGGTGGGCCATTTTCCTCTCCGGCTCAGTGAACTCGTGCGCTAGGAGAGGACCTGTGTTCCCAGCTGCCAAGTCTCCAGGCGGCAGACCTGGGGCCTCACAGCAGCAGGGACCTGCACCACCCACCCAGGGGGCACCGGGCCCAGCGAGGGTCAGAGACCTTCTGGAGAGAGCAGGGCTCAGAAGGCATCCCTCCCTTTCTGGGAAGTCACACCGTCCAGCCCTCTCTCCCTGCAGGGCTCCAGGAGCCAAGGCCTTGGCCATCCAGCTGGGCCAGGCAGCATGCCCCCCCTTAGCTCCCCCTTACCCCCCCACTCCCACCCCCACCCCCTCACCCCCCGCCACACACACACACACATGCGTTTGGCAACTGCTCAAAAAGATTCCAGGGAGGTGGCCTAAAGAATGAGACACTGTATGAGTGAAGGAATGTGTGGTAGGAAGTGACAGTGGTGACTCAGGGTGACTCAGCCTGGAGCCTGCCAGGGGCCCGCTGAGCAGCCATCTGTGGCCACAGCAGCCCTTGCCCGCTCACCTCAGGCCGGGGCCAGTTCCCCTCTCCCCAGGACCCATCTCTCGGCCTGGCTTTGTGCCCAGACACTTGGAGAATGGAGGGGAAGAAGGTACATGACAGGTGCCTAGACTGAGCCCAGGAATGAAGTTGGGAGAACCTGTGAGCAGGAAGGCAGAGGGGCTGGGTTGCTACGCCTCCCCCTGGAGGACCCGGGAACCTCCTCCTGCTTTCCTTAGAAGCCCATCTCATCCAGCACCCCTTGGTGTTACAGACAAGGAAACTGAGGGGGCCTGACGTAGAGATGACCAACCAGAGTCAAGGGGCTGAGAAAGCGGAATGAAGAACAGGCTGCAAGTCTCCCAGTCCCAGCTGGGACCATGGGTTTCCCCAGGCTGCAGCCCAGTTGGTGGCAGGCAAGGGCATCATGCCAGGCAAGCCGAGGTTCTGCTCGGGACCTGCTAGCCCCACCAAGGTCTCTGCCAGAGTCAGTTCACATTGCCCACAGTCCCTCCTTGAGACGGACTCAGATGTGTATTGCACTGTCTACCAACCCACCAATCCATCTATTCATCTGTCCATCTGTCTACCCATCCATCCAACGGGAACTCTCCACTGTGCAGCCTGGCCATGTGGTGAACACTTACATAAAAAACCGTGTTGATGGTCCTCATTCTCCAGATCTACCCATCTGTCCATTCAGTGGTTTTTCACCCACCCATCCATCATCTGTCCATCC
>NW_005871266.1:162023-171065 GCF_000147115.1 Myotis lucifugus | reverse complement strand
CAGCGCTTTGAGATTGCTGGATAAGAGGGAATTCCAGATGGGCACGCGTCAGCCCCATAAAACCATAATTGGCTGTGTTTTTATAATCATAATAATACCTTACAGCTTTTGCATTTCAAAGCACTTCATTTCCATGAGTGAGTTTAGTGCCCGCAGCAGCCAAGGCTGGAGGGTCAGGAGGGGCCGTGATGAGAACGCTGGATGGCACAACACTGTGACCCTGGACAGGACTGTCCTCCGGACCCTCAGTCTCCTCAGCTGTGCAGGGGAGGCAATGCCCACCTGGCCAGGCACGTGAGGTCGAAATGAAACCCGCCCTTGGAGAACCCAACACAGTGCCCTGGGGCGCGTGATACAGGAGCCTGTGGTCAGCCGGGTGAGGGGGGCAGGGCCTATGGACTGTCCACCTGCCATTGAGAAATCACACCCCCTCAAGTGGCCCAGAAGGTGCCACAGACTGAGGTTCCAAGGCGACATCCAGCACCTTCCTCCTCTATCCATGCCCTGCAGGTGACTTCTGAGGCTCAACCACCTTCTCCTCTTTTCTCTGCTGAGTTGTCATGCTGTGTTAGTGACTGTGGGACAGAAAGAGGTCATGGAAATAGTCTCCACGAATGACAGATGGGACCCAGCAATGCAATCGGGACCAATGCGGCCGCGCCCACACAAGGACCCTCCACCATCAGCGGCAAAGGAGCTGTGGAGGCTCAGGGTCCCCTCTGCAGCCCGTTCCTCTGGGTTCCAGAGCCACCAGGGCCTGCAGACAAGGGAGCGGCTGAGGCACCTTCAGGAAGAGTCCCAGGGACACTGTGCCACCCTGAGTGGGAGCCAGGCCCCAGGCAGAGGCAGGGGCAGGGCCTAGCTGTGGCCTCTCCCCCAACAGTCCTTCTCCTCAGTTCAAGCTCAGGGCTGAGGCCCTGCCTTAGTGCCTCCCAAACTGACCAAGGTTCAGGGTCTTAGATTTCCCTCTGCTGATGGTCTTGCTCGCTAGCCCCTGCCCACCAGGCCTGCGGGGTGTCCCTGCCACTGAGGCAGCCCCTCAGCTTTGGGAGGGCCTCGGCAGAAGGGGTAGGCATGCCTCCCCTGCCAAGCCCCTGCCCGGCAGCCCCTCCTCACCTGCCCAAAGCCAGGCTTGGCTTTCCAGCTCAGCTGGGCCCCTGTCCCCTCCCAGCCTCCTGCTGTCCTGGGCCCCACCCTAGTGCCCCTCTCGGTGGGCCTGGTGGCCCTGCAGCTCACCAGTTCTCTCTTGCTTCTAAGCCTTTGAGCTGATGGTCCTCTTCCTGGAGCCCCAGCCCTGCCTCGCCCCCTGCCATCCCTTCCCCTGGTGATGTCTCCTCACCCTCAGGGGTCTGCCCAGGTGCCCCCAGGGATCACATCAAAGTCACTGGCACGGAGGGGTTCTAGGGTCAGCTAATGAGTGAAGAATAAGTGATGCTAGTGAGACCCCCTGGGGCTCCGTGTGCACATGGAAACGTCACCCCAGGAGGAGACACTGCTGGGTTAGGAGTCTGTGCCCTGAAGGCCATCATTTTCTCCTTATTCCTTTATCTTCCTCCATCCTTGGATCCATCCCAGCCTGGGAGGTGGAGACCACAGAGGGAAGCCGGGCCACCGGGCAGGGGGCTGGCTGCCCCACCTGGGCCCTGGCCTCCCAGTTGCCTGGGACAAAGACCAATCAGTCCTCAGGGGAGAACCGAGTCTCCTATGGCCAGTCCCAGGCTCTGGTCCCTGCCCCGGCCCCCGGGAGGGTGAGCCAGGAGGCTGGAGAGAGCGATGAACACCAGCCAGGCAGATGTATAAACTTGGCTTCTTAAACCCCGCCCCCAGCACCTGCACCGCCCCCTGCAAACCTGCAAATGCCACAGGACAGGGAGGGGGAGCGGGGGCTGAACACCCAGCCAGGACACGGGCGGGGCGTCAGGCAGGTCCTGTTTTTGTGAATGAAGCCTGGCCCAGCTTCCTGCCGGCCTCGCCTGACCACTCTGTAACCTCGGGAGAAGCGCTGACAAAAAGGGGAACTTCAAAATCTAAGTGTGAGTCAGACAGAAGCAAAACAGACAGAAATTCTTCCTGGGTTTCACTAAGGCTTCCAACTGAGACTCGCCCCAGAGTTGAAATTACCGACGGGCCCTGCAGGAGCCCCTTGGCCTGTTGGCCACACGGGGGTTTCTTTGTCCCCTTGCACCCCATTTGGGCAGAGAAGGGCCACCCCACACTCCCTCTCTGGGGCCCTTGACAGGACACGACTTTGTAGGAATTGGAGGTTCCTCCACCCATTCATTATTAATGCAGCAAATTTGTCTTGAGCCCTTACTCTGTGCCAGGCCTCGTGCTGTGAACAAGACACACAGGGTCCCTGCCCTCCAGGGGCTGGCGTTCTCCAGTGGGGACCAGTTAACACACCAGCAAGCTGAATAGAGCTGTGGGGTGCAGTTTGTGCTACAGAGAAGGGCGCAACCTGCTTTTACAGGAACCGGCAGGAAAACCTTGTGGAGCAGGTGGCATGAAGCCGCGTCCGAAAGGAAGAGACGGAACCTCAAAGTGAGGACGTCATTCCTGGTGTCAGGAGGGGCTGCCGGGATGCAGCTCGGGATGTCCTAGGAGCTGCAGAGGCCGCTGTGATGAGAGTGAGCGGGACAGAGAGGGTGGCTTGCACAGTCCTGTTGGCCTCTGGGCCAGAGCTTGGGCAGGGTGTCTGGTCAAGCAAGAAGCAAGGTCGCCGAGTGCCCGGGGGTTCCCGTCCTGCAGACCGGCCGGCTTTGGGAGAAATCAAGGGCTTATCTCCCTGGGAGCTGGCAGGAAACCCCCTCCATCCTGGGGCGGGGGGTGGGGGGTTGTGGAGGGAGGAAGGTGCTGCCCACCCAGCTCTGGAAGTCTTGCCAGAGACCCCCCCAAACTTCCTCCTGACCCCCATCCCCTCCCCAAGCAGAATCCCCTACCACCTCCCCTTACCCTTGCCAGGCTCATTGGATCTGCTGTCCCTTTAAAGGGCCCTGAGTCAGAGTTAAGAAGGAGACTGACTCAGTGTGGAAGGGGTGGTCCCTAGGTGGCCGGGCGCCAGGGCGGCAGCAGCGGAGGAAGCCGGCGACCGCAGCTCCCTGTGTGCGTCCTGCTGCGAAGGGCAGAAACCACAAAACGCCATTTGAATTCCGCTGTGCAGCGCGACTTGTGTAATGAGGTTACCCCTCATAATGGGGGCATTCAGGGCCTACGCGGACCTGCAGGGCCGGAGCCAGCTGATGCTGATGTCATCTTCCGTTAGGAGTCTCCCCCCACCCCACAAATTAAGGACTTGAAAAAAAAATGCACCAGGAAACTAAAGCCAGAGCCAGAACGGAAGTCTTGGTTTTATTTATAGTTGATAACTTATGTCCGGCCTGCTCCATGAGGCCCAGCAGGGAGGATAAAGAGCCCCAAGGAGGGGTGACAAAATGCCCCCAACCCTGGGGTAATGTGGCATTCTAGAGCGAGCCTGAGTCTCTGTTCTGAGCTCCCTAGCAGCCAACACAAGAGGGGAACAGGTGTGGTGACATGGCAGGGGTGGGAAACGGGGGCCTGGGAGCCTGGGTTCAGAGTACAGCCCAGCCACCAAGGAGCTACGAGGCCTGAGGCTCTGCTTTCTTATCTGAAAATGGAGAGGAGAATGCTGACTTGGTCGGGAGGGCCGTGCAAGGCACCCAGCACCGGCTCTTGCGTTTTAGCGGCTCTGCTGGCCTCGGATCTACAGGTAGGTCGCGCAGTTACCTGCTCCCACACCTACATGCCCGGCAGACATCACTAATGGGTTGCAGCACAGTTCCCCAGCCACATTCTGCCTCGCGGCAACCTACCCACACAGTCTCCAGGGGCCATCACCCATGTGTCAGAGTCGCCTGGGGGTGAACCTGCTTGTCATCCAGGCCTGAGACCAGAGGGGCCTCAGTCATCTGAGGAATTCCCAACACCTGGTTGACACCTGTGCATGGCGGGCACTTAAAAAAATGTCTAATAATGAATGTTAAACTTAAGAGGACCTTTCTTCTGTGCCCAGGGACTGAGGGTGAACCAGGCATCAGGCCCTCTGTGGGCACCCTAGGCCTCGGGGACCAACATGAACCAAACTGCTGTTTACGTGAGCTCTGCTGGCACAAAAGTGAGATGCAGTCGTTCCGGGGAACTTTGGGGATGCCTGTGCCGCGCCCTGGTCTGGACTGTGGAGTCCTCTGGGACCCTGGAATCAAGCAGAGGACAGAGACCCCAGCACGCAGGTTGTCCACCACACGGTGTGGTCCGTGCAAAGCCCAGGACTGTCAAGAGGCCGCGGTAACTCTGAGAAGAGTGGGCCAGATGGGGCAGCAGGCTTTGCTCTGAGTGCTGCGGAGCCACGAGTTTTCCTGGCAGACCAGGCGAGGAAAAGCATTCCAGGCAGAGGAACCTCCCAGGTGAAGGCAAAGAGGCTGGTGTGTCAGGAACCACAAGCTGTTCAGTATGAGAGGGGGCTCACCTCCTTTGAGAAGGAGCCCTGGGCCTTGCTTTTGGATGGGACACATGTCCCAGCTTCTGTTCCTTCCAAGACTTACTGAGATGATTAATTAACTGAATGCACTACGTTCCCAGCAAGCTTTGCAGACTGTGAGCAGGCCGCCCGGAGCTGGCAGCCCAAAGGTTGAGAGCAGCAGCCACACAGCTGGTGACTGTGGGCCCACCAGGTGTAGTTTCAGTCCTCACAGGTGTCTGAGGCCATCAGGTAGTCCTGGGCAACGGGTGGGACCAATGTGAGGTTTTATCTCAGGACGTGTCGCAAGCTACTCCAGGCCCCGGAGATAAGAAAGGTAAAGGGCTGGGCCATTTGCTCTCATGATTTTTCCTCAAATGCTACTTCAGTTTAGACTTCTGAGCAGGGTCAGCACGTGCAGAGCAAACGTATGATTGCTCCCAGATTCTGCACTCATGACAGACATGACCAATCAATGATAGAATCCTCAACCCAGTACTCAGGCAATGGATCCCTGGGGGTGGTTGGGGTCTGGGCCACCCTTCTCAGTGAGATGGACTCCCTGCTTTGTCATGAAGCCCACCAGGGTCTGACTCTCCTTTTTGCCCTCTGGACACTTTTGGCCAAGACCGTTGGAAACTGTAGAAACCAGCACAAAGGGAGAATGAAACAGGTCTCTCTCTGCCTCTCTCTCTCTCTCTCTCTCTCTCTCTCTCTCTCTCTGGTGCACACACTTGTAGGAACATAGGCAGAGCAAGGTTATGTGCACACAAGTCGTCTGAAGACAAGTGAAATATAAGCCAGGCGCTCTGTCTCAGGCTCTAGGACTGCGCCTGCACACAGAAGGTGCTCAATTAATGTCTGATGAGTGAAGGAACTTCCTGGGTCCAGGCTGCTTGTGGGCAGTCGTGCCATCCCAGCACCATCTCTTGGCCACGTCCCACCTCCTGGACCTTGCTGAGGCCCTCCGGGTTCTCATCTCTCCCCAGGGAAGGGTTGAGGCTGTGGGACGCCACCCCCATGGAGCGCTGGATGAAGCAGGGCCTGGAACTGTTTGCCTGGAGCCTTTAAATGACTGTTGATATAAGGTCCCAGATAAATGCCGAGTGGGGACCGGGGTGGGAGAACCGGGCTCACGGGAGGGGCTCTGGCAACCGCCCACCATCCCTGCCCCTTCCTCAGGGGAATTCATTGGCATCGAGAAAGGATTTTCGGAAATGGCTGTGTTTGAAAGGCCCCTGCTTAATGTTCCCTTAAATTGGAATAGGTTTCACTTGACAACGTGTCTGCTGACCCGCGGGGAGAGGGCAGCCCCTGCCCGAGCGAGTGCCCGCTGACCCAGGAATTCCTGCATCTCAGTTCGGCTCCGCTCATGGGCTCACTTAGCCAAGTTCAAAGGAATGCCTTTTCCTGCAGCAAAACAACAGTCGGAGCTCAGAGAGTCACCGCCCTCAGTTCAGGGCACCTCTGTGGGAACCTGGATCAGGGACATTCCTCTGCAAAGAAGAATGCGCACGTGGGGGACAGAGGGGCCCCTGCCAAGTCCAGTCACTCAACAGCAGAGCCTGAGGCCGGGGAGGACAGACTCCGGGCTGGTCCTGGGAATAGAGACGGGGGGAGGGGGGGGATGGGGGGAGCAGTCTGCATGCACCTGCCTCGGGGCGCTCTGAGTCAGGAGGTGGTCCCTGAGCTGGTGGCTTAGCAAGGTGGCACATGATGGGAAAGACCAAGGGCTGGGGGTGCCCAGGAGAAGTGTCTGACCCCACCCAGGGTAGAGGAAAGTCTCCCAGGCAAGTCCTACCTAAGGCAGGAGCCCCAATTAGTGCGGGTGAGCAGGCTGTGCTGCAGTAACTCTGTTCCCCGGTTCACCAACCTAAGGAGATGGGAGAAGAGGAGTAAACAGGCCGTGTAAACAGGGCTGGGTGAGGTCTCCCCATTTTGCAGACAACGGCAACAAAGCTCAGAGAGGAACAAAGCCAAGAGGGCTCACGGGTACGTAGCAGGTGCCAAGCACGCCCCCAGCCTCTGCTGGTTCAATCTGCACAACAACCCAGAATAATGCGGGCGTGGGGAGGGGGGAGCATATTATCCCCATTTCACAGATGGAGAAACTGAGGCACAGAGCAATTCTGCAAGGTCCCTACCGTCATCCAAGAAGCTAGTGGCTGATCTGAGGTCTAATCCAAGCCCTCTGACCACACAGCCCCTGTGCTCACCTTCAGGTGACTTGCCTGAGGTCACAGTGCCACCAGGCTGGGCACAAAGCCGGCTCTCCTGACTCAGGCTCCCTCGCCCTCTCCCAGGGGAGAGCTTCAGCCACTCGAGGACCTATGTGCACTTATCTGGAATGACACCGGAGTGGAACAAATTTGGGGTTCATTCTGCTCCTGCTATCGTTTTCATGGGCATATCTGGGCATAAGACACCTCAACATGGCCCCCAGGTCTTACCAGTGGAATGACCAGATCTGGAATGGGGGATCAATCGCCTTATCTCAAAGGACAGGTGGTGATGAAAGTATCGCATGCCACCATGTTGAAACCAGGGACCCGCCACCGCCCCTGCCCCTGCTGAGTGGCAGGTGGGTCAGGTTGGGGGTCAGAAAAAGTGGTGTCACCATTTCTGGCCTTGGGGGTCCGATCAGGAGGAGTCTGCACCTCACACCCCCAATCTGAAGTACAGTCGTCACATCTGACCCGACAGTTACTCTGTGAGTGATGTTGGGGGCGGAGGGGGGCTGCGGGGGGCTGAAGGCTGGGCTGGGACTGGAGGAGTCACCCCCAGACTGCTCCTCCACCCGGCTGTTGCCACCAAGGCCTCTCCCCAGGGCTGCTTGAGCGTCCTCACAACATGGCGTGTGGTTGAGGAAAGCAGGGCAGAAGCCACACGCCTTTCATGACATGGCCTTGGGAGTCATGCTCTGTCATTGCCACAGCATCCTATTGGTTATCAGGGAGACCTCCGGAGGGGGAAGGAGCTACGTGAGGGTGCGATGCCAAGAGGTGAGGTCATCAGAGGCCACCTTGAACCGGCCGCCACCCCCACCCCTGTCCAACTCTCCCACAGGCACCTGAGTTCTGCTACAAGAGCCGTGGGCAATTGTGCAGTGGTGCCTGGTGTTGGAGAGATTTCAGAGACACTGGGAGTGGGATGCTCTGGAGGAGAGGGCATGCCAGGTGGGGGTGCCACACTGAGAGGAGAGGGAGCCCGTGCCCTGGAGGCAGCTGTGGACGTGTGTCTCCATGGAGGTGAGAAGCTCACTCCAGGCCATCATCACGTTTGGGAAGCACATGGGTGAGGGGGCACAGGGGGCATCCTTCTCAGACACCTGCCTTCTCAGCAGCACGATGGGGACGCGGGGACAGAGTGAGCAGCTGAGTGGCAACCCTTCCAGCTGTGGCACCAGGGCTGGTATTGGTGACAGACAGACCTGAAATGTGTCCACTGGGTGTGACCCTGAGTAAGTCTCTCAGATCCACTCTGACCCTCAGTCTCCTCCTCTAAAAGGGGATCGCTGTTTGTCCCCTGCAGGAGAGAGCGGAAAGCCACATGTGTCAAGAGGCCTGGCCCACACCAGAGCTCCGGTTCAGCCTCCGACACAGCCCCGCCCTGGGAGCCGCTGACTCCATGGGACACCCCCCAGTGGAACACGAGTGTCCCGGTCCCAGTTCAGCCAGTGAGCGAGCACACTTTCTCCCACGCACCCGGACCAGCCAGAGTCGTCCTCCTGGGTGCTGGGGAGAGAGTGCCAGCACGGCTGTGGTTGTTGGGACACCACATTCGTGACAAATGACCGGGACAGATATTTCACACCTCTCCTTTCACATTCCTGCGGGAAAATGACATGGGATGCGGAATGCTCCTCCCCGGGACAGCCGACAAAAGACACGGCGCGCCTTTATCTCAACTGGAAGTTTCGTTTTTATTTTACCAAACGGGGGTTATCGGGACTGATTAGATGAGAGAAGTGTGTCATTGGAAGGGCAAGGCCAGTTAGGAAAAGGAGGGCCTGGGAGGAAAGCTGCAGAACGAGACCATCTCCCATCGCTTGGCGTCGGGGCCTCAGCACCCGGGACAGGCGGGCACACCCAGGCCGCGCCTCTGTGCGGGAGCCTCGGCTGTGGCAACAATGCGTGGTGCACACTGCGGCTCAGCACACAGGTGCAGGGGTGACCCCTCCCATCTCGGAGACACGGACACGTCAAGGAACTCAGGAGAGGCAGCCCCTGCGTGGCCGTGGCCTGGGGTCCCTGGTCTTCATTTCATCTGCTTCTTCGGAAACGGACGCTCACGGGCAGTAGAGGGGCCTCAGTGACCCCGATTTCAAGGGAAACCCCTCACCACCCCACACCAGAGAAGGAACACCAACCCGAAGTCAGGGACCCGGCCATGTGTTCCCACAGCGCCTCACCCCGCGCGGGGGTGCCGTCCTGCCGCCTTCTAGCATATTCCACAGAGGTGGCTCGGGGGCCCTAGCTGGTCTATATTGCAGACGGAATCCCTTCGCTCACTGCTCATGTTGGGCTTGTCTGTTGACATTGTCATCCAGGGATTCCTAAGGGCCGTTG
>NW_005871266.1:135830-161183 GCF_000147115.1 Myotis lucifugus | reverse complement strand
GCCAGGCAGCCTTGGTCCCCCACTCCCAACGGGCTGGAGGGGCCGCCCGTGCACCGGGGGCTACAGCCCAGCGTGTCCCTGCCGGCAGGTGTGAGGCCCGATGTCCACCCCACCCCTGCGCCAGCGCCAGCAATAACCCCCTGGTCCTCACCCCCTGCTCTACCCCCGGGACCCAGCCCAGGGTCAGACGCTCGGGCATCTTAGATCAGTCAAGCTCCCCAGCCCAGGAGAGATGCTCCCACCCACTAGAGCAAGGTACCCTCTCCTCCCCCCACCCTACCCCCCGCTGCTCCCAGGAGGGTGTCTCCACGCCTGCCTCAGAGCGGGGCCACGGGTCTCTACACCATTGGAAACGCTTTCTCCACCAAGTTCCCATCCCTGAGTCTCAGCGCCCTCTGCCCTCTGGTCACCTGGCCAGCCCACTGCTCACTGCCCGCCTTCCCCGCTGTGGCATGGCTGGTGGCCCCAGGGTGGAGCCTCTGCACCGTGGGACCTTCGAGAGGTCAGCCGTGCAGTGGCCGCCGCAGGCTGTGCACTGGGGCTAAGGGCAGCCTTGGCTCGCTGAAGCTTCCTTTCCGATTTTCCAGAAGATATCGATTATTAATGATCATTGTTCTTTCCTTCTGGGGCATGAAAAACAGGTTCAACTCACAACCGGAAAAGCAGCAGGTCGAGGTTCCCAGAGTATGAAATGTCAGCCTCCGGCGGCAGTGACATTCACCCACAGGCACTAAAAATAGACGCGGAGACAGGAGCACCGAGTCTCCGGGGCTGGAGACAGAGGTGAGCTCAGGGCAGACAGGACACTGGCCACTTACGTCTGCAGCCATGCGGCGAGGCAAGGGGTTTGCCTCTGTTTTTTTCTTAAGAGACAGAAAGGAAGTCAACTTGAGAAGGGTCAGCCCAGAAGGACTTCGCTTTTCTAAGTGTGACCTGTCCACATGGAAAATCTATACTAATAACAGGCCAGGCGTCACGCCCAGAACGACCGCTCGACCAGTTGCCATGAGGTGCATTGACCACCTCTCGGTCCCTCCCCCGCGGCCACGCAAGCAGCGGCGGGCTACTGCGTGAGATTTCGCATGCTGGGCCTCTAGTTTATGTAGAAACAAAACGTGTGGTGAGATGTGACCACGGGCACGTCGGGTTCAGCAGGATTCACCCTGCTTGGCCCGAGGAGGCAGAGGGCTCCTTCTCCTTCCCGCAGGACGGACTGGCCACGGGAATCCGACCGAGGCCGGCACAGCCTGGAGAACTTCTGTGATGACAGAAATGTCTGGGCCGCTCAGTCCTACATGGAGCCACCGGCCGCTGGAGGTATTAAGCCCTTGAAATGTGGCTGTTGCGACTGAGCAACAGCGTGACTAATTGTATTTCCTTTTAATTGATTTAAATTCAAATAGCCATCTTTAAATGCTGGCTAGCGGTGATCATATTGGACAGCACAGTTTCAGGCCTTAGGAGAAGGAACACTGCGCTCGATTAGCAATGTCTGCCAGGGACATGGGATGGGCAGGGAAGGCATGAATGCTGCGTCACTGAATGACCAGGGATCCGGTGTGAGCGAGGCCACCTGCGGCCTCAATCATTGATTCTGGTGCCTGCACAGTTTTAGCATTTAGGAGAAGGTCCGTGAAGTTTAGGGCCACACCCCCTGTTCTGTCGTCTCCTGGGCTTTACCGAGGCAACTTCAGGTCTCCTAACTGGTTCCCCTCCTTGTGGGATCCCATTTCTAACACACTTTCTACACAGCAGCCAGAGGGTCCTTTCAAAACACCAACCCAACCATGTTCTACGGTGCTCGGAACCCTAGCCTCGTCTCCCCGCCACGGCCACAGACCCTCCCCTGCGATGCCTCTGGCTCGTCCCCTTCATTCTCCTCCAGCTCCGCTCCAGCACACACCCCATGACGCTGGCTGCTTCTGCTTCGGCTCCACTGCCCAGGAAGCCCTAGAGGCAGGGCCTATCTCTTGCTCTGTCTTAGCGTCCCCCACCCACAGCATGATGGGCTCCATGGAGGCCTCACGTGATTCCAGGAATTCCTGGGTTCATTTCCTTATTGTGTCCTCAAAATAGTAAGGCAAGTACCGTGCCTGCCAGTTTCACAGATGAGGAAACGGAAGCTCGAAGAGGGGAAGGGTTTGGCCAAGGACAGGAGGCGCAATGACAGACCCGAGACTCAGACCTGGGGAGGTGACACTCTCAAACCTCGCTGTCTGCCCAGGGCACTCTGCCTCAACACGGTGGCTGCGCTGAAGGTGGAAACCAGCGCATGGGACTTTTAGTCCAGTATTTCTTCTTCTATTGATTTAATATATGCTGGGCCCAGGTGAGGAAAGGGATGGAGGGAGGGATGGATGGGTGATGGATGAATGGGTGGCAGATGAACGGATAGATAATTAGATGGATGGATGGAGGATGATGGGTAGATGTTGGAGGGTGTATGGCTGGGTTGTTATACAGGTGGATGGACAGTTGGAGGCATGCATGCATAAATGAATGAATGAAAGCGCAACAAAACATGGTAAGAAGTGAAGCAAAAGGTCATGACTAGAAAAATAGATGAGATAATGGTTTACCATGTTTCAGGTTTATAAAAAAAAAATCAGGTCATGCAAGAAAAATTCTTGGAGGCTTTTGCTTGTAAAGAGATAAAGGAAACGGTATGCTGTGTGCAAGGCCTGGGCTGTGCAAGGGCCTGCTCCCCTGTCTCCTCCTCCCACCACCTGCTCCCTGCGGGCTCACGGAGCTCCTCCCTAAGGCCACTTTCTCATGGGAAGGCTGAGAAACAACAGCAGTTTCTTCTGAATGGAACTCGCCCCTGAGCCAAAAAGTAAACACGAGTGAGGGAGGGAAGAGCCCAAGTTGGTGTGTGACTACTCAGCGGCGATTACATAACCAGGACATACCTGGGAGAGGCCGTGATCCAGGGGATTTTAACAGGTGGAGGGGCCGCAGTGGGAGGCAGGCAGGCAGGGCACGCCCAGAGCAGGAATGGCTGTGCAGGTCCCTGGCCTTGCTGGGACCTGGAGCCAGGTTTGTCCTGGAAGGGAGGAGGGCAGGAGTGAAGGCAGGTGTCATTTACCGAGGGCGTTCTTGCGATAGGCCTTCGCATGACTGTTCTGTTTAATTTCCTAGGGGTAGGTACAGTCCTGCTCCCTCTTGCAGATAAAAAATAGAATGAGAACAGAGAGGTGCAGTCCTGAAGCGAAGTCATACAGCTGGTGTGGCAGCGCTGGGACTGCTAGCGCCAGTCACCGAGTGCACGAGGCCACCTCTTCCTTCTCTCTCCAGCCTCCCTCCTCCCCTCCCTCCCACCAGTAAATCACGTGTCCATGTGTTCTTTCAACTTTCCCTCTATCCAGCACCCACCCCCCACCCCCATGCAACCCCCCTTCTTCCCCAGGTTTTCTGGGCCCTGGGTACGGACCAAAGAGACGAGACAGAGCCGCTGCCTCGAGGCCTCGGTTTCTGATGGGGGACTGAGCTGAGCATCAGTGTCCACCTGCGACATGATTCTCAAACCACACACCGGGCCCTGCCTGTGTGTGGAGGGCCCAGGAGGAGCTTTACATGGATTTCTTCCTTTATCTGCAAGACAACTCCCAGCTCAGGGTCGCTCTTCCCTGTGGCAGAAGAAGAGACCGAGATCCACAGAGGCCCTGAAGCCAAGCCTTGGGGCCCAGGGTCAGGGAGGGCTTGGTGAGGGGACAGCCCGGTGGGCTTGGGCAGGCACCTGGGGGCTCCTTGAGTGGAGATGGGAAGTGTAGGGACATCGTGTGATGCTGGGCGGTGGTGGAAGGGTGCTGGGAGGGTGGTGCCCAGTGTGGCCTGGCTGTCCCACCAGACCTGGCGGCTGTCAGCCTCGGAGTTGCTGGGCCCAGGGCTTGGGAGAGCCCCAGGGACGCCAGGCAGGGCCTTGGCCTGGCCAAGCACAGACAGCCCAGAGTAGGGACCTCAGCCCTTGATCCAACTCTAGTTGCACAAACACCCAGCGCCCATCTCAAGCCGAGGTTCAGCTCTGGAGTCCGGGTGCTGCCTGAGGATCACCGGTCGCCTTACGGAGCCGGTGCCCTCTCTGCTGCGCCAACAACCCTGTGGCAGGAGGAAGGTGAGTGAGGCGGGAGGAAGGTCCATGCAGGACCCTGGTCAAGGGGTGGGGGCTTCTCTTTTTTTTTTTTCTTCCAATGTACCAAGTCCAGGCTCCTAAGCCACTACCAGCGGACGGCCTCCCCTCCCTGTCTCCCCTATCCTTCCCCTGAGGCTGAGTGGCTGCAGGTAGACCAGCAGCCCCTTTGCCTCCCCTCCTAGGAAGCTAGAGGGAGAGCTGACACCCACTTGGCACGTGTCCCTGGAGGGCGCTGCCCATCTCAGGAACTCTGCCACAGGTGGGCGATCAGACGGGAGTGATGGCACAGGCAGATACACGTGGAGTTGTCTGCTGCAGCCGATGAGGCCGCTGAGGCCCTCGCCCTCGCCCTGACCACAGTCCCTGGCGCTCCTCCTCGGAGCCCAGGGCTCTCCGGACCCCTGGCTGGGACCATCTCCAAGGGTCCTTCCAGCTTCAGCACACGGAGATGCTGGCCATGAAAATCAAGTCACCACAGCCTGCAAGGGAAAGGCAGCTGGAGGGAGAAGAGGCTTGGTTTATCCGGCTCCTAATCTCACCTGCCCTAAGGTGTCCTGTTGGCCATGTGCTGGGCCAAGCTCTACCCCTCACCATGCTCCCATCTCTGCCCTTGGCCATCTGGGAAGCTGGCGTGGGTTAGGAACTTCGGGATTTTTACAGGACAAGAGCCAGGGGGGTCCTGGGCCTGGCTGGGAGGGGGCCTGTGGAAGGAATGGAGGGGCAAGATGGGCCACCTGTGCCCCAGAGTGAGGGAGGAGGCTGGAAAGGGTGCCAGTGGGAGCAGGAGGCCCGGGGCCAGCTGCAGGAACCGAGCCCTTCAGAGAGAGCCCACGGCCCTTCTGCACACCACACGTCTTGGTGGCGCGGATGCCCAGCTGACTTCTTGCCATAATTCTGCCACCACCTCAGGCCACCATGGGTGCTCAGCCGCTTCCCCTCAGATATCCTAACGGAGGGGCCAGGGACAGACCTGGGGGAGAGGGAGGGGCCAGGAGGGAGTCAGGGCTCGCTGTTCCCAGCACACCCTGCTCGGGCCGCCTGCCCCCCACTGATCAGCCGTCAATCCTGTCCCCTGGGAGGCAGCGCACAGGCCCTGGACCTTGTCAATCTGCGGAACATACGAAGCCCGAGCCAGAGCGTTCCCACGCCGCACCAGCGCCGAGGAGGGGCCCTGAGCGGCAGATCCCTGCCTGTCACAGGCCCGGGGCCCCAGCTCCTCCACACAGAGGCCCTGCCCATTCCCATCGCACCACTCGGCAAACCGAGCCCAAGACCCTCGGGATCACCGGGTCCCAGGGCATGTGGGGCTGTTTCCTGGAGTTTCTCCTCGTGCCCATAATGCACTCTGCCCCCTCTATGGCCAGGGCAGGGGGTCCACCAAAACCAACAGCATCCTCCTTGGCCCGACTAAGGGCCTGAAATTCCCTAAGTGCCATTTGAGGCCCATTTTCAGACTCGCTCTTCCCAGTGGGCAAGAGATGGGAAACAGACATTTATGGAGAGGAAACTGGGCTCAGAGAGGTTAAGTGACTTGCCCAAGGTCACAGAACGAAGAAGGGCAAGAGTTTGGATTCAAACCCAGAACTGTGTCTGGCACATAGTAGGTGCTGAATGAATGAATGAATGAATGAAGACCACAAGGCCATGCTCTCAGCTCCCACCCTATGCCCTCGGTGTCTGGCTGACAGCCTGAGGAGCCTGGCTCCGGCTGAAATGCCTCCAGCATCAGGTGCTCACAGCTCTGCAGTGGGGCTGTCTCCTGGGTCTCTGACCACTGGGATATCCTCCCATGCCTCACCCACCGTGGGTCCCCGATGGCAGCTCACAGGTTGAGTCCTGTTCTCTCCCCAGGGCTCCAGAGTGCCTTGACCCCTAACCCTTCCCAGATTCCCTTGCACTCCACCTGGCTCCCCAACTCCGACCCCTTGAGCCTCTCTGGCCCCGCCCCGCATGCCTAGCCCTCCAGAGGTCTCTGCTCAGCCCTGCGTCATCGGCCTCAAAGCCGAGACGGGAAGTCCCTCTCTGCCCGCATCTGGTCTCCTGGCCTCCCCTGGGCATGGTCAGCACTGCTGGGCCCAGGGGTCACCTCTTCCCCTTCCCTGGAGGGTGGGGGAACCCTCCTGCCCCAGCCTCCCCAGGAGTCAGCTTCCTGAAGAGAGACTCCCCCCACCCCGTTTCACTGTAACTGCACCGGCCAGGACAGAGCCACACAGGCCCGGTGCTCCCAACTGAGGGAGCAGACGCCACCAGCACGGAGGTCTCCAGAGCATCCCTGGACCCTGGGGATCCCTGGCCCCCTGGGTGGGGGCGGGGGGAGGAGGTGCCTGCAGCGTGGAGCAGGGGCAGCAGCTCCAAAGTCCACTCGCAAGTCCAAGGGCAGGGAAATAAAGCTCATGGTGTCTAACGTGGAGAGCGAGGACGCACAGGGGCATAACCTCCTTCCACGCCAATAGCATCAAAGTCGTCTGGGAATCCGGGAATCTCTTTACTGGTGACTGACCAGAGTCTTTGCTATGGATCCTCCAAGAGGAGGGAGGAGAGTCTCTTAAACCAATTTGACCTCAGAAGTCCTTTTCTCTGAGTGTCTCATGAGACTGGTGTTCCCTGGAACCCTCTTTGACCCCAAAGCCCTGAAGTGCTGGGGTCCAGAACTCTGACCCAGTCCCGAGTGTGGTTGGGGTCAGAGGATGATGCTTCGAGAGCCCCAGGTACCAAGCATGGGCTCCTGGCGTCCCCCAGTAAGTGATGCCTGGAGTTGCCTCCTTGTTCACAGGACTATGTGGCCCCAAAGCCCATGAGGCCACCATCAAGGATGAGTGGGAGCCAAATGGCAGCCCCTCTGGGGACCTGGAGGCCTAGCACAGCCCCACAGCCCAGCAGAGCCTGCAGCTCACCGCCTGGGACAGAAGCTTCAAGACGCCCACGCAGGTGACGGTGTCCCCTCGGGAGGACTGAAGCAGGTGGCTCCGCTGCTGCCCCCCTGAGGACCTCTGCCCACATGCCCCTCCAGGTCTGCTGTGCTGCCCCCCAGCCAGAAGCCTCCAGCTGGCCGTGCCTTCAGGTGGCATTGGCAGGCCCAGGCTCAAGGAGCCCAAGCAGCCTGTGAGTGGGCCCAGTGGGCACCCAGGCGGGCACCATCTGGCCTGGTTCCAGGCCCCCTCCTTCCAGCCTGGCCCTGAATAGCCTCCACGTTTCCCCAGCAGGGCCTTTGATCCGGAGCCTCTTCCATTCATTCCCACCCTCTCTGGCTTCCCATCCGATTTGAGAAGGGCCCTCCACGCCTCCTTCCGCTTGGCGTTTTCCTAATCCTCCGGGCACTGCACACTTATGCTCCCTCCTGAGCCCCGGCCAACTCCTTCTGGGCCCCTTGACATTCCTGCCTTGTCTCCTCCCTCCCAGCCATGGCCTTGCCACACGCCAGGGCCTCCGCGGGCCTCCCTCAGGTGGGTGTACTCCTGGCACAGGCGTCATTCACTCTTCCCCTCCTGCATCCATTTACCCAACGCCACTGAGTGCCCCTCTGTGCCAGGCACAGGCCCCGTCTGTGGTCCTCCAAACGCAGAGCTGCTCTCTGGGAGCAGAGACCGAATGAAGGAGCAAGTCCCCATGTGACTGGGGCTCTCACAGGCCTCCCAGCACAGCGGCCAACCCCTCCACTCGCCGCGGGACACAGGGGCTTACAGGAAGGCCAGGAGTTGCCTCGGGTGCTCTGATCACACAGCTCTGAGATCCAGGACAGGAATTTCTGCCTTCGGACTCACCTATAGAAAGTGCTGTTCACCTTCATCCAGTCCTCCAGCCCTGACTGGCGAGGGTCTGGGCCCCAGCTGAGCGGACACAAAGCTTCTGAGGGGATCTCCGTCAGCAGAGGCAGCCAAGGCCTGTGGTCCCTCCACTAGGCTTCCCGGTAAGAGAGGGGACCTCTGGGGGTGACAGGAGTGACAGATGAGACATGGACGGACAGGGGCATCTAGTCAGTGTGGCCCGTGGCCCACCCAGAAATGCCGGCATGTGAGTTGGGCTGACCCCCTCTGTGACCATGGCCAGCTCCCTTTGTTGGCTCAGTTCAAGCCACCTCCCTGTCCAGGAACCATTGCCCTTGTGTCTAAAAAAAAAAAAAAGATTGGGTCTCACTGTGCAGAGATGTTCTCTCCCCACCAGGTCAAGTTTGACACCCCTCCCCCAGGTACTTCCTGCACGTCCGGGAGTGGGGAAGGCAGAGCGCACAGGAGTGGTTCTGGACCATGAGAAGCAGGTAGAAGTCACTTCCAAGCCAAGGCAATGAAAGCCCCTACACCTTTCCGACGGCAGGACCGTGAGATTAAAAAGAGCCTAGATCACAGAACCACCACGTGTATGGCAAATCCCCTGAGAGGCACCCCTGCACTGAGTGGGCGAAAAATGACTCTTAGCATTATGAAGCCCTTGAGATTTGGAGGCTCATTTGTTATTGCAGCAAAACCTAGCGTATCCTCACTAACACACCAGAGGTGGCGGATACATGAAACAGGCACCATCACAAAGAGCCTGGTACCTGGACCGACATTACTAATCCATCTGGGCTCTCTCCCTTCCCCATCTCAGCACGTGCTCCAGGGAGCCCACACCAACGGAGCCAGGAAACGTAAGAGGTGACAGGCTCTTTCTAGCACACAAATTGTCACTCAGATGGTTGAACCATTTGATTGGCCCCCTTCTTGGCCACCCAGTGGTGGGACTTGGGAGCCCGGGAAGCTGTCCCTGGGGAGGGCCTTACCACCCACTTTCAGGCTTGTCAAAGCTCCCTCTCTGCCGGTCTCCGAGTGGCCCCTGCCACCTGCCCGCCCCTCCTTGCCGGCTCTGGACGCCTCGGTGAGTGATTTCGGCGTCGGTGACGTTTTCCTCCCCTCGTAGCAGTTACTTGCAGAACCAAGTAGAGGCTTGTCTCTCTGAAGACGCCGGGAGGAGCGGGGCTGCCCCACGCTTTCTCATTCTTTCTCAGGGTGTGCCCGCCTGAGACCCAGGAGACAAGTTCACCTTCTAGAAGGAATGTTGGGCACCACCCGAGTCCTGTCTCGGTGGTCAGCTCCCTCCCGAGGGAGCCTGAGAGGAGGGAAGGGCCGTCCCAGGACGGCGGCTGGCTCCTGGGGGGGAGGACAGGGAGAACACGACTTTCGACAATGGGGCTTTGATCTGCCTAATGTCATGAGACGGGAGGGCGCAGACGCCAGGTCCTGTGTCACTCCCGGTTCCCACAGGAGATGCCCAGTGCAGGTATTCACATGGGGAAATTCTTGGCAGGCCGGCCCCTGGGTCGGTGCCCATCACAGACACAGAGTGGCAATTAGCTTCGGAAAACGGTGGGCGAGGCCTGTTTGGCGGAGGCTTCAGCCTCCAGCCCAGGCAGCTTCCAGAGGAGGCAGGGAGGCTGCCCCCGCGGGAGGGGGCGCCCTCCTGGTGTGAGCGAGGGCGAGCCTGAGGGATCCCCGTGGTCAGGGGCAGCCGTCGGGGCACAGAGGCTGGGCTGGCACCCTTGACAACCCACATTCTCTCCCCGGCTGACTGCGACCTTCGCCAAAGCGCATAGTGAACGGGCCGCGCGGCTCCCAGGTGTGTCCAGCCTCCGGGTTGGAAGCACATGAAGAGGCCGGGCCGCGGGGAGCGCTCACAGGATGTTGTGTAACACGGGTGCCCACAGGGCTGCCCTGGGGCTGGGGCCAGGCCGGCAGGGCTGCCAGGGGCCCATCCTTGGAGCTGTCAGGACGCATTATCCCCACCTCCGCTCAGGAACAATGGCCTCACCTGTAGTCACTCCTGTTCCGAGGAGATGAAACGCCCGCGCCTCCTGCCCGCGGCTCCGGTTTCCCTGAAGGAAGGCTGCAGCGGGATGGGCCGGGAGCCCCAAAGATAGCGGAGCAGGAGCTGGGGGGGGGGGGGCACCTCTGCAGATCAGCCTCCGAAGACAAGACATCCTGAGGGCTTCTTGGCCACCTCCTCCAAGAGAGGGTCCAGTGTGGATCGGCTCCCTCGCTGTCCGTTTCTCAGAAATTCTGACATCTGGGCCGCCTCCCCCGCAGGGACAAAATCCCCATCACAGCCCGCATCCTGCACCCGAGACTCTCGGCGCAGGGATGTCATCCCCGCAACTGCGCACGCGCAGTCGGGTATTAACAATGGACATGGGGACGCGTTGGCCAGGCACAGCGCCGAGCGGCGTGCAAACACTCATTTAGTCCACACAGCCAGCCCGTGAGCGGCCCCTGCGAGTGTCACCTCCACTTCACTTTTGGGGAAACCGAGGCACACAGCTAGTACCGGAAAACCCCCATTGTGAACCCTCACCGCCACGCCCAGGGCCCTTTGGTGATGCCAGTAAAGGATTCTCTGAACACAGCTGTCCCACCTCCCTGGGGCGGGACCTCGGCGTGCGGGCCGGGGGACTGTTTGTTAAATTCTCAAGAAGGTAACGGGCTGACCCAGGCACCATTGCCCAAGCCTCTCTCCGGGCCCGCATGAACCAATGACCCCATGCACGCCCTCGCTCTCCTTCCTCAGCCCCTGAGGACACTGAGGGTGAGGTGGCTGGGGGTGGTGTGTTTCAACCCCTGCTCTGCTGCCTGAATGAAGGGGGAGAGGGTGGAAAGGGGAGACTGGGGAGGGTGCTGCGCCATCGAAGGCCTCGCGGTAAAGACACCTCCCCGTCCCCATCCTGCCTGGGATGGTTCACACCAGCCGGGCACCCCCTACCCCCTTCTGGAGGGTCAAGGCCAGGGCCGTACACTCAGTGCCTAGGAACTGGCCAATTGGGTATTTCTGATGAACCCACTCGGAAATCTTAACTGTAGGTGGCATTTCCGGTCCTGACGGAGGGTACACAATGGCCCACAGCGGCAGGAAACAGCAAGCGCTCGCCCAAACCCAGCCCGCACAGAGCCGTTGTGTGCGGACAGATGTGAACCTGCGTGTCGTCGGCAGGGAAATGTTTAGATACCAGAGAGCAGGCTCCTCTGTCAACAACAGGCCCTTTGTGTGCAGAGCAGGGGACGCGGGGTGGAGGGGAATTTGCATGTTTGAAGCATCCTGGCTGCGGGGTGGCAGACACTACCTGCAGCCCGGCGCCCCCCACGTCTGGGCGACCCCGTGCGGGCGTCTGTGTGCCGGGCACTGGGCCAGCGTGAGAGCCCCGGGAATGGAATAATGAAGAATTAATTTACCCAGCAGGGCCCTTTCAGTGTCTGGGAAGCTCTCGCACCTTCTCCGAGGGGCAGACGCGTTTCCTTGGGAGGAATGACGTTACACAATCGGTCTGTCAAGAGGCCGCATTCAAGAATCCAGGCGAGATTGCTTCAGCTGCGGCGGCCGCTTTGATTCACACACTCCTGGCGGGCACACACAGACCCTGGCTCCCCGCTGCCCTGAGAAGGCACACACCACCCACCCGTGAGGGAGCCCACACTGGAGCCAGAAAAAACACGGTAGGAATGGGGCTGTGCTTGTGATGTGCGGAGGCCGTGCAACCCGAATTCCACAGCCCCACAGAAGTCTGTGTGGGGATCAACACCCACTGTGCAGAGGGGCACCCTGAGGCGCGCACACACACACACACACACACACACACACACACACACAGCCTAGGGCCAGCAAGAAGCACAGCAGAGAGGACCCCGCCACATGTATCAGTTCTCTGTTGCTGTAACAAACTGCCCACCATGTGGTGGGTCAAACAGCCATCAGAATCTGTTGTCCTCACATTTCTGTGGGTCAGGAACATGGCAGGGGTGCGGCTGGGCAGTGCTGGCTGAGGGTCTGTCCTGAGGTTGGAGGCTGATGCTGGCTGAGGGGCAGTCCTCTGAGGGTTTCACCAGGGCAGGGGATCTGCTTCTAAGGCTGGTGAGTTGGCACTGGCTGCTGGTACGAGGGCCCAGTTCTCCATGGTTGGATGGATGGTGGATGGATGAAGCATGGATTGAATGATGAGCGGATACATGGATGATGAATGAATGGATGGATGGATGGATGGATGGATGAATGGATAAATAGATGACGGGTGGGTGGGTGGGTGGATGGATGAATGGATGGATGAATGGATGGGTGGATGGATGGATGGATGGATGAATGGATGGATGCTGGGTGGATGGAAGAGTGGATGGATATATGAACTGACAAGTGAATGGTTTTTTCTATATTTCTTCTGCATAGTAACTGCTTGGACTTTTTGGAAATCCTAGGCCCAGAGAGACTGAATTCATCTACAGACACATCCCCACAGCTAGCAAGACCCAAGAGCCATATTGAACCAAGTATGGATTCCAAGGCTGATGAGAAGTCCTTACTCTCAGCATGATCTGCCTCCTGGCAATAATACCTTGTCCTTGCCCCGCCATGACCTGCCCTCCCTTCTCGAACATGTGCACATGCCTGGGCACACATGCGGTGAGGACACGCCCACAACGGCACACCCACATGCTCCACACAGCAGGGCATTTGCGGTCATGAAGCAGCCTGCATGCACCCACGCTCAGTAGGAGCTGGTCGGCTCTCACTGGGGCCAATAATGCCACACGAAGCAGCTTCTTCTCGATCTTGTCCTGGACTGGCAAGGGCAGGGGCGGGGCCTGGAGATCCTGGGGAGGGAGGGGGGGTACCCTGGAGCCCTGCTCACCGGCTCACCTGCTCACCGGCTCACCAGCTCACCTGCTCACCTGCTCACTTGCTCCTGCCATCTGGTCTGACCCACATCCCACAAGCCCTGCCCCCAACCCTCTCAGCTTCCCTCGCCTCCTCTTTCAGCAGAGGCCCCCGTAGGGACCCAAGGTCCCCGCAAACCTTGGGATCAGGGAACTGAATACCTGCGACAGCTTTCGCCCCTTTCAGAAGGGTGGGAAGTATTCCTCTAAGCAGATCTCCTGTGGGAGGTGCCATAAGACGAAACCCAGGCCTCACCCCAGACCCCGGGCGAGAGGGGAGGATGCACACGGCAGGGTTATTCAATCTGGAGGCCCATTTAAGAAAAAGAACGCCAAACTACAAATACAAATTGAGTCCAAACATAGCGATTTAGAACAGCGGTCGCCAACCCGTGGACCACTGATTTAGAATGAGAAAGAAATCCTAACAAATGACATCCTTTAAAAAGCTGGCCAAACCATAGATCTGTTTATTTTAAGGCCGTATCAGTTTCTAGCAGGGAGAGGTATCTGTCTGGGCGACTCCTGCCCTTGGGTGTCACTCATGACCCTGATGACCACAGGGAGCAGCCAGGCCAGCTCTCCAGGTCCTTGTCACCTCTGGTCCTGGAGGGAAGAGGTGGCCTTGACGCCTGGACATTGTGGCCCCGAGCAGGACCTCCATGAGGTCCACGGAGCAGGTTGTCCTGGGGGCCAGCCTCCAGCCCAGAAGTGAGACCCAGAGGCGGGGTGACTTGTAGGCCGGGGAGAGGCTCCTGCTGAACCTTGGGGTAGACCCAGGCGTCTGGCCCCCAACCTTCATTATCGTCATTGACGATCAGTGGTGCCTCCTGCAAACCCAGGGACACGGCAGTGACACAGCAGGGACACAGCAGGGACTCGGCAGGGAGGCTTGCAATGCCTGTACCGGAGGAAGCAACCTGCACCTTGTCTTGGAGGGTGGTCAGTAAGGGGACAGCAGAATGAGGGATGTGGCCGTGCCCACAGGCACTGGGCCTGGGAGAACTGTCCTTCATGGGCCTGATTCAGGCTTTCAAAGCCTGCAATTCCAGACATCCCCACGTGGAGGCGCTCAGTCCCATGGTGGGAGACATGGGGGCCTGTTGCCATGCCAAGTGCCTCTCCTGGGTCCGAAGGAATGTGGAGGAGGTGGGGAACAGCTCCAACCCCAGCAGCCTCTGCGGAGCACAAGGTTGGGGATTTCCGCCTTGACGAGGTTGAGCCAGTAAAGGTCCCAGTTTCATGGGAGTGGGAGAAGCTGCCCATCCCTAAGCTCCTCCCCACCTCAGCCCCCACATCCTGCCCCCACCACACAGCCGACCCCACAACTGCCTCCTGGGGAAAAGCCAGGCGCCTGGGCTGAGCTCAGATGCAGCGTCACCCATGGGAGAGTGAGAACCAGGGACAGAGAGACCGCCATGAGGGAGAGTCCTGGTGGCCTCAGCTTTGCTTGGCCACTTACGTGCTTCCAGAAAGTTCTCACTGCTCGAGCCTCAGTTTCTTCTCTGTAAAATAAGCACATGGAAGACCACTCCTGTGAGTCCCGCCCGCTACCACGGAGCTACGGCAAAGGTGATTTGGGAAGGAGCACAGCACAGTCACCGTGGCAGGACCCCAGTGTCGGACTCAAGGCCACACCTTGCCTGGAATTCCAGGCCCTGATGGAACCTCGGCCAGACCCTCCTCCTCCAGACCCTCCGGTTAGCTCACCCTGGGCCACTTTCCGTGTCCTGGACAGGCCTTGGGCAGCCCAAGTCCAAAGCCACATTCATTGTTTTCCGTCCATGGGAAATGCCCCCGCCTCCTGCCCCCTCCACCCCCACCCCGGCATCTGAGATGCAGACTCTCAGGCCAAGAGGCCTTTCTTTGCAGCTATGCCTGCATGACCCCCAGCCTCAGTTTCCCCCACTGTAAAATGGGGGCTGTGAGCCCTGACTGGGTGACTGGAGACCAGCCGATGGGACCATGTGTGTGGGGCTGTCCCACAGGCAAGAGAGGGTGAGCTACAAGATGTTCTCCCTTTTCAGAACAGTAGGTACGAGCTGCCTCCCGTCCTGGGGCAAACCTGCCTCCTCCAGGAGCACATAGTAGGTATCTCATCAGGTTCCGCAAACTTGCCTCTGAACCCCTTCTCTGACCCCGGAGCTTCCCTTGTCCCCACTGTCACTTAACAACTAGGGGGCCGTTGTTTACGTCTGAGCCTCAACTGTTCACACCTCACGTGTGTCTCCACCCCGTCACGGCAGGTCCACCGGGGCTGGGTCGGGTCCACCTCTGTGTCCCATGGTGCCTCACAAAAAGGGGTTACTTGTGGATTAAAATGTCCTATAATGTTGCCTGGAAACCCCATCAGAGGTGTCACGCCCTCCCGCTTCGTCCGGACAGATGAAGGGTGCCATGCACAGACACGTGGGTGGTTTCCAGAGCGGACCTGAGCCAGCAGAGGGTGGGCGGGAGCAGCGGGCGGGAGCAGATCGTGTGACCGGGGAGAGGGGACCCTCCGAGTCCACCCACCTCCAGACGGTGGCACGGGGGCAGGGGTCCAGATGGGCCCCAAGGACTGTCACACTCAGGTGGGCCACACCGCCTTTGACTCTCGATCCCCTGCCCAGCCAGCTCAGTTTCCCTTTTTGCTCCATGTCAGCCACATACCGGGCGGAAGGCTGTGAGCGTTTTCTTTAAGAAGTTCGTTCCCGGCCCTCATTCCGTTATGCTTCTTCTCCCAGCACTGACACCTGGAAAGACGTTGACGAGACTCTTCCTTTTTAACAATAGGTACAAGCCGACAGCTAGTTCTAAAGCACACCTACCTCCTGTAATTTCTGGGAAATTCATTTCAAGATCAAAAAAAGAAAACGTGCCCTCCGGTTGGTTGGTTAAGGAAGTTCCGATCAATCGAATTTGATTGCAAAATGGCCCTTATCGGTTTATTTACTTGTGTAGAAACGGGGGAACTCCTCATGGGTAAAGAAGCCAGGAAAACATCACTTTTCAGCTAGATCTAGGACTGCCCAAATCGTGGTTTTGACACTAAGAAAAATGGAAGGCCTGGGTCGCAGCCACGCTCTTTCTGTGGGACGAGTCCACGGCCGGAGACCCAGGGTTCAAAGGCGTGTTCCCACGGTCCCCATGCCCCAGAGCCTCCGGACGGGGCCTCAGGTCTGTGGCGGACTCCAGACCCCTGAGCTCAGGCTACAGGAGACGGTCGCTTCCCCGACACCCACCAGCCAACAGTCTGCTCTGGAGAAACGCCGGGGAAGCGTCGGAGCCCATTGGAGGCAGCGTGATGGCACCAGTGAGGGAACCAGGGACTGCGGCAAAGAAACCCAAGCCGGGTGCAGAGACACAACTCCGGGCTCTCGGGCCCGGGTTCCCGCCTCTGAGCCTCCACCCGCCACTGCGGCCCCAGGTGGAGACCACAGCGCCAGCACCCATTCAGCCCTCTTCTGGGCACCGGAACCCATTTTCCTCTGGGGTGGGCACCTCCCGCCCCAGGGTCACCTCTGAGTGTGAGTCACTGCCTGGCCAAGGGCAGGGAAGGCCCAGGGCCCAGGCCTAGCCTGTCAGACCCAGGCCTGTGCTTGTTCAGGGATGGTCATGTGGCCCAATCACAGCCACCACTCTTGCTAGGGAAGGCTGGGGACAGACTCCTGCTCAGTCCTGCGAGACCAGAACCTGAGGGGACCCGAGGCTCCAGCTGCTGCCGCCATCATGTAATCCCTGGGAGGGAGCCTGGGGGTGGGGTCCACGGGGGAGAGGGAGAGATGGAGCCAGGGCCTGGGCCCGTGCAGCCGGAGCAAGCAGCTCCTCCAGCCAGGACTTCCTGTCACCAGCCCATACATGTAGCCGAATCCACTTTGAGTTGGGTTTTCTGCGTCTCGCAAATATGACTCCTCAACAGCACGAGGCCAAAAGTCCAGGGAGGGTGGTGAGCTGTGCCCTGTGGTGGGTGCCTGTGCCTGGTGGCCTGGGCCCGGCTGCTCCTCTGTGGCCAACGCTGGCCCCTCCGTCCACACCGCAGCCAGGCCGACCCCTCCCTCGATCACGACCACGGTGTGATGGGTTTAATTTATTGTCGGAAACCCTTAAAGGCGCAGGAGCTTTGAGGAGCCAGCGACAATAGACATAAAGCACGCATTTAACCCGTCTGAATGGAGGCTAGATTTACTGTCCGGGCCAGACCGGAGTTTTGTCCCCAAGTCATCTCAGAGTACATGGGCCACTAAAGATCTCCACAGAAGACGAAGACGGAACAAAGGAAGTACATTTTAAAAGGAACTTTGTCAAGGAGTTTTAGATGTTCCCCGGATAGAAAGCCGGGGCGCCTCACGGCAAAGGCCGCTGGGATCGCGAGGGGCTGCAGATCAGAGGGAGATGCTAATGAAGTCGTTTAAATGCACGTTTGATGGACCCCGGAGAATGGGAGCAATTCCGTACGAGCCTGCAGCAAGGTTAGGGAATCAAAGACGGTGGCTGTCAGATTTGCTGCCCGGGACAAGGCTCCATTGTCAGCCGCCTTTCTCAGCCAGGAAGCGCGTTTTTAACCTCAGTGTTTACCAACGCGGACATCCTAGCCTGGCCGACGGGCCTGCGGAATTTATGACCAGGAACAAACCTCTTAGAGGGAAAAGAAAACAGCGCCTACCAGCTGGGGAAGGTCTGTTTGCGAGGGCCCTGCCGAGGCCCGGGCTGCGCCGGCTCCACGGGGGGTGGGCAGCGCTGCAGATGGAAGGGGTCTTGCCTTTCAAGGACTATCAATGTGGGAAGGATGCTCCCCGAGAGGCGTCCTGATGGGTTTCAATGTGGCTTGTCTCAGTTCTGTCTCCTTAAGACAATCCCGATCTGGGCCCCTTTCAGCTGAGCGGGTGCCAACGGTGCCAACGGTTGCTGGCGGGGATGTTGAGAAGCTCACGGACACCCAGCTTGACTGGCGGATTGACATTTGCGAACTGGCATCCCCAGCTGGGAGATGAGGTGCCCTCTCTAAACCTTCATGGTGGCAGCCACCAATGCGAGGTTCCAGACCCTTGACCCACGGCCCCAACTCATCCACTGGCCCCCACGTCCCTTGGCGCACACTGCGTTTGGATTCTGTGCTTATTTCAACGATGCCGTGATGGTAACCGTGGGTAGTGCAGCAGCAGGCTCCTCGGGGCTGCACCAGAGACCTTCTCAGGCCGCCCCAAACCAGATGGGCTTCTATATAAGGACACGGTGTCTCTTGTACCCAAGGAAGGGCTCCCTGATGCTCTTCATCCCCCTGTTCTCTGCTTCTTGGTGCACTTGCCAGGTGTGGCCAATGCTTCTGGTCCAGAGACAACATGATTGACACCGGTAAGGTCAGATGGCCATCCTGGCTCCATCTCCAGTGGTGGGGGCAGGGGGGAAGGAGAGCAGAGAACAGATCAAGAGCAGGGTAACCAAGAGAGGTGACTATTCTAAATGAAAGGATGTGAGCTAGAAAGACACCACCACGTACCCACACGTAGCACACCCTCTCAGTCGGCGGCTGGCCTGGAGCCGGAGCAGGAGTGCGGCACCGTATGGAAAAGGCAGAAGCTGGGCAGCTTGTTCCCTCGTGCCCCGAAGCGCTGAGGAGAGCTCTGTTTACAAACCCGCCATCCAAGGCTGCTCGTCACCTGCCTGGCTTATCTGATCGTTCTCACGTTCCCACTTGACCTGAACGGTGTTCCGTCTAGTTCGCCTGAGTTCTGCAGGGCCTTGGAGAGAGCACGTTCCCCATATGCAGCCGCCTACCACCTCAGCTGTCTCCCTACCGGGTGGTCCACTTGCCCCGTGCACCTGTGGGCAGACTCTGTCTCCCTGTGCTGAGGGGACTGCAGTCAAGGGATCTGGTGTCCACTCTGGTCCTGCAACCAGGACACCGGAGGGACCCACATTAAAGCCCAGTTGCTCCTTCCCTGGCTTGACAATTGCCTGACAAGGGGAGCGGGTGCCACCCACGCCCCCTCCTCAGGCCCCATGCCACAGCATGACTGGTTCTTCAGCACCCCCTGAGAATCCTTGCATTGGTCACGTGATGGCCCTTTCAGCCTCTCCCCTGGTCTCTCCAAATGCCTCCTCCCTTCTATCCTCAAGCATCCTCTGACCATGTCCCTTCCCTGCTGTCACCTCAGCCCTGGCTCCCCGTGGGCCCCAGGGTAAAGCCCAAGCTATGTGCGGTGGTCAGTCAGGCCTCGATCCATCCCCACCAGGGTCTCCAGCCTCATCTCTGAATACTCCTCTCCTTGAATCTTGAGCCCCTGCAAAGCTGAACTGCCAACAGCACCCTGTGGGCTGCAGGATGCTTCTTGACTTCTTGTCTCTGTAGCTGTCGTCCCCTCTCTCTGGCTCTCACTCTTCTCTTGGACAATTCCTACCCATCCTCCACACACAGCTCTTGGGACGTCATCTCCAGAATGCCTTCCCTGACCTCCTACCCCACTTCAAGTTACTGTGGGACCCCTCTGTCATGCCCCTGTAATACACCTAGAAACTTCTTCACCATTGCACGTAGCCCTTTTTTCAAGGTTACCTCTTGATGAGGTTCTTAGTTCCTAGCTTGGATTCTGACATTTTAACAATGAATCAGTGAGTCTAGAACTGACCCACACCTGCACGATTACCTGGTTTAAGACACAGGACCACTGCAATCCAGGGGAGGGAAGGATGATCTTTCAAAAGACAGAGCCAGGTTGACCAGATAGCCAATGTGGAAAAATAAACCTTTACCTCTAACTTTCATCATGCATAATAAATACTTTTACCTCCACCTGGAAAAATGAGGCAGCCTCCCCCCCCTTATCCTGCCAGAGCAGAGTCAAAACAAAAGGGGGAGTCTAAATATGATCCAGAGGCTCAGAACATAATACAGAAAAGTGCAGGTTTCATTTAACAATCACTCATCATCCCAAGAACCGGGAATATCTCCAGTTGAGTGAAAAATGATAATCGACAAATGCAAACACTGAGGCAACACAGTTGTTAGAATTAACAGACGAAGATTGTAAAGCAGCCATGATAAAAATGCTCCAATAAGCAATTATGAATATACTTGAAACTAATGAAAAGCAATAGAAATCCTCAGCAAAAATAGAAGACAAAGAAGAACCAAATGGAAATGTTAGAACTAAAAAATACAGTAAGAGAAATAATAATAATTTTTAAAAAACACAGATGGATTCAACAGCAGAATGAAAGAGACAGAGGAAAGAACCAGTGAAGTGGAAGACAGGATAATAGAAACAGCCAAACCTGAGTAGCAGAGAGAAAACAGACTGAAAGAAAAATGAACCGAGCCTTTGGGATCCATGGAGCTATAACAAAAAAAAATAAAATTCAGGTCATCAGAGCCCCAGAAGGAAAGGAGGAAGAGAGCAAGGCTGGGAAGGTCCTGAAGGAAATATAGTTGAAAACTCCCCAAATTTGGGGAGAGATATAAACTTATAGCTTCAAGAAGCTGAGCAAACCCTACACAGGATAAACCAAAGAAATCCATAGCAAGACACATACCAACAAAACTTTTGAAAACTAAGGACAGCATAAAATCTAGAAAGTAGCCAAAGGAAACCTGATATAACTGAAGAGATAAATAGACAAATACAGAATTACAGTTGGAGGTTTCAACACGCCTCTCCCAGCAATGTATAGAACAACGAGGCAGAAAACCAACAAGGAAACAGAAGCACGTGACAACAGCAGCAACCCACGGGATCTCATCAATATTCATAGAACATTCCACTCAACAACAGCAGAAAATGCATTCTTCTCAAGTGTTTATGGAACATATACCAGGATAAACCATATTCAGGCCATAAAACAAACCTCAATACATTTAAAAGAATAGAAATCATTCAGAGTATGTTCGCCAACCACAATGGAATCAAACTAGAAACCAGTAACAGAAAAACAAAAAATAAATCTCTGAACACTTGGAAACGAAAGAATATGCTTTTAAATAATTCTTGGGTCAAACAGGAAGACTCAAGGGAAATCAAAGAAATACATTGTACTCAATAAAGATGAAAACACCAGTATTAGAGCGCCACAGCCAACGCGGTGCTGAGGGGAGGGCTTACAGCAGGCCATGCACGCAATAGAAAAGAGGAAAAGGCTCAAGTCAACAATCTAAGCTCCCACCTCAAAATCCCAGAGAGCAGAGCAAATAAACCCAAAGAAAACAGAAATAAATAAGTAATAAAGACCAAAGCAGAAATCAATGAAAACTGATAATGGAAAAAACAGAAATTTAAAAAGTAATGAAACACAGAGCTGGTTCTTTGAGACTAGCAATAAATTTGACAAAACTCTATGGCTGACAAATTAAAAAGAGAGAAGACACAAAGAGCCAATACCAAGAACGATGCAGAGGATGTAACAGATCCTGGAGGCATCAAAAGAACAGAATAGAGTGCTATGATCAACTCTACGCAATTAGATTTGACAGCTCAGGTGAAATCAACTAATTCCTTGGAAAACTACAACTCACCCAATAAGAAATTGATCATTTGAATAGCCTTATTGAGGAAGTTAAATTCCTAATTTAGAGAATACCCCTTCCAAAATCTCCAGGCACAGGTGATTTCACTGGAGAATTCTGCCAAATGTTTATAAAACTATTAAACCTAATTCTACACAATCTCTCTCAGAAAACAGAAAAGGAAGGAACACGTCCCAACTTAGATAAAAATGTACAAACAACAAAATAAAGAAAGAAAGGAAATTACAGACCAGTTTCCCTCATGAATACAGACACAAAAATAATTTCAAAGCAATTAGCAGATAGGATTCAGCAATCTATGAAGTGAATTATCCACCATGACCAAATAGAGTTTACTTCAGGAATGCAAAGTTTGTTCAATACTGAAAAATTTCTCAATATAGCCCACCACAGTAACAGGCTAAAGGAAAAAACACAAATTATATCAATAAATGCAGAAAAAGCATTTGACAACATGCAATACAAATTTATGATAAAACTCTGAGATAAGTAGGATTAGAGGGACCAGAGCACCTATTTTAACAAATCTACAGCTAACATAAGTCTTAATGGTGAAAGAATGAATTCTTTCTTTCCAAGATTAGAAACAAGAAAGTCAGCTCTCATCACTCTTATTTAGGATAGTGCCGAAGGTCCCAGCCAGTACATAAGGCCAGAAAAAAAAGTCATAAAATTGAGGAAGGAGAAATAAAACTGTTCCAATTTGCAGATGACACGATTGTTTGCCAAAACTCCTAAGGAATCTACACACACACACACACACACACACACACACAGAGGCATGCACGCACAAACAAAAAAACTCCCAGGTCTATTAAGCAAATTCAACAACATCACTGGATACAAGGTAAACATATAAAAACTGATTGTATTCCTATATAATAGCAAAAAACAGGGGAATATCAACATTTAAAAAATAATACCATTTAAATTACTCAAAAATAGTTGTAAATCTAACAAAACAGGTGCAGGACTTTAGCTGAAAACTGCACAACCCTGTGAAAGGCATCAAAGGAGATCTAAATAAATGAAAAGCCATACCATGTTTCATGGATTGAAAGAATCAACATAATAAAGATGTCCATTCTCTCTAAATTGATGTAAAGATATGGATTGATATACAGCAATTCCTTTCAAAATCTGAATGAGAATATTTTGCATATAGATTAAGATTATTCTAAAATGTATATAGAAAGGAAAAGGAATTAGAACAAAAAAAAGAAAGAAAAGGAATTAGAACAGCTGAAAACAATTTTGAAAAAGAAGAATGGAGTAGGAGAAACTAGCTGAGCTGATTTCAAGACTTATTATTCAGCTACAGCAACCAAAACTGTGTGCTACTGGCAGAGGAACAGACACATGGATTAATGAAACAGAATAGAGAACCCAACTAGAGGCCCACACAAATTGGCCTCACTCATTTTGACAAAGGTACAAAAGCAATTCAGTAGAGGGAAGATAGCATTTATTATAAATACTGGAGCGATTGATCTGCCATAGGCAATAAATTGAGTCCTTACCTAAGTTTCACACTTTCTACAAAAATTATACAAATGGAAAACAGATTGTGGTTCTGTCATCATTCAGATTATGACAACAATAGTTGCCAGGAATTAAGGGGGGTGAGGGAGGAAGTGGGTGTGGCTATAAAAGGCAACTTGAGGGATCCTTGATGGAATGTTCTGTCAAATTACTGTATCAATGTCAATATCCTGGTTGTGATAGTGTACTACAGCATTACACGGTATTACCGTTGGGAGGAACTTCAGTGGTTCTCAACCTGTGGGTCACGACCCCTTTGGCGGTCAAACGACCCTTTCACAGGGGTCACCTAAGACCATCCTGCATACCAGATATTTACATTACGATTCATAACAGTAGCAAAATTACAGTTATGAAGTAGCAACGAAAATAATTTTATGGTTGGGTCACAACATGAGGAACTGTATTTAAAGGGCCAGAAAGTTGAAAACCACTGAACTAGATGAAGGGCATGTACATGGAATCTCTCTTACGACTGCACCTGAATCTACAATTATCTCAACATAAAAGGTTGAATTTTTTTCAAAAAAGAAAAAGTTTAAGGAATGGGAAAAGGCCATTAAAATCGTGAAAAGGCAAGCCAGGGCATGGGAGAAGATACTTACGAAAGGCTTGGCATCAGGACGTACAAACAGCTCCTAGAGGGCAATGCGAAAACGACAATTACTCAATTACATGCACCTGAACTCTATCAGGCCCACATCACTCAGCAACCTGGGACCACAGGTTCAGACCATAAGGTCAAGCTTACAACTATAGCCTTTGACTATGATTGTGCCGGGACTTGCACGTGGCTTGCCACGAAAGGATCGTGCCCTCTCATTAGGCTTGAACCTGTCCAAACGCTGTAGCCACTCTCCACAGCAAACCATTGATAAATACAATAGACGAATGAATCTCAAAAAGATTATTGATCAGAAGAAACCGATAGAGAAGATCGCACTGAAGGATTCTGTGTTTTTATGAAGTTCAGAGACAGGCAGAGCTATCTATGGTGACAGAACCACATGAGTGGTCACCTCAGATTATTAGGGGGGGGATTGGCTGGGACGGGGTGCAGGGCAGCCTTGCGCGGGCTGGGGACATTCCCTTTCTTGATGTAGGGGGTAGTTACCCGGATGTAGACAAGGTGAAAATCCAGTGAGCTGACCACCTAAGACTTGTGCACATTACTCATATGGGTGGCAACACTCAACTTCAAAAAATAACTTTGAGTGGTTTTTCAGTGAATGAGTACGACGCGGGGAGGAAAAGGGGAGAGGTGAGGCACCTGTGGGTAAGGAGAAACAACCCCAGACCAGGAGCTGGCTCGGCCCTGAAAACTGGCACCTGTTTCCAGAGAAAAGGGAGCACCCTGCAAGTTTCCAGGCAAAAACCCTGGCTGGGGACAGGTGGGTGGGGCAGCAAGAGTGTCCGGGCTGCGGGCCCAGCCTCCCCCACCCGCAGCGATGCCCGGGCTGCCACGGGTCTCAGCCTGAACTTGTGAGCTCTTGGGGCGAGGCGAGGCAGGGTGGAGGCTGGGGTGGGGGAGCCCAGCCCACTGGGGCGGTGGTGGACACCCGGCAGCGGTAGGGGGCTCCGTGGGAAGATGAGGGAAAGCCAGTCCCTGGTGAAAACCCAGGCTGCCCCGGGCTGCTCCTTGGCTGGCACAGAGCAGGCAGCGAATGAGTGTCTGCTGAACTGAGTGGATTCCTAGCGTGAAGTCACTCGAGGCTCAGCCCCAGTCCCAGGGAGCTACTCGAGGCACTGACTCACTGGTGGATCATGATCAGATTTCCTGAGTTAGTTTACAAAGTGCTTCTAACAAGGGAAACTCAGGTGCAGGTCCCGGGTCTGCCTCTCCATAGAACTGGTTCCCGTTCGCAAGAGCTGTGTGGCTTTGGGCAAATTACTTGGCCTTTCTGTGTCTCTGTTTCCTCATCTATAAAATGGGGGGAATGATAGGGCCTCCAAGAAGCTGTTTTCTTATTGTTGTGATCCTGTCTCCCCCCGGGACAGTCTTCCCTGGGCCTCGTCACGAGCAGCAACAGTGCCCAGCTCCCTCCCTGGGTTAGTTACCTGCTGCCACACGGAGTCCAGGCGCGGCCTCCCAGGCCCTCTGCTCACGGCCACACGAGGCTGCATCAGTGTCCACTGGGCTGAGGTCTCATCTGGAACTCGACGGGGAAGACTGTTCCCAGGCTCACTCGGGTGGTTGGCAGAACTCATTTCCTTGTGGTGTAGGACTGAGGGCCCCAACCTCTTACAGGCCATCAGCTGCAGGCTGCCCACAGCTCCTTGCCATGGGGCTCCCCACCCGCCAGCAAAGGGAGTCTCTAGCAGTGATGGCGAACCTTTTGAGCTCGGCGAGTCAGCATTTTGAAAAACCCTAACTTAACTCTGGTGCCGTGTCACATATAGAAATTTTTGATATTTGCAACCATAGTAAATATCAAAAATATGAGTCTTTGTTTTACTATGGTTGCAAATATCAAAAAATTTCTATATGTGACATGGCACCAGAGTTAAGTTAGGGT
>NW_005871266.1:133784-135730 GCF_000147115.1 Myotis lucifugus | reverse complement strand
AAAAAAATGAGTTCACGTGTCACCTCTGACACGCGTGTCATAGGTTCGCCATCACTGCTCTAGAGCGAGTGCGCCGGCCTGAGGAAGTCTCGCATAACATAACTCGGTCCAGATGTGACATCCCATCACCTTTGCTATCTCAGGAGGAGCAGGTGACACGGGGTATGGACCCCAGGAGTCTGGAACCATGGGACCCACCTGGAGGCTGCCAGCCACACCTCGCTTCTCTCCTCCTCATCCTCACCTGCCACCCCCACCCCATTCCGATGCCCACTCCCACCCCACCCCTTGTCCGAGTGAAATCTCATCCCCACAGCACACCATCACAGCGACCTTAGGGGACCACTTTCCTCTCTGAGCCCCATCTCTTTGTGTGCAGGATGGAGGTCTGGGAAGTTAGAGAGCTGTTTCCTGCAGTCGCTGCTCACACATATGTTGGGCACACGTGTGTACCCATCGGGGGTGGAGAGGAAGACAGGGTCCTGTATAAATATGGAAACCCTGCGTAAGAAGGCAGCAGACAGGCTGCTCCGGGAGGTGGGGAGGTGGTGGGACCAGCCCCCCATTCTCATTGCCCCTGGTCCCCTCACGCGCTGGGAGATGGACCCCTTAGCAGAGCCCAAACTGGTCCAGCTAATGCCCAAGGGTCCCCACTCCATCTCCAGCCCCACCCCGGCATCTACACATTCGTGAACAAGGGTTTCTGGGCACAAAGGGATTAGCCAACAGGGGGTTGGGAAGAATACATGACTGAGCCTCATTCTGCCAGCAACCTGCCCCTTCTCCTCTCTGTGCCTCAGTTTCCCCATCTGTGTAGGGCCAGAGGTCTGAACCTGATAGTCTTTGAGGTCCTACACTCACCAATAGGGTAAAACATTAAAACAAAGAGCCATGGCTGAAGGTTGGTGTTTCCCAGGCTGCGGCTGGGCCCTGGGCCAGGGGACATCCTCCGGACTCCACGGGCAAACAGATGGGACAGTCCAATGGGCTGCTTGGCACAGGCAGGCCAGACGAGGCTCAGCTGGCTGGCACCAGGCAGGATGGCCCCATGGTCAGCCTGGCCAGTGGGGAGCCGTCTGCAAGATGAGGGGTCCTGGGGGGCCCAGGCCTCTAAGCCTGAGATGCCCTTCCACCCCTCCTCTCCTCGGGCTCTCCCTTGAGGAATGAGGGCCATAGCCACAGGAGGACCCGTGTCCCTGAGTCACCCCACCCGCCAAGCGTCAGGACCAGGGCTGCAGGGTACTGGCAGCTCATGAAAGGGTGTGGCAGGGGACAGGTCTGCAGAGGCCGCAGGCCACCCACGAACGAGCAGCCTCAGAGGGCGCCCTTCATTCTGCATCTCAGACGGGGTGGGCCAGGGACAGGAGACAGAGGGCAGCGGGAGTGCCCAGGAGGGAGCAGAGGAAGCATCTACCGGGGCCCTGCAGGCTGGCTGCCTGGGCTCGAGTCCCCACCCCTCTCCTCCCAGCTGCATGCATCATGTCTACCCAGCTCATTCCCTTCCTGAGCCGCGATGTCGCCTCTACAACATGGGGTGATGACAGGATCTTGCACTTAGGGACAGTGTGAGGACGACACAGGATGCGAGATGCAGGGAGCTTTCACTGAAAGACAGCTGAAATGAACTGATTATATGAAAAGAAAAAGAGGATCTGGTCTCTCTGTTCCTTCCAGAACTGTCACGGCCTGGGCATCAGGAATGACCAGATCCGGGGCCACGACTCCTCCTGGAAGGAGACCCCTCCCGGGCCTGGCAGGAAAGCCCGCGTTCACCCGCCAGGCCCTCAGCCCCAACCATGTCACCCCCTCACAGAGGCTTAGCATGTCCTCAGAATCCAGGCGGTTTTCCTATTTGGAACATTTTCATTATCTTTCAGTGCCATTTCTGGGGTAGAAAAGTACAAATTAGCCTCTGACTCATGAGCCGTCAGCGGTTAAATGCTTTG
>NW_005871266.1:130648-133069 GCF_000147115.1 Myotis lucifugus | reverse complement strand
TGAAAGTTCTCTATCCATACCCGGCTACCATGCACATAAAGGAGCGATTATTTTTCTCACACATCCAGGGCGAGGCGAATCGCCCCACCAGCCGCCTTTGATCACCGCGTCGGGCTGCTGTCAGCGGCCCCGCTGGGGAGGGGAAAGGCGCCGTCCCCCTCCCGAGCGACCCAAGGTTGTTTGTTTCTTTTGGGGTTCCTACCACTAGCTGTGGGCTGCTGATTTTCTTGGCCATGTCCAAGGCCAAGGGCTGTGCTGGTTAGCCCTCAGGAACGGAGTTGGGGTGCCAGGTCCCAGAAACCCAGCCCCGCCACCCGAAGCTGCTTGCGCCCACTCACCATTCTCGACAGCCAACACCTCGCCCTGACCACAAGCTCGCCGCATGCCAGGGTCCGTGCCTGGGGAATGAGATCTAGTTGCATGGCCACGAGGACCCCCCAGATACATAGTCTTACGCCCATTCTGCAGATGGGGAAACTGAGGCTCGGAGAAGTGAAACGCCGTCCCCAAGATCTCACCTCTACAAAGTGGGGGAAGTAGGATTTGGACTCATCTGTCCCCTGAACAGGTCTTCTGCCTCCTTAACCCAGGTCACCAAGAGCTATTCAGCATCAACTGTGTTCACGGTCACCACAGGGAACAGAAGGAGGTCGGGTGGGGCCCCAGTCCTGAAGGACATTGCAACCCGACCAATTGAATGAATGAGTGAGAAAACGAATGAATGAGCAAATGAATGAACAAATGAACGGGGTCTCTGACTGTAAGTTGACTGATTGCATTTTCCTTGTTTGTAATCCCTGTTGCCCTAAATTGGCAGAATCCCAAAAATGTTCCCAAGTGCTTGGGACCTGCCTGAGCCTGAGATCAGGGCTGGTGCAGGTGGCATCGTTGGGGGATCAGGCCCAGCAAGTGAGAGTGAGACAGGGCAGGAGGATGAACTCCCTGGGGGTTGTGTCCTCAGGCTGGTGCCACTCCGGGCACTGGGGGCTGCCACCAGCTGGGGACCTCTGCAGAGCCATGTCGAGTGCACCTCCCCAGGACAGAAAAGGGTTTACCCACCAGCTCTCATCGTCCATGGTCAAGGGCGGCCACAGTGGGGTTAACTCTTCAGACGTCAGGTGTGTGCCTGCGTCAGGTGGGCTCAAAGCAATCACAGCAGAGAAGCCCCCACAGAAAGGGTGGATGGGGCCCCGAGCACGCGGCTGGTTGTCACTGGAGGGCTGCAATAAAAAGGTGGGCCGTGAGAAGAGCCCAGGACAGGGCCCATCTGTGCAGTGGGTCTTTTAGTGGAGACGTGAAACCAGATGTTGGGAACACAGGGAAGGGTGTCCCCTGAGCTTGTTTTCAACTCTCCTCTAGGAAACGCCCCTCTCAGCATTGAAGGTGAGTGGGTGCTCAGCAAATAGATGTGGGAAGAAAGATGGATGGATGGATGGATGGATGGATGGATGGATGGATGGGCATGTGGGTGAATGGATATATGGGTGGTAAAGCCCAGATTTCTCTTGCTGTTAATAGCCCACCCACCTCTGTGCTGGGAATGGATCCAACAAACAAGATGGGATTCTGAGCCAGGTTGGAGCTGGAATACCAGCCAAACACCCTGAGATGAGCCTTTGTGTTGGATGCAGTGAAGAGGCTGGGAGGTGGGAGGTGGCTCCGGGCCAGGAGACACAAGCTGTCTCCCAGTGGCCTGGCAGGGAACCCTCCCAGCTCTGGAGTGTGGGCCAGGGTTGGAATCCTGGCTCCCTTCCCTGCAGCCGACTGAACGACTTTGGGCAAGTCACTCGACCTCTCTGAATCGTGGCTTCCTTGTATATAAGTGAGGATCACAGGAGTCCGCCTTTGGGCTTCTCTGCGCAGTAGTGACCTCCTAGAGAAAAACCTCATCAGGTAGTAAACCCAGAAGCCGCTTCTCTGGGTGAAGAAACTTGGCCTCAGGATGGAGACAGTTCTCCCAGGTCCAGGCTCAGACTCTGGTCACGGTGGTGGGGTAGGCCAGGGCCCGAGTCCGGCAGTTACTGGGAGCCCCCAGCTGTGTTCCTGATGTGACGTGGAATGCTCCGGGATGCACGCAGAGCCTTAGATCCGAAGCTACTGCAAGACCTGGCGCGCCTGGACTCTGAGAACGCGGCCAGAGGTTGACTTTTCTGCGGATGGAAGGTCACTACACTGCCAAGGGGCACACCCCGGGGCTGTTCTCAGAAAATGGATGAATTGTCCACCTTCCAGATGGACTATGACAAAGGCACTTGTGAACTGGGGCATTAAAGGAGAGTGAGAGCCCTGACTGGTTTGGCTCAGTGGATAGAGCGTCGGCCTGCGGACTGAAGGGTCCCAGGTTCGATTCCGGTCAAGGGCATGTACCTGGGTTGCGGGCACATCCCCAGTAGGGCGTGTGCAGGAGGCAGATGATCGATG
>NW_005871266.1:129287-130396 GCF_000147115.1 Myotis lucifugus | reverse complement strand
GGAAGGAAGGAAGGAAGGGAGGGAGGGAGGGAGGGAGGAGGGAGGGAGCGAGGGAGGGAGGGAGGAAGGGAGGGAGGGAGGAAGGAGTTGGTCCGTTGGTCCATCAGTTAGTAACTTAGTGAATGACGAGCTTGCGGCCTGGTCTCCCTGACACCTGGGCATGGTAAGTGCCTACCTGAGGTCCCCCCTCCAATATCTCCCTTTGGCCTCACCCTCCCCCAGGCAGATAGAAACACGTCACTCAGAACTGCCGTGACCGCCGATGCCCACAGAGCCACATCCAAGGCCACCCCTGGACATTCAGCGCGTCCTGCAGTTGAGACCCCGAGCCCCTCGCCCACCGCCCCTGAGCAGCCTGACTCCAGGGACCCCGAGGATTTCCCTCCGCCAGCCCTTGGCTCGTGCCGGAGACCGGAGGACGGATGGCCACGGTCCCCAGTGCTCACTGTCCCTAAAGCTCACAGACTGGCTCCCTCATCAGTTCACTCCTTCACAGTCCGGCCTGCCTTCCTTCAGCGAGCTCTTGCTGCCTCCTGAGCAAACATCTCCAGCAGGAAAGCCGTGGCTCCCCCCACCAGGGGCAGCACAGGTGCAGCACCTGTTTGGAGCCACAAAACCAGATGATAGGAGTTTGGCTCTGGGCCTCTTGTGCCACTTTAGGGCCTGGAGCCAGTCCCACGGGCAGAGGCCAGGAGCTGGAGCCAACCCAGTGGCCAAGCCCTCTCGGCGCCTCTCTGCGCTTCAGTCTCCCCACCCATGAAAGGGTCCTGGCAGCCCTGTGTCCTGCCCGTAGGGTGGCTGCGAGGGTTAAAGATGGAGCCATCAGCGTCAGCGATGGGAGGACAGACCTACTCTGCTCACCGCGGAGCCTGCAGACTGGGAAACACCCACCTGTGTCCTTCGGGAGTGCCCTGAGGCCGCTGTGACAAACCACCACACACAGGGGGTTGGGGGTCGGGGCGGGGGGAGGCCCTTAACACAACAGAAATTACTCTCTCAGGGCTCTGCAGCCAGAAGTTGGAAATGGCCGTGTCGCAGAGCCATGTGCCCTGAGGATGCTCTGGGGGAGGGTCCTTCCTGCCTCCTCCAGGTTTTGGGGGGGGGGGGGC
>NW_005871266.1:105375-129174 GCF_000147115.1 Myotis lucifugus | reverse complement strand
TTTGGGAGGGGGGGGGGCGCAGGGCGGAGGGGGGGCTCCAGTTGTCCCATCCTGGGGCTTGTGGCCGCAGTGCCCCATGTGGCCTCGCCATCACGTGGCCTTCTTCCCTGCGTCTCTTTCCTCTCTGTTATAAGGACACACTATGTTCAGGACCCGCCCTAATCCAGGGTCATCTCAGCTCGGGATCTTCACAGCCACAAAGACCGTTTCCAAGTGAGTTCACATTCTGAGGCTGCAGGTGGATATGAACTTGGGGGGATGGATTCAACCCAGTACAGCACCCAGGAGGGATGGGCAAGTGGCCCCTGCCCGGCCCCTCCAGCTCATGCCCCCTCCCCCCTGTGGAATGCACCCTTGATGTTTCCCTAGGAAAGGAATCCACAGGCGTGGAGTGAGCAAACACGAGGAGGAGCAGGGCGGTACCCGGTGGAAACCGAGGGATGGAATGAGTGCCAGCTACACGCCCGCCATCGATGGGAGCGTGGCCGGCTGCCAGGCATCGGGATGGAAATCAAGGCCGGCGTCACAGTGTCGGGGATTCCTGGGGCCAACCTTTAAGGAAGAGCGGGGTTCCTCCGGGGGCAGGGGGGAGGGGCTGGTGGGTGACGCTCAGCCCTGGGGCAAGGTCGCCCGGGCCATGTGCTGAGGGCTGGGGTGGGGGGGTGCAGAGTTCACGTCAGGGGACCGGCAGGAGGAGACAGTGGAGGTGGCACCTGCGTGAGCCCCCCGCATTGCGGCCCGCACTGTCCAGCGCCTACTGGGGAAGGAGGAGAGACACGCTCCTCAGGGGACAACAGCCGGCCGTCTGCAGCCGCTGAGGGTCCTCGAGCCGCGGGCAGAAGGTGGGCACGTGGACCATCTGCAGACAGGCCCTGGCACGGGGACATGGACCCGTCCCAGGCCGAGCACAGCCAAGACGGAGTTCACCGGGACACTTCCTCCGGGAGGGAGAGCACCAAAGGTCCCTTTGTCTCAAACATCAATGTCCAATCTTAAATTGGGTGGGGGGCGGAGGAGGGGAGGGAGGGAGGCGGGGGCGGGAGCCATCACTGGGCATCATTCATGAGCCACACACTGGGCCCTTCATTGGGCCCAAAACTCGCCCTCGTGGCTACGCAAAGATTTATTGAAGCCCCAGCGTGGGCTCATTGATTTCCCTCCAAACCGATCTGAAACGACCGTTTGCATCTGCCCTAGATGGGAAAAAAAGTGTTTATTTGGCAAACTTTGTTTGAAAAATCTGCTTGTCCTCAGAGAAGCGGCCGCGGGTTCGATCGGGGCCGGGGCCGTGTGTGGGGAGGGGAAGGCTGCGGTTCGGTCCCTCCATGGGAGCAGGATAAGGGTCCCGCCAGAGAGCAGGGCCCCAGACACCTTTCCTGCACATTGGGACCCACAACGGCTGTTACACGGGGCCCTTCCTCCAAGATCAAGCTCTCCTCGGGGCTTCCTCCCGCCCCCTCGCCGTGTGTGTGCCCAAACAGCTGTGAAATGTGAAGAAACCTACACAGCTGAGTGGGAATAACTAGATGGTGAGAATGTCAAACATCAGCTACTTTTGAGGAAAAGGTGAACATTCCATCTGCCCTCTCCAGGAAAGAGACATGTCGTCCTTGAATAAACTCTGGCCCGTCTTCACATCCATAAAAAGCAAAGAGCTTGTATAAATCAATAAGAAAGAAAAACGCAATCATAGAAAAATAGGTCAGACATAAGTGGGTGATTCATAAGAGGAACGTACAGTTTGTCAACACAAGTAGCAAAATGTTCAATTTTCCCAATAACCAAAGAAGTGCAACTTAAAGCACAGACAACTGAAATATTGCTCTGCACCCACCAAACTGGCCGAGGCGGAGAAGGATGGCCGTAACGGGTCAGTGAGATCTGGAGCAGAGGCACAGCTGGGGACTAAGCTGGACCCCTTTCTGAAGACCTGGCTGCAGGCACCCCGGCCCAGGCCGTGCATGACCTTCGACCCAGCAACCCCTCTTTTAGGAATGTCAGGACGGGCACAGAGGTCGGCTCTGAGGGGCCCCAGATGCGAAGCCTCATCGAAACCGCCAGCAGAAGGGACCGCGTCCGCCCTGCGGCCTCCGGGCTTGAGTGTGGCCCTGGCGGCAGGCCTGTCCCATGCAGTGGCCTCGTCACGTGCTGCCTGCCTGCATTCCAGGAAGTCGAGGACGTGTGCCTCCCCGGATGGAGTGTGCGCTCCTGGTCTGGTGGCTGCAGCGACGCGTGTTAGAAACAGTGGGCGGAAGCCCCAAGAGCAGACTGGAGGATAAGGTCCGGAAGGAAGCCGGGCAGTCAGGACCTGCCCTGGCGGGCGGGGGGCAGGGGGGGGGGGCGGGGACACAAAAACACGAGGGGCCTCGGTGTCCCACAAACACTGCAATTGCTCCTTTGCACAGCCTCGCCCGAAGCAAACTCCTTCCCAGACCGCAGCAGCCCCACCCAGCTAACCCCTGGAGCAATGAACTCAGAACGGCCTCCCACGGGTAACGCCCTGGTTGGCAGACAGGGAGACTGAGGGCAGCAGCCTTCTCAAGGTCACGTCTGCTTGACCCAGACCTGCGTCCTGAGAACCCCGGACCCTCACCAGCTCATTAACAGGCAAGTTCAGGCGGTCAGCTCCTGCCACACTGTGGCCCGTCCATCAGTATGAACGTGTCCAAGAGCCCCCTCCTTTATGTCAGCAAGTCCCCAGCACCGTGGGGGAGCTGGGGACACACAGGGGAGTGGTGGGGAGGACCCGACAGGCTCCTGCCACGGAGAAAAGAGGGGCTGAGAGCAGGTGGGACATGGCCTGGGAGCAGGATAAGGGTCCCGTCACTAAGTCAGGGAGGGCTTCCCGGCGGAGGGAGTGCGGGGCTGTATTTGGGGGTCGAGGAGGAAGTGTGGGGCAAGATCCAAGCTCTGCAATGGGAGCAGATTCACCCAGCTCGCTTTCCTGAGCTCCTGTTAAGGGTCCCTGCGTCTAAGGAGAAACGCCTTTGGTCTTCTAACAGCCAACATTCTGGCTCTGCTGGGCATTGGAGATGCCTCAGACCCATTTTACAGATGAGGGCACTGAGGCACGGAGAGGTGAAATGTTTGCAGGGATCACACAGCCATAGGTAAGGGAGGAAATAAGGATTTGTCTGGCTCCAAAGGGTGTTCTCACCATCCGGCACCCCTTGTCACCTCCTCATCCTCCCAGGCTCAGAGAAGGGGAGCCCCTCCAGGAAGCCCACCTGGATGTCAGCCATTCAGCCCCCAAGCGTAGTAGGTTAAGAATCACTGGGGCCCTAGCCGGTTTGCCTCAGTGAATAGAGCATCGGCCTGCAGACTGAAGGGTCCCAGGTTCGATTTTGTCAAGGGCACATGCCAGGGGTTGCAGGCTCGATCCCCAATAGGGGGAGTGCAGAGGCAGCCGATCAATGATTCTCTCTCATCATTGATGTTTCTATCTCTCTTTCCCTCTCCCGTTCTCTCTGAAATCAATAAAAATATATATTTTTTTAAAAAAGAATCATTTGGGGTCTTGAGATGACTCACAGGCACCTGGCCAGTCCTGTTTGTGCTCTTGGCTTTTCCCACTGAAGAAGGTGAGGAGCCTGGTGATGATGGGACCTAGGAGGGCGGGGAGACACAGCGGGGAGTGGAGCAGAGGAAAGGGCTGTGGAAACAGCGGCCCCGTGTCCATGCGGGGTCAGCCGACACCTACCCGTGCTTTGCCTGGAAACACAGTCGGCATTTCATCACTGCCTGGCGAATGATTGAAGATAACGCCCTGCCTTGAGAGAGGGGCACATTGACACGTGTGTGAAAGCATGTGCACCAGCAGGCCATCCCCGTGGTAACCGAGGAAGGTGCCCCCCCCGACCCCCCCCTCAGCAGGGAGATCAAAGAGGGTCTGGCCTAGGTCAGGGGTGGGAGTCCCGGGTGCTAGTGCGGGTGTGCACAGAAGGCGCTCAATACTTGCTGAGTGAACACGTGTGCTGGGTGCACCGCCCTTCTTCCCCACTAGGGGACGGTGGTTTACTCGCCTCTGAATCCCCACCCAGGCTTGGCACAGGGCCGGTATACAAGAGGCGCCAAAGCTACCCCCAGACAGCTGAGTCCTGGTGAAGGGAACAGCGCGCCAGACCAGAGCCTCTGACTGCACCTCGGGGCTCTGCTGGGACTTGGGCAGCGTTGAGCGCTGGGCGTGGCAGGAGAGTCCCGCCCCTCGCCTCCTGCAGCTGGGCCAGGTTCCAGCACCGCCCTCCAGACACACGACTGGGGAAGAGCATCATTATCAAAAAAATAAAAAGGTTCTGCCATCCACAGACACACGGATAAACAAAGCGTGGCCCATCCACTCAGTGGAAGATGGTTCAGCTTCCAAAGGAAGGACAGTCTGACAGCGGCTGCCGCGTGGATGGACACAGTGGACAGATGCTGTGTGATGCACTTAGAGGAGGTCCCAGGGGAGTCAGACTCAGAGACCGGAAGGATGGGAGGGGCTCCCAGGGGCTGGGGGTTACTGGTTAATGGGCACAGAGTTTTTGTTGGGGATGATGACAAAGTTAAGGTATAGATGGTGGTGATGATGGGTACCGGACATTATGAATGTATTTAATGTATTAACTTACAAGTAGTTAAAGTGAGAAATATTATCGTATATTTTACCACAATTTTTGTTAGAAAAGGAAAGCCCTGGCCAGTGTAGCTCGCGTGGGTGGAGCGTCACCCCCACACGCCAAAAGGCGGCAGGTTTGATTCCCTGTCAGGGCACATACTGGGCTGTGGGTTCGATCCCCGGTTGGGGAAGATGCAGGAGACAGCCAATCGATGTTTCTCTCTCACGTCGATATTTCTCTCTCTCTCCCTGCTTCCTTTCTCTAGAATAAATTTTTTAAAAATAGGTCTAACCTCAAATGGGCCTCCACCCTGTATGAGCTGTGTGGCTGTGGGCCAGTCACTTCACCTCTCTGTGTCCTGTGTGTAGTGTGCACATCACAGCAGTGCCTCCCTCGCAGGGCTCCTGTGGGAGCTGCCTGAGCAGGTGCACCCAGGTGTCCGCCTGTGCAGTCTTGTCTGATAACCTTGTCTGATGACCTTGGTGGACTTTGCTGCACCAGGAAGTGGAAGGTGAACCATGCCCTGGACTTGGGCTCCCAGAGCCGAGTCTCAGTCCTGGCCTCCCCTCTTGGGCCTGTCGCTCTGTGCCTCCTCGTTGGTCCTGTCAAGGTCTGGCAAGGTCCTGGGGAAGGCAGGAGGGGCCCGGCGAGCTGCTTTTGATACGAAGCTCCAAGACCAGGCCCGGCACCTCCCTGTGGGCACAGCTCCCCTCATTCCGAGAGAGCTCAAGGCGGGGAGCTCTCCCAGCAGGTCACGACCTCATCCTCATTCGTCTGACCTCCTGCCTCCTTCCTCAGACCAACAGCTCCTTAAGGACAGGTGGCCTGTCTGACCCAGCCCCGTGTTCCCAGCCCCTGGCTGGCAGTCGGTGCTTAATAAATGTTTGTTGCCTCTTTTAGCTCAGCCATTCTGCCCCCGGACTCAGAAACGCCGTGAGGTTCAAGTGGAAGGCCAGTGTTCCAGAAGAGCAGGACCCTTCGCCCACAGGGCCGGTGAGCCGGGCCGGGGCAGAAAGAAAGGGTTTCGAGTGCCCCCAGCCCCCACGAAGAATGGAGGAGACAGCCCTCACCTTTCCTGGTTTCCGGACGCTCACCTGGCCGGTGCTCCCTTCTCTTCTGTCCCCTCAGCACATTGACCCAAAAATGAAGGGGGAGAGAGGAGAGAGAGAGAGAAGAGAGAGAGAGAGAGAGAGAGAGAGAGAGAGAGAGAGAGAGAGAGAGAGAGAAGGGGAGTTAACTAAACCAGAATGAGCTAAAAGCCCCTCCCACCAACATGTGTTACCCCGTGTTATTAAAGCGCTTTGCCTTTACAAGTCAGAAACATTTTCAGAAACCCCACAGACGCTGGCCGTCACATCAGTATTCATGACATCTGTCCTTTCCTCTGAGACGCCCTGGACGCAGCCTCCCCCGCAGCAACGACCCTCTCCTCCTGCCCGCTCCCTCCTTCCCTTCAAAACAGATTGGGAGACAGATGATTGCATTGTCTCCTCGAATTTCCATCTGAAAACTCCCCTCCGTGCTGGCCACTGGGCGCCCCTATTAAGGCGCGGGCACCACGGGCCACGTGGGGTGGCCGAGCCTCTGTCTCCCGCTCCCCGGGGCCCTTCCATCGGAAGAGGAAAAAGAGCGGGGCAGACAAAGGTGCGGGACATAAATTAAACCCGGCTTTTTTAAGTTCAAACCGAATTTTCTTTATTTTTCCACAGCTGTCACAGGAACGGGGTAGAAATCCAGTAATGCATGTTTAATGTATTAAAAAAAAAGGGGGGGGGGCACAGACCGTCCACTCCGAATGTCCCGTCCGCCGATGCACACTGGGGACATTATTTCGGGCCAGTGAACTCTGAGCAAGTCAAGTGTGGAGACGTGGACGGAGGCCAGGGACCCCCCCCAGAGGCTGTCAAATCCACTGAAAGCCCCCTTGTCAAGGGCGGCTGGGGCGGGAGGGGGCAAGCGTCTCGCAGAGCAGGACACCCGCCAGCAAATCGCCCACTCGTCCGCGGCCGGCCGGCTGGCTGGCGCTGGCCCGGCGGGACGGACTGCGAGGCGCACGGATCCGCGTCCGGCCCCGGCCACGCTGCGTCTGGCCAGCCCTTCCAGGCCCTTCTCGCAGCATAAGAGCTGAAGTTCGCTTCAATGTTCCCGGCTACAGATGCGAAAGCTGAACCAGCAGGGACAAGGGTCCTTGTCCCTGAGCCACACCGTGCCCAGGCCTGGGGCAGTGTCTCCCTTCTGTGTCTGTGGGACGCCCACAGCCAACCCGTCCTCACCAAACCCTCAGCCCACTGGGCCCCAAATTGAGCCTTTCCCCCCAGCGGAGAGGCATGGGGAACCAGCCCCGCTGTAATGAGGTGTGCTCACCCCCCAACACCGTGGATTCCATGGCCCGGCCCTCCCCCGCCACCCCCTGCCCACCGTCACCACTGATGTTCAGGGCAGGTTCCCCTGCAGACAGGCCGTGTCAATCATCCTTCTAAGGAGAAGAGCTGACAGGCCAGGCACAGCGCGAAGGCCTTTTCCAACAGGAACTCACTCCCCCTCAACCCCTCCACTTTCAGAGGAAACTGAGGCTGGCTGGCCCGCAGAGCTGGGGCTGGACTCTGAGACCGCAGTCCTGACCGTGTCCTCCGGCTTATCGTCTGCCCAGCAACCAGGCAAGGCGATGTGCCTTGAAGGTCTGCACCACCGACATCAGTCCGTCCGCTGCCATCCAGCAGGTGCTGGGGGGCCGCTCCCCATGGCCTCGCACAGCTCCGGCCAAATGAGGCTGCTGCCACCATCGACGCAGGGCAGAGGGCGCTGCCTGGAAGCTGAGCCACCCTCCCATCAGCAGCCTGGGTGGGGGTCTCCAGGGACCCAGCCAAGACAGCCATGGGTCCAGACCTCCCCAACATACGGGGTGGTCCCCTCCCAGCGGCATCCCTCACCTGCCACCCAGCCCGCCCAGACCGAGGGCGATGATCCCAAATGACCCCGGACCCCAGCTCTACCCCTGATTCATGTGTGGCCGTGAGCAAGTCTCCCTCCTGGGCCTCGGTTTTCCCATCTGTAAAAAGGCTGAATGCCCGCTGTGTGCCCACCCCAGAGGGTCATTGTGACTCTAAATGAACAAAATAGAAGTCCCTAGAGCAGTGGTTCTCAACCTTCTGGCCCTTTAAATATAGTTCCTCATGTTGTGACCCAACCATAAAATTATTTTCGTTGCTAATGTAATCGTAATGTAAATATCTGATATGCAGGATGGTCTTAGGCGACCCCTGTGAAAGGGTCGTTCGACCGCCAAAGGGGTCGTGACCCACAGGTTGAGAACCGCTGCCCTAGAGACTCATCAAGTGTTACCCCGGGCAGAGCAGTGCTGTCCCCACGCTGACCCCAGCACCAAGGAGCCAAGGCTGCTACCCTGGGCCGGGCATCTGTTTCCTGTTCTGGGTGCAGCTCTGCCCTGACCCACGGCGACCCTGACAAGCCCCTGCTCTCTGGGCCTCCATGTCTGTGCAGAGGGGCCCTTTAGAATGGCCCTTCCAGCTCTAAAACTGTTTTCCTGTTATTCCAAACCAACGGGAACCCCAAAGGAGCCACTGCTGCTGACGGGGTCAGTTCCCATGGGATTCGGTTCCACCCAACTCAGGTGATGAGTAAGCCCCATGGTAGCTCACGTTCTTGGGTTGGTCACCCTCAAAATGCCCCGCGGTCTCAGCTAAGGGGCTTGGGCCAGCAACCCAGAACCGGGGAAGAGCGTTTCGAAGCGAGACGCCCGTGCCGCCTGAGAGCGTCCACGCTCAGACTCTCCAGGGGAGCTGCCACGGGCATCGGGCCGAGGTCACAATTTCTGGTCATAGATACGGACCCAGGGCATCCCTAGCGTCATCCACCCCTCCCTTGGGCAACCCCTGCGGCATACGGGGAGGTGCACGGCCAGTCACATTTGCAGTCACAGAGCTGCGGGGTGAGGGAGGGAGTGGCCTCGGGGGACACCAGCTGTGAAGTCCCACAGATCTGACTGAGGCTCGAGGAGTTTGAGCAGTTTGGCCAAGAGGGGCCTCTCAGAGGCTCCGTCCCCCCATCTGCAGCGTCACAGGACGGCGTCTTTCTCCAGCGAGTCCTTCGAAGGCAGTGATGGCGAACCTTTTGAGCTCGGCGTGTCAGCATTTTGAAAAACCCTAGCTTAACTCTGGTGCCGTGCCACATATAGAAATTTTTTGATATTTGCAACGATAGTAAAACAAAGATTTATGTTTTTGATATTTATTTTATATATTTAAATGCCATTTAACAAAGAAAAATCAACCAAAAAAAAAATGAGTTCGCGTGTCACCTCTGACAGCCGTGTCATAGGTTCGCCATCGCTGTTCTAAGGTCCCCTGGACAGATGTTTGCAGAACTCCCCAGCACCCCCTGCAATCAACACACAGAACTATCACCACAGTCTCTCTTTTCCATCCCCTGTTCGTGGCACCCACCGCACCCACTACCCGTAACCCCCGGCAAACGCCGTTCTGTTTGCCGGCTCTCCAATTTGGTCGCTCAGAATGTGACAGACGTGGAGCCCCTCGGGGTGGGACCTTTGGAAATTGCTGTATTCGCTCTGCCTACCACCCCGAGCTCTGCCGTGGGCTGAAGGTGTTTCCCCGACCCCCGGGGCCTCGGAATGTGCCTGTGTTTGGAGACAGGGTCTTCAAGGCGGTGACCGAGTTAAAATGAGGCTACTGGGCAGGCCCTGGTCCAGCCTTACCGGTGTCTTTTAAGAAGAGGAGATTTGGACAAAGAGACACCGGGATGCTCGTGCACAGAGGAGGGACCAGCGGGGGACTCGTGCGAGGGTGGCCACCTGCAGGTGAGAGAGAGAGAGACCTCAGAAGAAACCCACCCTGCCGACACCCTGGCCTTGGACTTCCAGCCTCCCGAGCGGAGAGATGGATCTCTGCTGCTCGCGCCCAGCCTGTGGTATGATGTCACGGCAGCCTGAGGAATCGATGCGTGATCAGCCCACGTCGTGTGGATAGATGGTTCGCGCTTTTTACTGGTATCTCCTGGCGTGTGTGCACCGCCTTGTGTTGAACCGTTCACCTGCCAGGAACATTGTGGTTGTTTGCTATTGGGGGCTCTTACAAATAAAGCTGCTATGAATAATCATGGGGGAAATCCCTGCACCGTGCACATGCACATCCACACACATGCTTACACACACACACACTCACAGGCACACACGTGCACACACACACACACGCATACACTCACAGGCACACACGTGCACACACACGCACACACTGGTCACAGCTCCTCCCTCGGGCGGAGGACCCTGAGGTTTTTTCCCCGCGGGCAAGACTTCCCAAGGGAAAGAACCCTCCAGACTCGCCAAGCACCCTCCTAAGCGGACATTCCTCCTGAAAACTCCCCCTGCGCCCCAACTCGAAAAGAACCTCACGTCCAAGTCAGGCATTTCCTGCGCAGGTCTGGTCATAAAATCTGACACTCAAAACCCCGGTGCTGTTGGAGGCCGGTCAGCGGTCATTGGTTTCCTGACTGGCATTTTTAGGGGCCGGTGCAGGGCTGGGCTGGGCTGTCAGGACCGATGGAGCCAACAAAATCAGCTCGTTGGGTCCTCCCTGGACAACAAGAGGGCCTCCAGCCCCATGCCTGTCCTGCCGCCAGGCTGGGAGGCCCCGGGAAGGCCCCGTGCCCCCACACAATAGCAGCACCTGCCAGGCCATGCTCTCCCCAGGGAGCCCCCAACCCGTGCCGGAGACCGGGCGCCTGGCATGAGGCCCCCATTGTTCGCCTCCCTCCCGCTCTGGGGTTCTTCCTCGGAGTGACAGGGCAGCCCAAGAGGTCAGCCCCGGGGCGCTCACAGGGGGCTCCTGGGCATCTGTCTCAGGCCATGGGCAGCAGGAGAGGGCCTGGCCCAGGCCTATTGTTTGGGGCCCAGCAGCCACCCAACAGGAGAGGGGCCCATTGTCCCCAGGCAATCTGCCACACTCCTGCCTCCCCAGCTTCTCCAGGAAGAAGGGAGGCTGCCCGGACACATCCAGGAAACCTCGGGGAGACATCCCGACCAGCACCCAGGCGCCCAGCACACCGCATTGTAGGGTTCTCTGGACATGACCTTCTGGAGAAGCAAGGTTATGGAGACAGAACGCAGCCGCGTGGGAGCAGGGACTAGCGGCAGGAAGCTCTGGGCTGATGGGAATTCTCTATAACAGTGGTTCTCAACCTTCCTAATGCCGCGACCCTTTAATACAGTTCCTCATGTTGTGGTGACCCCCAACCATAAAATTATTTTCGTTGCTACTTCATAACTGTAATGTTGCTACTGTTATGCATCGTCATGTAAATATCTGATATGCAGGATGTATTTTTATTGTTACAAATTGAACATAATTAAAGCATAGTGATTCATCACAAAAACAATATGTAATTATATATGTGTTTTCCGATGGTCTTAGGCGACCCCCGTGAAAGGGTCGTTCGACCCCCAAAGGGTCGCGACCCACAGGTTGAGAACCACTGCTCTATAACCTGAGGATGGGGGTGGCTCTGGGCTGCACAGTTTGTCAGGATGCCTCGAGAGGTGCCCCCGGAAAGAATGACTTGTACGGGGTGAACCTGGCTTCCACACAGGGTGGGCAAGGCCCCCTGGGCTGGTTGGGGTTCTGAGTCCCAGCTGGTGCCCGGCCAGGAAGACCCGCCCTCTCCCCACCCGGCAGGAATAACCCCGAGGTCAGCAGACTGGTTTTGATCAACGGAGCTCTGAAACTGAACTATTAGCAGAAACCCAAAGTATCAAAGAGAACAAAGCAAAGATGCCTTCTCCTCAAAACAAAGGCCGTGCTGAGAAGCCTGGGGTTCCCGGAGCTCAGGGCTAGCGCTGTGCTGAGGGACAGCCCACCCACCCTCGGAGCTGGGCGCAGAGGCCCCCCAGCTGGAAGAGGTGCAGCTGAGTACACGGAGGCGTCGGGGGGAGGCACACAGCCGGCACGGGAAGGGGACTGCGTCATGGAGACCCCGACAGACAGGGACCTCGACGGGAGAGGGAGGGCACCTCAGAGCTGGGAGCACAGCCCTGGGCCCATCGGCAGCTCCCGGGCCGGGTCCGGAGAGGCAGCCAAGCTTCCGGGACTCAGACCCCACTCCTCCGCCCGGCTGGGCGGCCTGGGTGGGTCACTCCGCTCCTCTGTGCCCAGGTGCCCTCGAGTGTGACGTGCAGTGGCACCTGCCTCACTTGGCTGCTGTGACTGTTTAAATGACACAATGAACCTCACAAACCCAGCACCCTTGACGCTCACTGAACGTCCACGCGGCAGCTGCACCCTGACCCCTTCCCTGTGGCCAAGGCTGAGGCTTCCGTGGGTGATCACCGCCGCCCCCCCCCCCCGCCCCCGCCCCGCCAGCGGTTTCGTCTGGTTCGTGTGAGGGGTCTGTGTGTGACTGGGTGGGAGAGCTGAGCTCTGGTGCTCAGTGTCGTCTGAAAGCCCTGCCCCCCACGCCTCCCGGAGTCGGCCTGGGACTCTGACCACCTCGAGTCGGGCCTGGAAACAGGCCTAACGCGCTCCAGGCGCGGAATCAAAGCCCCTCTGTCGAGCACACGTTCCAAGGCGTTTGGAGGGCCTGGGAGGTCCGGGGGGTGGCGAGGACGGGGTTATAATTGGCCCTCCCCTGGGCCAGTACCACCTCTGGAGAAGGAGCCGCGCACAGAAGGTTCACTTTCCCAGCCCAGTGAGGGCATGTGTTTAATTAAGATCCATAAAAACGTAGCCGGCTAAGCGAGAGCTATTTCATCTTCACAGTCAATACTGGTATGTGTCTTACCTGGAAAAAGTGGTTTATGCAGAAAGAATTTCCAAATGGGTTCCACCTGCCTTCCCCTGAAGCGAGGCCCTTCCACCAGAGGCCGAGGTAGGGGTAGGGGCAGGGGCAGGGGCTGGGGCTGTGGACTGGAGGCTGGGGGCTGGGGCTGGGGCTGGAGCAGGGCCTGGGGCTGTGGACTGGAGGCTGGAGGCAGAGACAGGGGCTGGGGGGCTGGGGCTGGGGCTGGGGCTGGGAGCTGGAGGCTGGGGCAGGGCAGGGGCATGGCCTTGGGCAGGGGCAGGGGCAGGGCCTTGGACAGGGGCAGGGGCAGGGGCCAGGACTCCAGTCCCCTCCTCCTAGACACCCAGCCTCAGTGCATAGCCTTCATCGGCTGCCACAGTTTAAACAGAAGGCATCATGGCCCGTGATACACGGTAGATTCCACAGACTGTTTCATCCAGGGAAATTGCTCCTGGAGCCGGCTCCGTCTCAGGTGAGCCACAGAGAACTGCTGGGAACGGAACTGTTCAAACCACCCCCAAACCCGAGGGCCCTGACCCAGACAGGGCCTCATGCTGACCGTTTATGGCCAATCGCTCGGTGGCAGATCAAGGCCTTGAGCACAGGCCCATGACACTTGGGATCCCAGAGATGGAAGAAGCCAGCGGCATGTCTGGATGCATCCCACACATACTGCACAGTTGGCACCGCCAAGCCCCAGTGAAAGGACACACTAGTCCAAGACCACAGATCCAGTAAGCCACAAAGAGTGCCGCGGGTTCAGGGTCCCAGCTAAGGGGCAAAACACAGACAGGGGGGCATAGAGAAGAAAGAGGGAGGGGCTGTCCTTAACACCCACCCCTCCTAGTGCATCCGAATGTCACCTTCTCCAAGAGGCCTGCTGGCGTGCCGCACCCGTCACAGGGCTCCCTAGCCCTTCCCTCTGGGACATAATTTTATGTATTTTTCAGTTTCCATATTCACTGGCTTTACCCCCATTCATACTGATTCTCAGGACTGTAGAGACCATGTTTGTCTTGCTTATTGCGATACCCCTGTGCCTAGGGCAGATTTTAACATATAACAAGTGCTTAATTCATCATTACCATCATCACCATCACCATCTACCACCATCATCATCATTATCGTCACCATCCTCACCATCACTGTCATCATCACCACCATCATCATTATCGTCACCATCATCATCGTCACAACATCACTATCACTGTCATCATTACCATCACTACTATCATCATTGTCATAATCAACATTACTACCACCCACCATAATCATTACCATCATCACCATCACCATCATCACTACCACCATCATCATCATCATCACCATCATCATCATCAACATCACATCACTATCACCGTCAATTACCATCACAACATCACTATCACCGTCATCATTACCATCACTATCATCATCATCATTATCATCATCACCATTATCACCATTATCATCACCACCACCATCATCATTACCATCACTACTATCATCATCATCATAATCAACATTACTACCATCACCATAATCATTACCGTCATCACCATCACCATTATCATCACCATCATCACCACCACCATCATCACCACCATCATCGGACCAGGACAGCTAACCCACACTGAGTGCCAACCAGGCACTGTTCCGGGGGCTCTACCTGGACTAACCCTTTGCACCTCCCAGCTTTGTGAGTGGGTCTGTACTGAGGACCATGAGGAACCAGGCTTTAGAACTTGCCCAGAGTCAGACAGCTCACAAAGAGCAGGGCTGGGCTCCCCCAGATGGGACGAAAATAACCCCTGTGCTGATGGACCAGCTTCTCTGAGTGATGTGGGGACAGCCCTCTGCCCTCGAGCCTCATTGTGCCTCACAGCACCTGACAAAGTAGACGTGGTCACTCCCGCTCTGCAGAAGAAGAAGCCAGGGCTGGTGTCTAGGAGGAGGGGGCTGGAGTCCCGCCCCTGCCCCAGCCACCAAGTTGCTCAGCGCCTGGCCCTCTGGCCCTAGGTCCTTCCCTTGCACACACACGGCCTTGACTCTGCACCCCAGGCTCTAGCTCCAGCCCTGACGACCTAGGCTTCTCTCTGAAGGGAGTTGCCCCACCTGAGTGGCAGGTAGACCTGCAGGGCTGCCAGGAGTGAGTCTCCCCACGGACCACCCACCCTTCATTGTTTGCTGGCTTCAGCCCACATTCCACAGACTCAGGAATCGCCCAGCAGGACCCAAACTAGGGGAGGGATCCTGGATGATGTCCCCAAGGACGCGGTGGCTTCAGGCTTGGGGGGGAGAAGCTGTAAGACAAGCATCCAGTGTGGTCCTCCCAGAGCAGTCCTCGAACACCTGGAGACCTGCGCTGCATTGAACGGGATCCTCTCTCCCCCTCCCAACTGCCTCGGCTTCCCCATCTATGCAACGTGGTTGGCTTCGGGCTGTTGCTTTTAATTATCAAACGGCCCCAAGAACCCCGCCAAGAATCTGAAATAGAAATCGATGGCGAAGGTGTGTGACGAGGCTCTGAAGCAGGCCCACTCGGTGCCTTTCTTGGGGATTTCCGGGCAGACCGCCAGCTTCTTCCCAATTAAACGCCCCATTTGACCGGCTGGTGGGCCCGGGGCTGGAGCAGAGATGCCTGCTACCGCCGCTGTCTGGAGGTAATTTGGGGGGCAGGAGATTTCATAAGTGGGGGCAGGGAATACGTCGGAGATGGGATCGCAGCAGAAGCATCCCCCAGCAGTTCCCAGGAAAAGAAGAGAATTCATGCGTCCCCGCCCCCGCCCGGCTCAGGGTCCCCTGTCCTTCTTGTGGAAGCTGGGAGCAGCGTGGGGGAGGGGGGCGGTAGGAGAGGCAGGGAAGGGGGGAGGATCAAGAAGAGGGTAGCCCCATCCAGCTCCCAGGCGCCACTCCCAGACCTGAGTCGGTGATGTTGGAGTGGCCGTATAGTGAGACGGTCAGAACAAGTAACTCTGCAGAGCTCACTGTGTGCAGAACTCACCCAAGTGCCTTCCATGGCTGCACAACCTCCCAGAGGAGGAGGCACTGTTATGCGGAAGGGGAAACTGAGGTTCAGGGAACTGAACACACAGGCCAGTCACAGGCCGGCAGCAGGGGGCCTGGCCCTGAAGCGGAAATGGGTGCCCCCGGGGCCTTCCTTCAGCCCTGAGCCCCTCTGCCCGGCTGGTGAGCCCAGGACAGCCCAGAAGCAGCAAGTGGCTGCCCAGTGGCCCAGGCTGGCCAGTGAGGAAGGCTGTGGGGCACATGCGCGTGCACACGCGCGCACACATGCACGCACACACACACACACGTGCAAGGGCTTGTGGACGTTTGCACATATTTGCACAAGTTGGAAAGAGCCTTTGAAGAAAAAAAAGTAATGAAATGACTGTGAGCAAAGCCAGGTGCCCGGAAAGGAAGTGGAGGGAAGATGAAAGGCAGGGCGGCCCCCCACCACCTCCGGAAGCTTCCGCGGAGCAGGGGGCCGCCTGATGGCTCCCATTTGTGGAGGCCAGGCGCTGGAGCCGCCGCGACACCGGCCGGCCGGGCGGCTGAGGGGACACGTCGAGTGGGGGGCCGGTGAACCGGAGGTGGCTATCTCGGCCCGCGATCTGATCACCAGATGGACCCTCTCCCGCTGCCTAAAAAAACAGGAAATCCATCTGAAAGGAAGACAAATCGCGTCCCGGCCTTCTTCCCATCTGCTGTGATATGTGAACACGGCCGCTGTCGGCGGCGCGCTGATTGATTCCGGGTATTTGTGGCCGGGGGTCTGTTATCAGCGGTGCTGTCAGAGGCCGAGCCGCTGCGCTGACCCCACCCGCTCTTTCAATCTGCCACCCCCCAGAGGCCTGTCTAGCTCCTTCATTCAAGGTGACAGCAAAGCTATTTCACGTCAGGCCCAAAGAGACTTCTCCCTGTTTGCAAAGGACGTGTGCCTGATTTCAAGGCCAATTGTAGACAACTCGGAAATGTCGCCCCCACCCATACATGGGCCCAGGGCGCTGCAGGCCCCCACTCTCAGCTGGGACTTCACTCCAAGGCCGCATTCCGGATCCCAGGCTGTGGGTGGAGAAGCAGAATGCCCTTTCCTGTCCCACTTTGCCACCACAGTGCTGTGTGACATTGGCTAAGTCACTTGCCCTCTCTGTTTCTCATTTTCTTCAGCTGCACAACCAGCTCTTCTGTGTTGCGATTTAAAGTCTAAGCTCTCGGCCTGGCCTTCCAGACCCCCGACAACACTCCATCCAGCCTCTTCTCACTCATCCTGCATGCACCCCTGTCGCCCAAATGCCTTGCCGGTCTCCGAACCAGGCCCACCCATGGCCACCACCCAGCCTCTCGGTGCTGTTTCTCCACTGGCAACACTGCCTACATCCCCATCTGTTGACCACCAGCAAGGTCCCCTGGCCCTCATAGTGGACTCCTATGGCCCTATGCAGCCTGTCAACCATGTCTTACAGGGTTGGGGAAGCAATGAAGAGACAGTAGAGATCAGTGGGGCGGGGCTGCCTGCTGCAGAAATGGCCTCACCGGTTAGCCCCAGGGACTTGCTCCTAAGCGCAGGCCCCGTGCCCAGCTCTGTCCCTCCCATCACTGGAAAAAACCAAACTACGTGCTCCAGGGACACCCTTCCTCCTGTAGGGCCGCCCTCCGGGGCCGTCTCTGGGCATTCCTCTCGGCAGGAATTCTTCGATGACGATGACGATGTGACTATAAATTGGCTATAAATTGGCCCAGGCCCAACTCCAGGGTTGCTCCCCACGCCTTGCCTCCTTCCTGTCCCCACAGCATTTCAGGTCAAAAGCCTTAGCACTGGCCAGCGGGTGGCCGGCTACACAGGTTGGATCGTGGAAGGGATTGGCAACCTTGGTTCTGCCCGAGGGAAGCCACCCCCAACCCCAGGGACCCTGGACAAGCTGGCAGGCAGGCAAAGCAGCCCCCAAGGAGCAGAGGATGGCGAGGCCAGCATGCAGCCCACCCGATGGCCTCATCCTCTTTTGATAAATGGAGAGATAGGCGGCTAATTCTCGGGCGCCGCGGGGAGGGTGCCCTGTCACCGCTAAAACGGGCCCGAACGCCTTATCGGCGGTCACTGTTCAAATCGCCAAAGACAGGCTTACGTCACCCGCTCCGAGGGCCTCGGAGGGGGGCTGATCCTAATGCATTTGCCACGTGGAGATAAAGAACCAGCTCATTCCTCCTGCATCCTAGTCATTCCGTTTGCAAACAGATTCAAGGAAAGTGGTTGGGGGTGCTGGTCAGGAGACAATATTCTGGAATATTCCCCACGGGAAGGCTGGCGGCACCCTGTGTGACCCTCGCAGTGGGGGCCTGGAGCCAGAGCCCCAGATGAGCCCCCTGCATGAGCAGATCACCGTGCTCCAGGCTGGCTGAGTTCTAGGGTCCCTACTGATGAACCGAGTCTGTGTCGCTAACAGGCCGGGAGATGCCGAAGTGACCGCAGGTCCCCACCCCAAGCTAAGCCTCCCAGTGACCCCTGGCCAGCCCACCGGAGGGGTCAGCCCAGGTGTGGGGAGAAACGTGGCAGCTCACCTCCAACTCCCGCCTAACCTGGTGCCAAAACCCAGGCTCAACCCCGGACGCCGCGCCCTGGCCGTGAACTGCTGGAGAAGCCTTCACCAGTCCCTCTTCCCCTCGGCCCTCCCGCGACCTTTACCAGCCGGAGCCTGAACCGCTGCCGAAGGGACCGTTCCGACTTTCCCGTGGCTTCCCGCTGCCGGCTCCATAAAGCCCCAGCCCCCTATGGCTCGAGCCCGGCCACCCCTCCAGCCTCATTTGTCAAACTCCCCGCAGGCCAGCTTGGAGGAGACGGGGACAGGGGTGCTGCTGTCCCCCCGCTCCCCCGGAACCCCAACACCACCATTTCCCAGAGGAAGCCCCTTTTCCTCCACCCCCAAATTGTCGGAAATGTGATAAAACCATCAAAACCGCTTTGCATCAGCCCCGTAAATTACAAAACTCAGGTCAAGGTCCTCTTTCTTCCTGGGAGAATAAAAATAGCCGATTCTTCATGGAGAGAGACATTGAAACAAAAATAAAGCCATGATATTGGATAAAACTCAGCCAGCAATAACACCCTCCCCCGCAGCGGTCCCGGCTCAACCCCCCGCGTCTCTACCTCCCACTCCCCGAAAAGGCTCCACGTTTCCCTGCGGAGTCCAACCTGGCCCAGGAGCCACCTGAGCGGCCCAGGTTTCTCCATCAATAATTAATGGACGTACATCTGGGGTCAACACCCAGGCAGAGAATGATACCGTTTGGGGTTAGAATCCAGCACCTGGTGGGAAATTTGAGAAAATAAGTGAAAACAAGTGATCGAAAATAAGCCTCGAGCCCATTTTTATAGTTGCCAGATGGACGGCCAGCACCCATCGCCCTCCAAGGGCAAAAAGTTCAAGGCGGGCTGCGGCGCTGGGAGGGCTTTGTGGAGAAGATGACTTTGTAGAGAAAGGACCGGCCTGGCTGCCCCTGCGGCTCGCCGTCCCCGAGAGGAAAATCGGGTTATCGGGAGGAAAGAGTGGCCCCAGCCCACGGAGCTTCTCATGACAAAAGCAGCTCTGGAAACGATCAGGAAGCATTAAAGGAGCAAAATGCATTTGGCGTCGCTGCAGTTTGGGAGCGGGAATCCACTTTGTCCGGAGCCGCGGCAGATAAAGCATCTGCTCATTCAATTAGGTCGAGGAAAATGGAAAATCGCTGAAATTCATCGTCGAACGAGTTCATTTCTTAGCAAACGCCGTGCGCTGTTAGAGGGGGACGTGGTCTGCTCTGTCTGCAAATAGAGGCAATTTAGGGAGGCCCTGGATGCAGGCGTGAGAGATAAAAGCGAAGACATATTTCGACGTATGAGTTCACCAGCTGATTCCTGCAGAAATGCAGAGATTTGAAATGAAATCGTGGAACGGACAGAGATTGACATGTTGCAGGACACCAGGAATGACAAGCCGCGTCCCCGGCGTCGTCGGTAATATGTAATGAGCCCGCTGATAGTGGGATCGGAGACCAGCTGGCAGTCTGTGTGGTGACGTACTCGCCGACGGCGGCTGCTGAGCCAAACCCGACCTCCCTGCAGGTCTCATAACACCGCAGAGGTGACGGGACCCGCTACGGAGGGTTTAAAGAAAATGTACCTGCAGCAAACTAGGTTTGAAATTTGCAACCTCAGCTGGGTAAAGGGAGCGGCCAGGGTGATGGCCGAGCTGCCGGACAGACTGAAAAGTCTGGTGAAGTTTCCACAGTGTAGGCAGCACACGCCCAGAGCTTGGAGGTGCCTGCACCTATGAGAGTCTCGTGAAGAAATGGAAAGGACCCCAACTGCTTCCATGCTGCCGATCTTTCTGTGCTGACCAGGGCTCTGTGCACAGCTGGCAGCTTCGCCCAGCACCGTGCAGGCTGCCGGCCGGTTTGTCCGAACACCTGGTCACGGCACATCAGGAGGCAGGAGACAGCCGCGTGCCCTGCACCGGAGAAGCGAGGGTGCAGGGGCACCTGGCGGGGCGGCCAGCGCAGGGGAGAGGCCCCGAGCACTTCAGGGAGCTGAGGAGTCAGCCTTGGCAGATGAGAAGGCGGCTCAGTCCAGCCCAAAAGCCGCCAGGGTCCCCAGGGCCTGCCCTGCTGGCGGGTGGCTGCTGAGAGGAGAAAGGGGAAGGGCAGGGCCCTCATTTACCGCCCCCCCCCCCCCGCCACCAGGACAGCGAGTCTGGCTCAGCAATGTGCCTGGCGTGCAGGTGCGGCACAAACGCCCGCCCGCGTGACCATCTCGGCATCTCCGGGAGGCAGGTCCACGCTTCCTTCTCCTCCTGGAAGGTGCGCTGGAGCTCATGCCGGGAAGGCCGAGGCCTGGGAGATCCCTTCTCCTGGCCTCCCTGGCCCTGCACGGACAGGGCAGCGTGGCTCCCGGGAAGCCGTGACCTGTCACCTCCCACTTACTCCTCTCGTAAGGAATTCTCCAGAAATTCTAGTGAATAAATAAAAAAAAGAAAAGAAAGGACCCTGGTTGACCGCAGCGCAGTGCCCGCCCTGTGTCCGAGCCCCTCCCATGTGACTGCCGCTCCCAGTGCACCCTCCGCCCTGGAGGGTGGGCTCGGCCACGCGACCTGCTTTGAACAAGAGCATGTTGGCTGACAGATTCAAGGCTCCTGCGGCCCGCTTCCGCCAGTGCAGCGGGGTCATGCGGGAGCCCACCGGTCCTGGGAAGAGACGTGTGTCCTGCCTTAGAGCCAGCCCACCCGGGATCAGCCAACACCCCCCCCCCGGCCCCTAGACCTGTCCCCTGGAGCTGAGCCCCCAGCCGACCAGACACCCGAGTGGCCACGTGCCACCACGTGGAGAGCCGCTTGTTACTCGCATCCCAGCGCGTCCTCCCTGTCTGCGATGGTACCACGAGGACACTAAGTGCACAGCTGCCTCTTCCTCGGTCGTGAGTGTGCTTGTGCCTCTGAGCGTGCAAGTCCGTGGTCTTTTAGGGGGGGTGGGTGTGGGGGCGGGAATAACCCGTGAAAGTCGCCTCCGTGGACGAAGGGGCAGCTCAGACCCTGGAGAACAACGTGAACCTGCTCCGGAGCCTGAGGCTGGACCTTCACCGCCGCCGGGGAGCGAAGGGGGGAGGGTTGGGATGTGGGGGGGGTGTGCAGTACAGTCAGCGAGGGTGCAAACGTGTGCCCACGACTACCCCCCTGCGGGAGGAGCAGCCCCGCCAAGACTCCGCGTTCCGCCCCCCTGCGGTGCAGGAGCCCAGCCCTCGGCCCTGAGCTGCGGCCAGACTCTAACTGGAGGCCTGGCGGGAGCGCAGACGACCCATGTCTGCACTGGTACTGGGCGGCCGGAAGCCCCGGGATCCCCCCGCCGCCCCTGCTTCCCAGGGAAGGGACCCTTTCGCAGGGAGGAAGCCGGGCCCTGGGTCCACAGGCTTCAGCTTGGCGAGACCTTCTCCTGCGAGGCCGAGGTTCTCACTTGTAAATGGGAGTGAGGATGCTGATGACGCCCCAGCGTGAAGGTCAATGAGAGGGCCCCTGGGAGCTCCCCCTCCGCGTTTGCAGGACAGAAGGGGGGGCGGGTTCCACAGAGTCGATGTCAAAGGCTCCAGGTACAGGTGGGGGTGACAGGTGTGGGCTTTCCGTGGGGGACCTTGGCCACCATGTCCCGCACCCCTCCCCCAGCACCCACATGCACACGCCTGCCTTCTCTCAAAGCACTCGCAGTGATGAGGCGGGTCAGGGCTCAGGGGGGACCCACACCCAGGCCCGGAGTTGCCCTCCGCACAACACTGTGGACCTGGGCCACCTCGTTGACCTCCTTAGCTTCCACGTGGCTGTCTCTCCACGGGGACGGTAGAGGAAACTTTCACGGGGGACTGTCCGTCTCTGAGCCCCCAGCCAGGTGAGCCCTAATCATTTGCCACCACTGTGTGTCCCCTGTCCCGCACCAGGCCCCTGGGCCTCAGCCCTCCTGACCCTGAGATCCAGGGCCAGACAGTGAGGCTGAGTCAAGGAGGAAGACCTGCCTATCGGAGGAATCCTGCAAGGGCAAGGGCACGGGCTTAGATGAGAGGGGAGCTGGTGCCAGGGGTGCCCAGGGGGAGCCCCGGCCATCAGAGAGGCCCAGAGAGGCAGGGGGGCCGTGACCCAGGCCTGTCGGAGCCCGCTGACCCTGAGTCTGGTGGGAATTCCGTTCCATTGTGTGGAGAATTCTTATCGGCAAAGGCAGACGGCCCTTTTCACAGACATCTGCCAACCCTTGTCCCAGGCTGGGTCTTGGGTTTCCGTGGGGAGGCGAAGGCCAGTGTCGGAAGACGGGGCGACACCAGAGGGGCAGGCTCTGTTTACACACAGCAGCGCTGGGCGCCCGCTCCCACGGGATCCTGTGTCTGTGCGCAGGTGGCGGGGGAGGGGGCGCTGCTCTGCTCACACGGTGCCGGTGCCGGTGCCGCCAGCCACCTTCCTCTCCCCTCCTTCCCCCTTCCCTTCCCCTTTCCCTCTCTCTTCCCTCCGTTTCTCCTCCCTCCCTCCCCTCCTTCCTTCTTCCAGCAGACGGCAGGGTGCCCTTCCTGGTACCCAACAGCAGGTGATGTGCCTGGGGCACAGGGGCTCTGTGGGAGCCCCTCGGGGTTCTCCTAGCCCGGCCTGAGGCCAGGGCAGGCTTCCGGGAGGCGGTGACATGTTCCCAACACCTGGCATGAGACCGCCATGTGATTGGCGTTCAGCATATACTGATCACATCCAGAACATCTCTGATCACACGATGCCGCCGCACACCCAGCAGGAGGAGGCGGGGGATTGAGGGACTGACCAAGTCCCGGAGAAGATGTGGAGCGCCTGGAACGCGCCAGCTACAAGTGGGCCGAGCGTGAGCGCCAGCGCCCTGGCCGCAGGACGGCGAGGCCGTTTCCGATAAACTATCTGCACCCTAAGACCCAGCAGCTCCACTTCTGAGCATGAATCTAAAAAATCTCTGCATGTGGCCATCAAAAGGCACGTGTCCACGTGTTCAGAGGTTTTACTCAAAGTAATCAAAACCTGAAAACACCCAGATGTCCCCCAACATCTGGATAAATAAACCGGTGCACCCCCCCCCCGTGGGGCACTGCTTGGCAGCATGGAGGAACGAATGGGGGTGCGCATACAGCAGGAGTGACGCTGGCAGACACCATTCCGAGAGAAAGAAGCCGGACATTGGTAAAAAGCATACACGGTCTCTCTTGTATGATATTTAAAAACAGGAGAAACTCATCTGTAGAGATAGAAATCAGGATGGTGTCCCGGGGGGCGGGGGGCGGGCGGGGGGAGGGGTGTGTCAGTGGCTGGAGGGCCCCAAGGGAGCCTGGGTGCTAGAAATGCTATAACTTGACCTCTTACTTGATGGTTGCATGGACAGATATGCATACATGGAGGTATACACTTTAAAATGCATGCCTTTTACTACATCTAAACTACACCCCGTTTTTAAAAACACATTCCAGTGGAGGGGGGAGCCCACAGCAGCAGGAGGTCCTGGGCCGAGCGTCTGGAGACTTCAGAGTGACGTGATGATCATGGCCCTGGGACAGCGAGAGGGTTGGGGGCAACAGGTGGAGACACAGAGGCTCCAGAGACCCCCTGGGGGTCAGCGGCGAGGGGGCAAGGGGTCAAGGGAGAGGCAGGGGCTCCGGGAAGCGCTCGGCCGGGGCTGCACGGCTTGCCGGCCTTCGAACGTGCCCAGACAGAGATTCCAGGCCTTGGCACTGACCGCCGTCTTCCTCGCAAACCCCAAACACCCCAATTTATTTGCCTCTGGAATCTCTTGGTTTCCTGCACAGCTACCGACATTCCATGGGATGCTCTTTGGGGGAAAAGTCTCTGATGGTGACAAGTAGATGATGAAACTGAAAAATAGCGTTAAATGAGAAAAA
>NW_005871266.1:101963-103793 GCF_000147115.1 Myotis lucifugus | reverse complement strand
ATTTCTTTCTTTAAAAAAATGCTCATTATAGAAATAAATAGAAAACCCACAAAAACAGATATGGGCAATGGAAGAGTAGGAGGAACTTGCTACGCTTGTGGGAAAGGAGCAGGCAGTGGGAGAAGACGTTTGTATTTGCTCGAAAGCGCTCGGAATCGCTCCAGAGGAGCCTGGAGGAAGGGGTACCGCGGGCTGCATTTGGGGGAGGGGTTAGATGGCGGCGGGGGGGGGGGGGGGGGGGGGGGGGGGGAGGGGGGCCGGGCTGACTCACTTTTCACGGATGCCCTTCTGAGGTTTCCGCGGGGGGAAGGGGAGGGAAGGAAGGTGAAGCGGTCAAGAACATCCACGACCACCTTCATGCCGGACCCCCGTTGCCAGTTCGGGGTCCCCCAGTTCACCCTCAGGGTTAGTCGTGAGGGAGGGCACTCTTACTCGCGGCAGCTGGCGTGCTCACGTGTGGTTTATTGCAGCGAGAACGCAGGTCAGGGTCAGCTGTACCAGTGGTCGCCGGTGGCGTCGGCTCCTCCCGGCAACGCCAGCAGGGAGCCCCCAAGCCTCGGTGCCCTGGGTTTTCATCGGGCTCCATTTCTTGGACGTGTCGGGCCTCTGTCTCCAGCTCCCCCGCCCCCGGTGTACAGCGGACACCGCACGGCCCAGAGCCCCCGTCGTGTTCCCAGCCCCAGAGACACAGGGCACGTCCACCAGGGAGCTCCCCTCCCGGAGCCCAGGGCGGTAGCAATGTGCCAGTTTCTCCTGCAGGTCGCCGGGCATCCCGGTAGGACGTGGGAGGGACGGACACAGCGAGGTTTGTCCTTGAAGATCAGTCTTGACCCTCCTCTGTCCCCCACTTCCCTTCCCGCCAGCCTCGCGGCTTCGTCGCCAGCCCCCACATCACCGGGTTCTCCTGCCCCAAGTGAACCTCTTCCCAGGGGTCTGCTCTGGGGGAAACCGAGGCAGCTGCCCACACTTACTCATCCCTCTGGGCGGCAGGGGGTGACTGAGACGGGGGGAGACTCTTGGTGGCAGGCTGGCTGTGGTGTGGTCACATCTGTCCTTGTGTCCCCCCACCCTCCTCTCTGGCTCACCCCCACCTCCTTCTGCAAACACGTTTATAAAGAATTGGAAGCACAGAAAGTCTTAAAGCGAGACCTACCCCCGGATCACGCACTCCGACAGGGGGCCCCAGGCAGTGACAGGCAGGCAGTGGAGGCCCCTCTGTCCCCAGCGTGGGATGTAGGACGCGATCAGGACAGCCCTGGTCAGTCCAGGTGGGCCATCGTCCATCTCTGCCCGTGGGTGGGGCACCAGGGTCCTTCGCCAGCCCTGCTCCATGACCCCTGGCCCCACCACCCTCGGACTCAGGGTCGGGCATCTCAGGGACAGTACCCCCCGGAGGGGCCATGCCTGGAGAGGCCCTAGTCCTCCTTGGGTTTGGGGGGCTGCCGCCGCCGGGCCAGTCTGTAATCAATGTACCTCCCGAGGCAGGACCACAGAATGAAGCGCGCCAGCAAGATAATCACCAGCAGGACCATGAGGGGATCGGGGCCCGCGCTCCCCCCAAACCAGGAGGCCATGCCGAGGGCGGGCGGCCCCACGGGCCCTGGAGTTCTAGGCAGAGCTCTACAAGTGCCCACTCTGCGCCAGGGCTCTGGGCCAGGAGCTCAGGAAGCTGGGTGTCTCTTCAGCCACGCCCCACTCCAGGGCTGGCCCTGTCCCTTCAACAGCCTCCGAGCAGGTCAGACTCAGCCCAGGGTCTCCTCTGTCTTGTGAGAGACTAGATCGGGACGCGAGCGGTTCTCTCGTGTTCAGAGAGGGCTGTGCAGCATCATC
>NW_005871266.1:91974-101863 GCF_000147115.1 Myotis lucifugus | reverse complement strand
CCACGCCGCTCTTCCGGCCCCGCGAGACAATCGGGCCCTTTCTCTCCCCAATTAGCTATCACTCTGGAGGCCGCGCTGTCCGGTGCCCGTCTCTGCAGCAGCGGCAGGCCCGGTGGGGTGGGGGCAGGGGCGCCGGCGGGCACCGGGCCTGGTGGGAGGCCAGGAGAGAGCTGTGCAAATGAAAAGGGGAAGGAGAGAGGGGAAGAAAATGAGGACAGTCCCCTCGAGCCCAGGGGGACCCCAAACACGGCTCAATTAGCACATGGGCTGCCAACTCCCGCCCGTGACAGTGAGGGGGTCGTGCAGTCTGAGACCACACAGCCCAGAAAAGGACTCCCAGCGCCTCCCTGCCCACCCAGGCCAGCGGACCCACGCCTTGGGCAAGACCCACGGCCGGGGCTGGACGGGACAGTCCTGCAGGGCCCCTCACGCCCCTCACAGCGACGCTTGGCCCCAAACCAGGTTCCACTGCAGACTCACTGAGTGACCTCGGACAAGCTGCCCAACCCCTCGGGGCCACGGACTCCTTATGGGAAAGCGAGGCGAGGGACGAATCCACTTGCAGGTCTGGGAGAGGATCAGGGCGGGATTGGGTGTGAGTGTTCACACCAGGACCACACGGTGCCCAGGGTCAGACTCTCTGGCCTCCCTCCCTCCTCTCCCCCAAAGACAAGACCCTGAGAAATGCCTGCCCACCCTTCTCCGCCTGACACACACACACGCACACACACATGCACACGTGAATGCTCACGTACATATGCATGCACACATGCACACTCACCAGGACACACACCTCTACAGACTCGGCCCGCTGCCGAGTTCAGCTCTGGCCTCTCAGAGCCAAGTTTCTGTGAGGGGAGACCCAGCCCGGGCCCCTCGCCAACTCCAATCCCACCCCCCTTAACTCAAAGGGGCCCCCTGGAGCTCAGGGCCCCTACGAGGAGCGCAGGCCTCAGGTGCCTGTCCTGGGAGTCGGGAAGAGGTCCGACCCACAGGGCCCTGAGCCAGAGAGAAAGCTAAGGGACCTCCAGGGCCGCGGGTCATCTGAAGCCAGTTCCTGGAGCCCTTTCCCTTCAAAATAACAATGGGCTCCCACCCAGCCTCTCCAGAGGATTCTACAGAGTAAATGCAAAGGCTCTGGCAGCGAGCACACCTGAAGGTGGGCAGAGGCCCTGGCTGGCGCACTCACTCGTGGTTTTCATACAATAATCCCGGTGAGCTCCCCACTGCTCCTCCACCATCACCCCGGCCTGGGGCCCGGCAGCCCAGCCACCACCCACTGGCAAAGGCCATCTGGACCCTGTGCTGGGCCCTGCCTCGCTCTCCGGGCAGCGGTACCCTTTTCCGTCCACAGAGCCCCAGGCGTGCACCTGGCAGGGGTCTCCCTCAGCTAGCATCCAGCCCTGGGTCTATTCGCACGCGCAGAGGTGTGAAGGTCACACACACGGGAATTGAGACAGTAGACCCGGCGTGCAGTCAGGGACCACAGCCAGCTTCCTCGGGACGTGCGCTGACGGGCTTCCAGGACCTCGCAGAGGCTCCTCAGACGCCCCCCCAGTTGCCTTCCTGGAGACACCCACCTGCCTGTGGGGTGCCGGTGCCCGGGAAGGCAGCCAGGAACTCGGTCGGGGTGGAAGAAGAGGCTGATCCCAGCAGGCATCTCACGTACCTGAGAGGCCAGAGTCTCCAGCGGGCGTCCTGTGGGAGCCAGAGGCGCCGGGCACACGCAGGGCCGGCCCGCTCTCAGCCGCCCACCCCGCAGCTCCGACCCCGCAGGTGCCGACAGGCGGCCTGGGATAAATCTGTTTGCCCAGCTCTCGGAGTCAACAGCACCCCGTCACGTGACATCGCACAAGGAAACTCAGGGTCACAGAGGCCCCCCTGCCTGCTAGGACGTCCCCGGCTCCTGGGAGTCGGCGAGGCCAAGGTCAACAAGCCCTTCAGGGAGGGTCATGGCCGTCCCGGGGCTGCCGTTCTGAGAAAAAGCGGCCCGGTGCAGGTGCAGGTGCAGGTGCAGGGCTTCGATGGATAAGGGGGCGTCACCCACAGGAAACCATAATGAGGTGATCATAAAAGCACAACTCTTCTTGGGGGGGATGTCCTCAGGTGGGGGAACCCCCTCGCACATAGAGCCGGAGCCACGCGGTGGGTGATGAGAGCTCTTGCTGGGTCAGGACAAACTCAAAGCTTCCAGAATTCCCCTCAAGATCAAGGTGAGCCCGGCTGTGCCTGAATCACACCTCTTCTTGGCTTTCCCCTCTTTCCTCCTGACTCTGCCCCACCCCCCATTTCCTCCTGCACCTGCCAGCATGCAGCCCGCGACAAAGATGACAGAGAGGACGCGCGTCCCTGTCAACAGGAGTTGGCATTGGCTACAACTCACGGAACTGAGCCGGTGGGAGCTCCTGCCCTGATCGCCGAGGACAAATGGGGGGCCCGGGTTAAATTCAGGGTGCAAAGGGCTTGGAGGCCTTCCTACACCCAAACCCCCCCCCCCGCTCCCCCGATGAAGCAGGGACCTGCATGTCCTCCCTGGTCGTCCCCTAACAAAATGCTCGGCAGCCGAGCCCTTTCCACGGGCGAGGTCCGTGGTGGAGGGTTTGGGATGGAGGCACAGTCCGGTCCCCACCCAGGACCAGCTCTCGCTGGGTGCTGTGGTGACAGCGCCAGCACAAGCCCCAAGGACCCCATTCGAGTTGCTTGCTCTATGGAAGTCGGGTTTCCATCAAGGTGTTTCTGCCGGGTGCCGGGCCTCAGCTTCCTCATCTGTAAAATGGGACAATAGCCCCTCCCCCATGTTCTGTGCATATCACCCTGGCTTTTGGTTGGTTGGTTGGTTGGTTGGGGGGTTTGCTTTCATCGCAGCACTAACATCCTCTGAGACCTGGGGTGTATTTCTGGAGTGAGAGCTCTCACCACGTTTCCCCGGGCGGACGCCACTCCCGGCACCAGGAAGGCACACGGGAGGAAGGCGTTGCATGCACAGCATGGGGAGCCCGAACGAAAGGAAGCACGTGTGTTCCTTGGGCCGGATTTGTGAGCCCACCAGCGGCTACTGTGCTAAGCCCGAGGTTCTCACAAGCGCTGGAATCCTAGTGAAAATTATCATCGTTGCTTTCCGTTTGCACAAACAAGACGCGCTGCTGTTATAAAAACAAGGCAATCATGGGGGACGAGTGTGCATTGGAGATCGACGTCGACTGCCATTTGGCCGAGACGGGCGCAGGTTGCTGGGGAAACGGAGACCCGGGGCAGGTTTGTGGTCAGTTTGCCTCTTCTCCGCAAACATCCCATCTCCACACCCAGCACGTGCACTTCAAACCCAGTTCCCACCAGAACTCTCAGCTCACAGGCTGCTGTCCTTTGAGGTCCTGTGTGTGCTGCTGGAATTCGAACACTGATTTACTTTCTGCCTGCATCACAAAAGCAGATTCCAGTCCCAACACGGAGAGCTTCCCTGGGGAGGGAGAGCCCTGCGGCCCTCGCTTCCCTCCCAGGCTGCCCCCCCTCCCCGCCCCCTGCCCCGCCACATCCCCCACCGAGTCTGGGGCCGGAGCATAGAGCCAGACGGAGAATGCACTTGAGAAAATCGACGCTGCGCCCCTCGGCAGTTGAAAGCCGGTATGTAACTTCGCTCGCAGTGATCAAACAGCTAGTCAAGGCCGCTGTCAGGAACAGAATGAAATTCCAAATAAATTAGCCATGTCCGAGAAGCCAATACAACACTGGATTAGGGCTCACAAAGAAAACGCAATTCATTCAGCCTACCTTGTCAGAATCCTTAATAACCCGCTCCATGGTTCTCACCTCGGCCTGGGAGTCCCCGGCGGGAGGGGACAGAGCAAACCCCACTCGGAACCCGGGGCTACAGAGCCTCCAGGGCACGGTGTGCGCTCACACCCTGAGTGAGCGTCTGTAAAACTGTGCTTTTAGGCCAGGTCGTTGCAGCAGAAGCCACGCACGGCACGCAGAGAGGCAAGCTGTCGCCGGGCTGAGAGGTTCAGACGTTAGAATACGGACTCGGGGGCCGAAGAGAGGTACAGTAACCATTTCGGCTTAACCCTGCCCGCCGGCCTCTCCAGTGAAGTGCGTCTGGCAGGGGGTGTCTTTACCGGACCCTCATCTTTCTAGGCAACAAGTAGGTGAAAGGTAACCACTGCATTTTGCAAATACGAACTGTCCTCTGATACAGCTCAATAATCTATCTAGTCAGCGGCCCTAAAAACAACACCTTTTCTAACCAAGGAACCCAGGCGGCTCTCAGAGCCCACAAACGCCCTTGGAGAGTTACTCGGCGGCGGCTTGTGTGGCCGAGGAGGCACCTTGCAGGCTCTGGGGGATGCGTCTGCTTTGCCCAAAGACCTCGGCGAGAGCCCCGCAGAGAGGGGTGGGGAGAAGGGGGCCGCTTGGCACGGATGAAAGCAGCAGGAACCGAGAGGAGCTGGAAGGAAGCGGTGAGGTTAGTCTGAGAAGGAATGTCAAGATGCCTGACAAATACACAAAATAAAGATTTTTCCCAGAAAATTAAGAGAGAGAGAGGACCTAATGGCATTAAATTTTTTTTTTAAATAAAAGAAATGTGCTGAGTGGAGAGGAAAAAGCCTCAGTCGTTTCCCACGCATGACCTGGCCTCGGTTTCTGAGTAAAATAGGAAGCAAGTGTTGGGGACAGGGATGGGAGACACCTGTGAGGCCTGCCCGGCAGGTGCAGAACGACTTTTTTGAGGTGAGTCTGAGGGTCCCTCGGATCGGGCCTTGTGCCGGAGGGTGGCGGGTACGAGGGTTTGGTGACACTTGTGGGCTCCTGACGTTGGATTGAGCCACAGGGTGGGCTGGTTCCTAGAGATAGAGGGTGAGTCACCCGCCAGCACATTTCTCAGATACAAACCAGCCACCCCGTGTGTGAACCCTGACCACCTTCCACGTGTGGCTCTCCCGCTCAGGCCACTGTCCCTGCCCTGGTCATCCTGGGAGGCGCCAGACCACCAGGACAGCCCTGTGCCCAGGGACCACTGCAACTACTGAACCAGCCGACCCCCGCCTGCTTGCCCTGCCCATGTGCGCCTTCCACGGAGACCACAGGAAAGGCGCCTGCCCCCCTCTCCCCGCCCCTCCGCCTCCTCACGGACCCTGGTGCTTCCGCACGTGGCCCCCATGGTGTGGTGGGGCCCCCAGGGTGGCGTGCCCTCTGCTGGGGACCTGTGAGTCACAGGCTATCTTTCCAGTGGCAGCCGTCTCCTGGTCTGTTGGCTTTGCCACACCTACATGATAAAACCCACATGAGAACGTTCACTCCCTTCATGCTAATTCTTTGTCAGTTCTCAGTATCTCCTCTCGGCTTTGTGGTTTGTCTTTTCGTGCTTTCTATGCTGTCTTTTGATGAACGTACGTTCTGAATGTAATGCGTATTTATCACGGGTACTAAAGGCCCTACCTGGGATAGTATGGTAAGAAAAATAAGTTAGACCGGCCGGCGTGGCTCAGTGGTTGAACATCGACCTAGAAACCAGGAGGTCACAGTTCGATTCCAGGTCAGGGCACATGCCCAGGTTGTGGGCTCGATCCCCAGTACGGGGCGTGCAGGAGGCAGCCGATCAAGGATTCTCTCTCACCATTGCTGTTTCTATCCCTTCCTCTCTGAAATCAATAAAAACATATTTTAAAAATTAATATTTAAAAAGAAAGAAAAGTGAGTGAGACAGATGGAGATTGGAGAAGACACAGTGCGGTCACTGTTCCCCACTGACAGAGTGAGGGGGACCCCATGACAAGGCCCTCTCGGGAGCGGCCTGCCCCACTGCTGCTCACACACCCGTGGCCGAAGCAGGCCGGTGTTCACGCCTCACACCAATGCGGGAGAGTCCCTGCCGTGACGTTACGTCATACAAGACGCCGCCGTAGCAGAGGAGGGAGGGTCTGCTGCTGGCTTTGAAGAAGCGAGCTCCCAGGTTGTGAGAGGAGCCGCCACCCAGGGGGACCTGAGGGCGGTGCCCCCGGCTGACCGCCGGCGAGAACGCTAACTGCAGAGGACTGAATTCTGCCCACAACCACGTGAGCTGGAAGCGGTTTCTCCCGGAGCCTCCAGTGGGGACCACGTCCCCGGTGTCCGGTGAGACCCTGAGCAGAGAAGCCAGCTGATAAACAGGCGTTGCTTTAGCCTGTTTGTGGCCATTTGTTACAAAGCACAGATGGCTGATGCAGATTTTTGGGGGGATTGCAACCCCACCATGTGCCTGAGAGATTGAGAGCCCTCAATACTCGGTGGAGAACACTGGTGACCACCACAGATCCCGGATTTTTATACAAAAATCCATTCCAGGTGGTTTAGCTATAAAGGTGACAGACAAAACCATACAACTTTTAGAGGACCACACAGAAAAACAATTTCATCTGCACACAGAAAATACACACTGCACAAGAAAAGATTGATCCATTTCATTACATTTAGACAAATGCAATTGATGTTTGCCGCTCAGAGACTACCAGCAATGCTAATCCCAAAGGGTCTATTTCGGGCCAAAGAGAAATAATCACAGAAGGAAGATGTAAAATGCAAGAAAGAAGTCATGAGCAGAGGCCATGGGGAATAGCTGGGTAAATCTAAAGAAAACCACCAACTGCATAAAACAGGAAAAATCGGGTCTAACATGGGGACATTGAAGTTAGACATCAACTATATGACACCATCGCCTATAAGTCAAAGAGCGGGGATATGTGCTAAGGCCTCGTATCATTTGGAAGGAGTATAAAATATTGGTAGACTTAGACAGTTGAAAGTTATCTACGGTCGCCACTGAGAGACTAGGAATGGAATATATAAGTTTCAAATAGCAGAAGAGGAGAGAAGAAAATGGGAAAAGATCGACCATGTGGCAAGCTCAAAATAAAGGGCAGAGATAAATCCCACTGCCCGAGGTTATACGGAAGGAAACGGTGACTGCTCTGAACTTGACCTTGAGACGGCACCCTGCTGAGCCTTACAAGGCCTTCAGGGCCACTTCCTCCTCCACCTTCAGGCTTCGTCTTTAATTTCACCTTCTCAGAGAGGCCTCCGCTGACCTCCCTGCTGGCCGGTCTCCAGGCTGCCTGTTTTCTCTGCACCGTTTACTGAGCACCACCCGTCCATCCTCATTACCTGTGCATTCCATATCTGCGAATTCGCCTGCTCACTAACGGTTATTTGTAACCCCAGATCAAAACTCGCACCCCAGTCATGGTCACTCGCAGACATGTGCAGAGCATTTGAGCCGCTGGACACCGGTTCCGGGGAGAGGCTGAGCCAGGCTGCATGCCGCCTGTTTCGGCCCACACCGTAAATAAGGGTCCTTTTCGTACTCTATTTAGTGCCCGTTTTTGCATTTTTGCGCTTTGTGTTGGTGGTTTTGGCGTGTGAGGTGGTCCGAGGCACACTGCGACGTGCCTCATGGAGAAAACGTGTGCTAGATGAGACTCATGCAGGCATGAGTTATAGAGCTGTTGGCCGTGGGTTCAATGGTAATGAACCAAAATATATATTAAATCAGGTGTCTTTAAACAAGGTTGTGGGTGAGTCAGTTGGTGGAAATGTGGCCTGAGGTTCGCAGGAGCCCAGCCCTGTATTGCCCCCGGGGGCAGAGGCTCGGTGTTTGCAGAGAACGGTTACCACCCAGGGGCACTTGCAAAAGGAATGAGTTAAAGGGCACCTGAACCCTCGTTCATACTCTCAAGGTGCCAGGACCCTGGACACAGGATCCCACCCCCTGTTTCAGGCCAGGGAGCTTTGAGAGGGTACTGGCCTGAGCGCCCAGTGTGTGGAGTTCGAGAACCCGTCACCCCTTATTGAGCATAATGCAAGTCACTCCCTCTCTCTGGGCCTCAGATGCCTGGAAAAGAGCACGAGTGGTTTTTAACTTTAATTAAGCATCCACTATATGCCAAACACTGCAGGCATCGACTAGGGAGTATCCAAAACTCTCTAGGGAGGCTTAACCAGGGGTTAGTTTTCTTTAACTGACAAGGGTCGGGGCAGCATGCCACCAATGCGTAAATGCATCTGACCCCGTCATCTTGACCTTGTCGTTTTAGCCTCATGGCCCAGGATGGCTGCTGCATCTCCAGCCCTTAACCTAAACTCCAGGAAGAAGAAAATAGCCCAGAGAAGGCAGCGATGCTGCATCAGGGAAGCAAACGCTCACAGGGGGAAATCCAGCACCTTCCACGTCTATCCCCGCTTAGGCAAGAACGATGTCACATGGCCCTGGATTCCACGGCAGCAGGGAAGTCAGGGGTCCTCGCCGGGCACTTTGCAGGGGATTTGCTTGTATTCCTATGAGGCAGTTATTTCTAACAAACCCCAGCACCAAGAAGCTAAGCGACTCGAATCAAACCTGCAGAGCTGGGACCCGAACCCACATCAGCGTCTCCAAACCCTTTCTCGGCATCACTGGCTCCTGCTCTGCCAACTTCTCCAAAGGTGAGGGGGCGGGGGTATGTGAACTTTTAACTCTTCTCCTAAATCATGCATCCAACTTGCGCATCCTGCTCCTCTCCGACCTCGACGGAGCCCGGCCCGCCTTCCCGCTCCTCGGCAGTGTTGACCCGGGAGCAGCTGCTCACCTGAGTTCAGCCGCTGCCCCTGCAAGAAACGCCCCAGTTCCTGGTCAGGCCCGTGGGCGTGGACCCCAGCCTGTCACAGCCCCGTGGGCAAGCCAGGCACCCCAGACCTCGGGGGCCCGTCCGATGGCACACGTCCACTCTGTCCCAGAAGGTGCCTGTGACCGGGGGGTGACGCGGCGGAAGGCGGGTGAGTGTATAAAGCTGCAGAAACTGCAAACCCCTCGTGAGACGACCGCCACAGCTGCCGCTCGGGAATCCGGCCACCCCCGGGGCGAGGACGCCTGCCAAGAGGAACTGTGCTTTCCTGCCTCCCTCCGGCGAGCCCCCCATCGCGTTTCCGCCCCTTCTCGCCCGGGAAACCTGAAATCACACGTTCGTCAGGCTAAGCCTGGATTCCTGGGTGGCTAATGTTTCTGAGTAATCGGTGTCGACCTGCTAGTCTGTGGCTGGAGTGCGGGACAATGGGCTCCCCGGCCAGGGCCCGTTGCATAGGCCCAAAGGATGGCTTTCTGCTCATCAGGAAATGAGCCCCCTCCCATCACAATGGAAAGTCTATGTGGCCCGGGTGCTCCAGCTCCCAAAATCTCTTTGTTTTTGTATGAACACATATACTGAGATTTGTTTCCGGAGCAGGAGGGGCTAGGAGGAAACGCAACGGACACCAGGGATTAAGATAACCCTCGCCAGGGCCGCCACCTCTCCCAGGACATTTCCTGTTGAGCTAAGGCCTGGGTCCTCACATGGCCCTGGGTGGCTCTTCCTGACAGAGTGCCAGCCCCAAACCCAGTGAAGCTCACGGCCCCCCTGGGGCGGGGGCAGGAGGTCACGGGGGTGACCTGGGCGCCGCTGCACCCCAAAGCCAGCGGGAAGAGCAGGAGGCATCGACAGCAGGCAGGGGAGGGCAGGGCAGAGCAGGGGCCCTGGTTGCCAGCCACCCCTTCCGAGGATGTGCTGGACGGGACAACAGCATGGCCCTGCAGGTCCCAGCCAAGAGGTGGCGGGACCCGTGGGAGCGTTTCCCCGCCCACTGAGACCCTGTCCATTTGGCGCCTCCCACAACGTACTGAGAGCCACTGATTTAGGCTCGACAGCCGTCCCTCGTCCTTCTGAGGGGCTTGTCGAAAGATGTCACTCCCTAAAGCCACACCCAGGCGGGGAGCTGGTTTTCACACCATCCCCAGCACGTCTGATTCTTCTTCCTTCAGACGACCCTTGCAACCCTGACTCCTGGTGGGTGGGTCTTTCCCCTCCGATCCTCTCTGCACGGCCTTGCCAGGCTGATCTCCCAAAACACC
>NW_005871266.1:89435-91634 GCF_000147115.1 Myotis lucifugus | reverse complement strand
AGCTAATAAAAAAAAAAAAAAAAAAATTTCCACATTTACGCACATCGAAATTTCCTAATTTTTCAAGAAAAACCCTGAGCACCTCCCATTTTTTCAGGTCCCTGAATAAGCCCATTATCACACTCATTCTTCCCGACACCCTTATGAGGCCCCCATATCTCCATTTTAAGAATAAGAAAACTGAGGCTCAGAGAGATTAAGTAATTCCCCAACCCCCCCTCCCTGCCCCCCCCCCCCACACACACACACACAGAGACTAAGCAATACCGCTTCCCTGATCAGTGAAGCCAGGAGGGGAACCCAGGTCTCTGTGACAGCTCTTAGCCACTCTCTGCCCCGGGCCCACAATCTCAAGCCCAAACCTCTGCACCTGGTCTTTGAGTTCCCTCCGTCTGGCCATTCTACCCCTCATCCCTTTTTATGCAACTTCACTCTCATAAACCAGGCTGCTCTCCTTCCTCCCCAGACACAGGCCCTGTGCCAAAGCACTCCCCACCTGGAACGCCTCTCCTGCCTTGTAGCCAGTTTCCAAGACAACCCCCAGAAATCCTCACCTCCTGGTACTCACTCCCGGTGTAGTCACCTTCCACTCTGCATACGACTGACCTGTGAACCAGCAGGATGTTGCAGAAACGATGGTGTATGATTTCCGAGTCTGGATCATAAAAAACATTGTGGCTTCCATGAGATCACTCACAGTGGGGGAAGCTAGCCGCCATGGTGTGAGGATGCTCAAGCAGTCCTGTGGAGAGGTCCATGCAGTAAAGAACTGAGGCCTCCCGCACCAGGTGGCAAATCAGTCCAGCCCCAGTCGGGCCTTCGGATGACACAGCCTCAGCTTGGACTGCAATCTTATGAAAGATTGAGCCAGAACCCCCGGGAGAGGCCACTCCCAAATTCCTGACCTACAGAAACTGTGAGATAATAAATGTTTACTATTGGTTTAAGCTGTTACACTTTAGGGAAATTTGTTGTGCAGTAAGATAACTGATCCACTCTTCACCCCTCCCCCCCAAAAGAAAACTGGGGGTGAAGAAGTCAGCGGATAGCAAGTGAAAAGATGCTCAACACCATTAGACAGCACTTGACACTCATTAAAATGGCTAAAATGTTAAACTGACAATACCAAGTGTCAGCAAAGACACGGGGCAGCCAGAACTCTCATACATGGCTGGTGGGAGAGCAAAATGGTGCCGCCATGTTGGAAACCAGTTTGGCAGTTTCTTATATAGTTAAATATGCATTTATGCAATCCAGCAATCCGCTTTTAGTGTGCACCCACTAAACCTGTCCACACAAAGACCTACACCCAAGTGCTCACAACAGATTTATTCACATTTGCCACAAATGAAAAAGACACAAACATCCATTACCTGGTGGACAGGAGAGCAACTGTGGTCTAGTTATACAGTTGAGCATTAATGCCCTATTCCTGTCATATTCAGCAATAAGAAAGTAAGAACTACGGACACACGCACAGACGTGGATAAATCGCAAATGCACTACGCTAGGAGGTGGGAGCCAGGCACAAAGGGCTGCATATGCGTGGTTTCAATCCCGTGGCTTTTTGGAAAAGTCAAAACCATAGGAACAAAGAACAGATGCGTGGTTTCCAGGGGCTGGGGTGGGACAGTTCTATACCTCAATTGTGGTGGTGGTCACACAACTGTGTACCTTTATCAAAAGGCATTAAACTATAAAACAGGCAGCTTTTCCTGCATGGAAACTATAGCTCAGTCGCCTCCCCGCAAACGCCCTGGTCCTCGGCACTGGAAGCAGTAGAGCGGGAGGGAGGGATGAGCTCATTTATGCAGCAGACACAGTGCCAGCGACTACGGGGCGCTGTCCCCTGTGGTCAGCGTTCCTGGGTCCTGTGCTCTGTCCATCAGACAGATGTGTAGACTGAGGCCTGGAGAAGGGAGGTCACGAGGCAGCAGCAGCAGCAAGGATGCAATGGAGTCGGGACTCCGGCGTCCACAGCCCAGACCACGGAGGCTCCTGGGAGAGACCGTGGGACCGCTCAGCTTCCCGGGGAGGACGAGACCTCAGGGAACAATTTGAAGAACAGAATCTGGAGGGAACTGGGTCTCATTGGTCAGCATCCACCTCCTACAAGCACCTTGATCACAGAAAAGACCCCAAAATGTGAGGAGGAATGAAGACCAGGGGCGACACCTCCGCTTACCCTGCCTCGGGACG
>NW_005871266.1:79922-88699 GCF_000147115.1 Myotis lucifugus | reverse complement strand
GAAATCTTGTCTGTACCAGTCTCACCAGTTGCTAATGGCGAGGAGGTCTGATTAGTACAAGGTGCAGTCCTGGCCCATGATAGGTGCACTAGTGCCCGGGCCCACGGCCTGCCAGCCCGGTGCCTCTGGGCCATCTCCCACGGAAGGTTGGCGTCGGTGCCAAGATGCCGAGATACCCCAGTCTGGGAACCTTTCTGGGCCACCCCTGGGGCTGGGACACTGCTGGGGCTTCCTCCAGCTCACGTGGAGGCCCGGCAGCTGGACAGCCCTCTGTCCCCGAAGCTTGCCAAGGCCCTCAGCGCTGGCAGGGGTCGGTGCCTGGCCTGGACACACGCCAGAGGGAAGGGACTTCCGGGCAGGAGAGCAGGATGACAGCCTCCTGGGCCTCCGTTTAGGACCCGCGTGGTACTGAGCTGACCGCGAGGACCAGAACCTCCAGGGACAGGGGCCGCCAGCTGGACGGAAGGCCGAGAAGGACCTGCGGTCAGACTCTCCCCGTAGAAGGAGGCCGGCTCTTTCCAAACTCGGGAATTCCCAGGTAGGAATGTCCCCCTTTAGGCGCCTCCCGGTCACCGCCCACAGGCACTGACACAGCGACAGGGCCTTCACCACCCCCGAGCTCTGAAGCCGGGCTTCCAGAACACAATCCTGACCTTTCTCGCTGCCTCCTCCTCCGAGCGCCTTCCAAAGCAGGCAGCTAACAGAGAAGGAAACGGAGGCTTAGCAAGGTCACGCTCCTTCTCAAGGTCACACGGCCAGGAGATGTGGAGCCAGGCCCAGAACCCAAGATTCTCACTACAGGGCCCCCTCTGTCCCCTCCACCCGCTGCACGGGTGTGGGGTCCACACCCTCAGGGAGCCCCCAGCACCGCCAGCGCCGCCCAAGGCCAGGGCGTGCACCCCTAGAAGGGCCGGTCTTCTCACCTTGGATTAAGACTTCCATGAGCCTCAGGGACTTGTGCTTTCAAGGGCTCCTTCGTCCATAAAATAATAATAATAAAATAATTTATGTTTATAACTGCATTGGGACAAAAGCAAATTAATAGTATATATCGTGCTACTTTCCTAGGGCTGCAAACCAGAAATTGATTCTCTCACAGCCTAGAGGCCCGAAGTCCAAACTGCAGGTGTCTCAGGGCTTCACTAGATGGTCACATCCTGAGGTTCCAAGCAGACACAGCAACACGGCCCTCTCCACCCCCGAGCTCTCTACATGTAATATTAAGACATTTTCTTCCATGTAAAAGGTTACATTTGTATTCTGACTTGAAAACATTTTTTTGTAAGCCCAGGCACTGCGCTACCTGGAGACATCACCCTAATGTCGGGCCAGCCCTGGACCTAGCCCGTTCACCAGGCGCATAGTAGGTGCTGGCTGGACACTAGGCACGGGCAGGCAGGTCTTGGCCACTGTGAGGGGCAGGCCCGGCCATCTTTCTGCCCGGCTGGCTGTTCGCCTCTCCCTCCTCCCCGGCGCTGGGCGGATATATTCTCCGCCGTAATCTCTTCCGTCCGGGGCGCCTTCCCACTGGCCACCCTTCACACACAGCCCTGCCCGGGCGCCGCCCGCCCGCTCCAGGCTCCTGATATGAATGCGGAGGTTAGATTTCCTTGACACCACTTTAATTTTTCAAATAGCAATCGAGTTACCAAGCACACTGGCACCTGGGCCCGGTTCCACCACCACTTGGCAGGACCTGTGAGAGCGGCTGGCAGTGATGGATGCGGTGCCCCTCGGCACACCCCCACCCGGCCTGCCCTCCCCGATCCGCCCGGCCACCCGTGCCAGCCCGGTGACCGCACGCGGCCAGCCCCTGGCAGCTGCAAGGCCTGAGTGCCAGGACGCAGGGCGGGCTTCTCCCAGCGTCGGGCTCAGGCGGGGCAGCTTCCTGGCGTGGCCTGTGGGCCTGTGCAGGGCCTCTCCGCCCCCGGGGGCTGGGCTGACCTGGTTTCCCACCCACTCAGCCTCACCCTCCCTCAGCCCCATCCCAAAGCAAATCACTTAGAAAAACGTGGTGCAGAGACTCCGAGAGCTAGGGGGAGCTTAGCCACCCACCCGGGCGGGGGTGGGACTGGGGTTCCGGCTGTCAGAGACACGACTCAGTGTCCCCGGGAGGGTGGGAGCAGCCAGGCTGGGGTCAAAGTCCAGCCCTTCCACTTGCTAACTGCACCCCCGGGCAAGCTCTCAGACGTGCCCAGGGCTGTGCCCTCAACACACCACAGCTTAACCTCTCTGTGCCTTGGTCTTCCCGCCAGCAGAGTGGGTCGATCTGTGTGTCCGGAAAAGCAAGCCCTCCGAGGGGTCAGGGTCAGGGTCAGGGTCACATGTGGGAAGCAGACGCTGGGATGGTCGGGTCCCTGAGGAAGGCCAGTCAACCCCGTGGCAGGGAGAACAAAGGGCAGCTCCAGGCAGCTCCCCGGGAGCTCACTGTTAAGGGACTGGCCCGTCTGTATGTGAGCCACCGTCTTGGTGCTGCCGAGTCTCCCGGAAGGACTCGGCTCCTCGTTTGCAGGCACCGTCCCTGCACGAGGTGGAGAGACTGAGGGCCTCCGGACAGACTCAAGGAGGGGCTGGGGCCAGCCCAGGGACCCTCCACACAGCACAGCCGATCAGTCCGGCTCCACGGGGCCGACCTTGACCCTAGGTTGAAGTGCAGGAGATCAGCTGGGGGAGGGTCCTTGAAGATTGTGGGGAGTTTGGGGGCATTGACTGGGCCCCAGCTCTGCTCTCCGTCCCCAGTGAGTCCCCCGCCCCCTTCTGCCTGTCTAGATGGGGCTGCACGTTAGAATCCAGCATCAGGCAGGGCCCTGCGGCCACCGTTTCTGTAAACCCTGGGTCTGTCGCAGGGAGGGACTTGCTTCTCCAGGTCACTGAGCCTCGGGAGCAGGTGGGGCAGGACCGTGGTGTGGACAAGAGTCAAGGACAACTTCCAGGGCCGCCCAGAGACACACCGGCAGCCCCTGAGGTCACAGATGCGGGACGTGCTGTCTCCATGGAGAGGCACAGGGAGAGCGACCGATGCTCCTCGGGGACCCACGTGCCTCCTGCTCAGCAGAGAGCTGCCTGTCACCTGGGAGAGCCCCGCTGCAGGCGAGGCCCCGGGACCTTAGCAGGACGCATAGCAGAGCAGTGAGTCAGCCGAAGCCAAAGCGGAGAGCAGGCAGGCTCCGCGGGGCTGCGGGTGGGGAGCGGGCGTGAGGGCAAGCCGTCCATGCAGAACGCGGAGAACCGGCCTGGAACCAGCCCTGGGGCAGCGTCCTCCCCGCCTGCCTGCCGGGAGCAGGGCCTTGGGAAGCAGGCGGGAGGGGAAGGCACTTGCCCAAGGTCGAGCGAGGACTCCAGGCGGGACTCTGGGCGCCCAGCACAGCGCTCTGTGGGCAGCCAGGTGCCCAGGTACAGCCGCCCTCACATGCAAACTGCACGGCCTCAGAGGCATTTCACGCCCTGGATGCTGACGCCAGACTAGGGTCCGAGGAACCTGGTTCCAGACATGGCCTGGCTCCGCCTCAACCCGGCGGCCACTTACATATCTGAGCCTCCCTTTCCCCATCTGGGAAATGGGACAACAATTCTACCTCCCCGACCAAGCACGTTCGGATCACATGAGATAAAAGTTAAAGCACCCACTATGTGCCTGGCACCCTGTGGGGCAGGGCTGGGGAACATCGGGCCTGCGGGCCGTACAAGGCCTGAGAAATCATTTGGCCTGGCCCTGCCAAGGCTTTAGGGTGAGTTAATTAAATGTCTGACCAAATAGAGCGGGCTCATTTTTAAGTTGATGATTTTATATGGCCCTCGAATGATGTTGTAAATATCCAAGAGGCCCTGGGCAGAGAAAAGGTTCCCCACCCCTGCTGTAGGGGCTCCACATGAGCTATCTGACCTGAGATCCACGTTATGGGTTTGGAAACTGGTGCCGAGATGCCAGCTCGCCTGATGCCACGTCCTGAGGAAGTGACACAGCCAGAGCCGCAGGCTGGACCCGTCTGGCCCGGGACCCACCTGACCACCTCCCCCTGCGAGGCCCTCGGGGCCAGAGAGGGACCCGGGAGGTGACTCTGCAGGCTGGTCTCGCCCGAGGGCTCTGTGGGGCGGAGGACAGCGGACCCAGGGACTCACCGCCCGACGGGAGGCAGGCACCGACGTGGAGACAGGGTGCGAATCCCAGCCGGACCTCAGTGGGCAAGTCCCTTCACTTCTCCGAGCCCCAGTTCCCTCATCCATAAAGTGGGGGTGGTGTCCCTATCACAGGACTGGGGCAAGGCTTCCAGGGACGCCGACACCCGCCTGGCACACTCGAGGCCCTCAAAAGTGACCCACAGGTCTGCCCCAGGAAGCCCTTGGAGGCCCTGGGTGCTCTCTCCCTCGGCTTCAAGCTCATCCCACATCACCCAGGTGTGCTGAGGACCCCCCTCCCGCCAAATCCTCATGTTCTGGGAGACGGGAGCCTTTGCCACGGGTACCAATCAGGATGAAACGCCCACGGGTGACTTTCTGTCCTGACGAAGAAGCCCAGAGGCAGACGGTCCAGGGCACAGGAGCCGGCAGGCTCGACAGAAGAGGAGAAGCAGGGGTCCCAGAATAAGTGCAGGCGGCTGCTTGTCAGAAGACACAGGCCACGTGTCATCATTCCGAGCCGTTAGCAGCCTAACACCCGCAAGCGAGCCTTGGGATCGAGGAGCAAGAACACCCTGGGAACCTGCAGGAGTTTGCACCCTGGGCCAGGAGCTGGGCGTCCCAGGCCAGGGCCCCTCTGCCCCTGTCTCCGCCTCAGTGTGCCCAGCTGTGAAATGGACTGGTTAGACCAGATCCGGGGTCCCAGGCAGGGGTGGAGGGAAGGTGCCCAGCAAACGTGAGCGCCTGCCCCATCCACAGGGCACACACTTCTGCTGTCCCCCTCCGGGTGCCACAGGACGCCAGCTGGCATGGCCAGGCCCTCTGACTTTTCCGAGACAAATCGGAATCTAGACTAATTTGTGAAATGTCCGGGAGCAGGTTGAATGGTGGCCCCCAAAAATAGATACAACCAAGTTCTAATCCCTGAACCTGCACATGCGACCTTCACCGGAGAAAACCCTTGGCCGGTGTAATTAGTTATGAATCTGAGACGAGATTGCCCTGGCAGGGGGGCATGGGAGGGGCGCTTCAGATCCAACAACGAGTGTGCTTAGAGGAGACAGAAGACAGGGAACATGAAAGGGGAGGCCTGTGAAGACAGACGCAGGGGCTGGAGCACGCCACACGCCCAGGACACCCGGAGCCCCCGACGCTGGAGGAGGCAGGAAGGACCCCCGCTCCCCGTCCCTTCAGGGACAGCCTGGCCCTGGGACACCTCGATTTCTGTGGTTTTAAGCCCTGTGTGTGGTCCTTCATGACAACCGCCCCGGGACACTCACACTCTACCCACATACATGTGCATAGGCTGGCTTCTCTCTCCTCTTATTACTACAGGAATCCAACACACACGGCAAAGAAGCCCAGAGGCAGGTGGTCAGCAGGCCCTGGGGGGGCGGGCAGTGAGGCACCTGTGTGATATCGGGGCCACGACTCAGCCTGAAACCTCGGGCCACTCCTTGCAACCTGGGGCCACGACTCAGCCTGAAACCTCGGGCCACTCCTTGCAACCTGGGGCCCCTCCTGCTCCTCGCAGGGCAGCTGCGAGGCTGGCTATGGCCGGGCTCTGGACACCGTCAGGGCCTTCCCGGTTTGCGGGTGGCAGTTATAACAAGGCCTTTGGGTTCCCGTTTCCCGAGGGTGATGGAGCTTGTGATCCCTTATTCATGCCACTCTCCCGGCTTCCACCCCACTCCCCGGTCAGAAGTGGCAGTGCTCGGGCACAGAGCCGGGCCCAGAGCCAGGCCCACCCCCCCGACTCCCACCCCTACTCCCCGGTCAGAAGTGGTAGTGCTCGGGCACAGAGCCGGGCACAGAGCCGGGCCCACCCCCCCCGACTCCCACCCCCACTCCCCGGTCAGAAGTGGCAGTGCTCGGGCACAGAGCCAGGCCCAGAGCCAGGCCCGGGCGGTTGGGCAGACGCGGGCGCCCTCCGGCTGCACCTGCCTGCCCCAGAAGAGCGGCCGTCACATGGCCGAGGTGCCAAGCTGGTGAAAGGCCACCCTCTCGCCCCTGGCACCGCTGCCCACTGCAAACGCCCAGCCCGAGTTGGTGCCAGCAGCTTTCGGGCTGTCATGTGGCCGAGGTGCTGGCAGCCAGCCGGTCAAGCGGCCCTGCCCTGCTTCCCCCTGGCACACCTCTGCTTCGCAGGAATGCGCGTGTGCACTTTTTATTCCTTCAAGGGGAAAAAGCTCTCTCTCAGCAGCATTCTTCCCTGGACCCCGCGGCTGGCTGCCGGGTGGCATCCTGGGGCAGTGGGTCCTTGGCAGGGACCCCGCCCCCATCTTCCCTCCTGTTCTCTGGAACCACAGGTGCCCTCCGAGGCACCCCCTCGCTCGGGAAGGATCGGGGGAGGGGCCCAAGGTCGCAGGGCAGGCTGGGGAGTCACTTCTGAGACTGTAAGTCCTGGACGTCGGCTGTGACCTTGACGTTCCTCCACCCGAGCTTCGGGCTGTTCATCCCCAAAGTGGGCACAGCCATGGGGCCTGGCACAGGGGGGCGCACGTGGGAAACCGTGTTCTCCATCGTCCACACGGGGCACTCCCGAGTGTTCACCTTTCGGGGGGCTGTTCCGATGGCGCCGGGGGAGGGGCGCCCACCGGGACGCTGCGGCTTTCTGGGTGTTTGCCGGGCGCTAATCAAACACGGTAACGCACACGAGCGCACACTAGTAAGATACGCCCTTGGCCGCCCTCCTAGGATAAGCGACGGGCACGCCTGTTTCTCTGAGCCTCGGCTGCGTGCCCGGCGGGTCCACAGTCCAGTCGGTCACAGCCTCCTCCAGGGTCACTTGGAGGCGAGCGGCCGTGGGGCCGGCCTCGTACGGTCCGGCTCCACGACGGAAGGGCAGCCTCCCTCCTTCACGCGGGGACCCCGTGAGGGCCCCGCACCCAGGCCTTTGTGTCCGGTGTTTCTCCACTGAAAGCTGGGTGCTGAGCCGGGCTCATCTCGGCACCGTGACCCCCTGAGAGAGTCGCCCTTCCCCGGTGGGCGGGTCTGTGAGGGGCGGGAGGGCAGGCTGTGCTGAGGTCACACATGGCAGAGGAGCAGTGATCGGGGACTGCCCAGCCTCAGGCAACTCCTAGGGAACCCCCGCGGCACGGAGGCAGCCTCCATGTGAAAAGTGGGGACAGGGCCCCCCATTCCCATCATCCAGCAGAGACGGATGGGAAGCTGGTGCTAAGAAGAAGCAAGACAGCATCTTCCCGTAAAGCCCCCTCCTGAGTGCCAACTTGGTCTTTTACCCCAGATTTCTGCCCCTCACTCTCCACCCCAGGGCCCTGGCCTCCCCTCAAGCCCAGGCACTGAGCACCTACTAGGTGGGGCCTCCGGAAGAGCTTTTGCCACTCCTGCTTCCACAGTGATGGAAGCGCAGGGCACAGAGAGGTTAGGTAACTTGCTTGAGGTCACACAGCCGGGGCACGGGCCTGAGCCCAGGTCTGGCTGCTCCCCTGCCCTTGCTTTCGACTGCCCAGCCACCCCTGTCTGCGCACCCCTGGCTCCCTGCGCCGCTGCCTCCGGAGTCTTTGTCCCACGGGAGGCTCTGAGAACAGGTCTCTGTACCCCCCACCCCACCCCATGCATGTGTCCTCCCGTTCGTCCTCAACAACAGAGCTCAGAGGTGGCTCTGGCCTGAAACGCACAGAAGAAAAAAGGCGCCCGGGAGCCCCACTCTCAGGAAGGGGAGCAGGGGTGGGGACTCAGGTGCCGGTGCCGCAGGGCGAGGTCCCAGAACCTTTTAGGACCAAACGAGGGGTTGGGACTTTTCTCTTTGATGTGTATCCTGAGAAGCCATAGAGGTGAATGATGAACTTCGCATTCGGAAGTGTCCCCTGAGGCCCGGTGTCCAGAGGAGAAGAGGCCTGGAGTGGGGCGAGGCCACGCACGGGGGGCAGGATGGGGCACTGAGCGGGGACGTGGGACCACAGACACTTGTCCTAAGGAGGCAGGGCTGGCAGGACGTGCAGGGTGGGCAGGAGCTCGCACACAGTAGGCACTTTTTTAAATGCCCTGCAATTGCCTTTGGGTTCTGCAAGAAAAGGATGTTTCTGGAAGTTTGGTAGAAAATTCGGAGAACGCAAAAAATGAGCAACAGATTATGAGTGTGCTCTCCCCCCCCCCCCCCAACTCACCCCGGCTGACTTCCGACCCAGCCACACGCGGCGCTGGGCCAGGATCGGGTATAGAAAGAGAACATGGAAAACGCCGGCGGACAGGGAAGACAAGGGCCCGGGACTGAGCCACCGAGAGGAGACCAGGCCCGTGGTCGGCCAGGACGCAACGTGTCCGTGTGGGCTGACCGGACTCCCATCGCACGCGGCTTCTCAGAGGTGGATGCCCACAGCCTTGGGCAGCTGGCTCCTGGGCAGTGGAACCCACAGACAGGACACGGAGCCCTCGTACCAGTGCCCCCGGGCGCTGAGGGCCACCTTGGGGCCGGCCGCCGGCATGGGCGTGGGGGGTGAGGGAATTCACCAAGCCCACGGCAGGGAGGGCCGCCCTGCCATGGCCCAATGGGCAGGTGGAATCAGCACGCCGGGCTGAGCGATTTGGGCCAGAATTTGGAATGCCACATGCAGCAAACAGTTAATGATCAACTGCTCACCCGATCCATCAGACCCGGGGCTAATAGGCCATAAAATGTGTAAAATATCTGCCCTCCG
>NW_005871266.1:76834-79817 GCF_000147115.1 Myotis lucifugus | reverse complement strand
CCCCCCCCCCCCCCCAACCCATTTTTTCTGGAAAAAGAATTCCCCGCCCCCGGGCTCACCCTTCCCCTGCAGGGCCAGGACCCCCGCTCCCCCCCGAGGGCCACCCGGAGGGGAGGGCATGTTCTTTGCCCAGGCAGCATCCATCGTGGAGGAAGCCTGGGGCCTTCCACAGGGCCGGCGTGGTCGCCCCTGAGGGGAAACGAAGGGGCATCAGCCTCCGGCCACCCTGCCGCCACCTGGGGACCGGCTTTCCAAAGGAGCTGCTGACTTTGGCCAATTTATATGCTAATTCCAGAAAGGATCCTTCCTACATCAAATAAGAGCTGAGGAATGTTCCAAAGGTCTGAACAGATTGTACCATTAACAGACAGGGGCGAGTCCCGCCGCGGAGCTCGGGCGTGTGAACTCGCCTGCCGCGCACACGCGCCTAACTCTGGGCCCACGTGCCCCTTCAGCTGACTTGGCCAAAAGAAAACTGCTTCGGCATCCACAGCCTCCAAGTGCCCATCTTGACCTTGAGGTCCCCTTTCAAGCAACCTTCTGAGAAAGCAAAGCTTGCAAAACAGAACTGGAAAGCAAAGCTTCAAAACAGAATGGGGGGTCCCCATGAGCCGAGCCCCGGAGTGACTGACTGACTCCGAATAATGTCAACGTCATCCCCTGAACCTGAGCCTCTCCTCACAGCTCTGCTCGTCCCTGACATACACACACATGCACTCACGCGCACACACGCATGTACACACACACACGCACACATGCACACGCACACACACACACGCTTTCTTTCTCCTCTTATCTCACCGAGCCCTTTCTGCTTCTGAGGCTTTGCACATTCTGTTCCCCCATCAAGATCACCCATCTCTACTCTCTCGAGAGTCAGCTTAGAGAAGTCCACCCTGACCCCCAGACTAGGCAAGGCCCCGGCTATATACCCAGTGGGCACTGCACCTTCCTTCCTGGGGCTCCTCACACTTTGTATAACAATTTCTTCAGTGTCTGTGGCTATCATTCAACAGTTGGAGCAAGGACCAGTGTCTGGAAGAATACTTGCCACAGAACACAGGGAGGGAGGGCAGGAGGGGGGGTTATTTGGATGGATGGACATTTGGATGGATGGATGGATAATGAATGGATGGATGGGCATTTGGATGGATGGATGGACATTTGGATGGTTGGATGATGGATGGACATTTGGATGGATGGATGGACATTTGGATGGTTGGATGATGGATGAATGGATGGATGGATAATGGATGGATGGACATTTAGATGGATCGATGAAAATTTGGATGGGTGGATAGAAGGATAATGGATAGATGGATGGATGAATAGATGGGTAGACATTTGGATGGGTAGAGGGATAGATAGATGAATGGATGGGTAGATGGATGGATGGATGGATGCTTGAATGAAGAGAGAGAAAGAAGAGAGAGAGGAGAAATAGGAGTTTGAATGGATGGATGGATAACATGGATCATCCCCAAAAAGACAGTTGTCTTGATAGAATGATTAGCATTTCTTGCTGTTTCCTTCCTAGAGCTGAGCAATAGGAGACCCCAATAGGCAATGTCTCCCACTCCTGGCCTTGGAGACAGAGCTCCCACCAGGCCACCCTCTTGTCCCCCTGTCGCCCTGGCTGGGTGTTACTCACATAACCCCCTGCTGGAATGGCCGCACCTCCATTCCCCCATCCGAGCCCCACCCGCAGCTCATAGCCCTCTTGCCCAGGGACCCTAATCTCTCCTCCCATCTGGGATGATCACATCATTCAACCCCTGAACTGGATCACATCTGCAAAGACCCTTTCCTCCAAAAAGGTCACACTCCCAGGTTCAGGAGTTGGGGCGTGGACATCTTTGGGGACCTCTACAAAAGCCGTGGTGAAGCCCTGGTGGGGAGGTGATGGTGCTGGGAGTGGGGCACGGGTCCCTGTCTCACGGTGTGAGCCGAGGGGAGGACGCTCTTGTCGGAGCAGCATTCAGGCAGGGTCCGCACCTGCCGCCTCCACACCCGCCCGGTGCCCAGCACACCGACAGCACAAATGCCTGCACCGCGGGGCCCGACCGTCCAGCCTGGGACCCTCCCAAGTGAGCCCTGGGATTGGGGCCGAGGGGGCCTCTCCCTGCCTCCTGGTCTCGGCTTCCCCAGCCCAGGGGTCCTGCGTGCAGGTCCTTCCTCTTCAGGCCCTTCCTGCCCTGAAGGTCTCCAGTTCCCAAGAGCGTGAGGGACTCACCCATGGAAACGCGCTCACTCACCGCCTTACCCATCTGCTCATTGGCTCCCTGGCAGCAGCCCCACCTCTGCCTCCTGTACCCCCACCCCAGCCACACACACACACTCACACACCCACACTCACACACAAACACACACACACAGAGATACACACACATACTCACACACACTCACACACAGACACACACACACTCACACACACAGATACACACACACATACTGACACACAATCACACACACACACAGATACACACACACACATACTGACACACAGACACACACAGAGATACACACACATACTCACACACAGTCACACACACACACTCACACACCCACACTCACACACAAACACACATACACAGAGATACACACACATACTCACCCACACTCACACACAAACACACACACACAGAGATACACACACATACTCACACACAGTCACACACACAGACATACACTCACACTCACACACAGACACACACACATATACACACACACATACAGACACACAGTCACACACACAGACATACACACACACAGTCACACACACACATAAAAAACATACACACAGGCATACACTCACACAGTCACACACACAGATACACACACATAACACACATATACACAGTCACACACACAGATACACACACATACACTCACACATACACACACATAAAGAACATACACACAGGTCACACACATAGTCACACACACACGTTCACGTGGACAAACACACCCCAGGGCCCCTTTC
>NW_005871266.1:69416-76682 GCF_000147115.1 Myotis lucifugus | reverse complement strand
CCCCAGCGCTGCCCTTCTCTGTCCCTGCCTGTCTTCCTGTGGCCGGGCCCCCACGGAGCCAGACCGAGCCTGACCACTGCCGGCCGGGCGGGCGCTGTGGCCTCTGCATGGCCCCGAGCGAGCAGAGACAGGGAGGGAGGCCAGGCCCCGGGGGCCGGGAGGCTGATGGACTCAGAGAATTGCCCAGAGGCACCTTCCCACAGAGCCCGCCCCGGGGCAGGGCCCGCGGCCTGGGGCACTGGACAGCGTGGTTTCCCATCGGGATCCGGATGGACTGGAAATGCAGGAGTCCACACCGGGCACCACACCAGGCCGGCGACTGGAGCCGCTTCAAAGAGCCGGGAGCAGGGGCGGCCAGTTCTCACGGCCACGGCCGGGCCAAGCCCAGCATAGTCACTCACGCCCCTGCCCTGTCAGCCCCCAGCCCCTGACCCTGCAGGCAGATGAGGGAGGGGGGTGCTCCAACCACCAAACCAGGCCTCCTCTGCCTCAGATATCCACCACGTGCACCCGACAGTGATCAGTGGAGGCGACTTGGCCGCGGCCTGGCGGGCCTCCAGGCCACCTCCAGCTACAGGAAAGACGAGGGTGGCAAAAGGGATCCTTGGCCAGGGACCACGCATTGTCCCTCGGCTGTGGGAAAGTGCTCGATGTGCAAACATTTCCTCAAAGCGGGCTTACGAGGAAGCGTTCACGATGGCCTTATTAAGATCATCAGGCCGCTGAACGGACAAAAATAACCGGGCCATCCGCTTCCCAGACTCCGGGCGGAGAGGCGGCCCCAGCGGGCAGCGCTGCCCCAAATGGGTGGGGGCGGGGCAGGGGTTGGCCGGTTGGCGTGGGTCCACCATCTACACATGCCCTAAGTTGGGGGGACTCGCCCACACCCCCTCCCTCCCCAGCGCCCTGAAAGCTCACGGGGGTGCGGCTGGCAGAGCTGGGTTGTGGGCCTTGGGCCGTGGGGGCCTCCAGGGCCGCCACACAGGAATGCCGGGACCCGGCTCAGGTTCTGAACCTGCCAGATGGCCCTGCATCCTGGGACCCAGGCGGGGAGCCAAGCAGAAGCCTGGGCTGGGCCCACAGCCCCCCAGGCCCTGCATAGAGCCATTTGTCAAAGGTGCTTCCACACGCTTTCTCCAGGGAGCTGCCCGAGAAGCGGGCTTGGGCCAGAGCCAGGCAGGGGCGTCAGGGGGCTCTTGGCACAAGTGCCAGCCATCCGGAGATCAAAAGTGCTCCCTCGGTCGTCCCTGCTTCTCTGTGCCAGGTGAGCCAGCCGAGGGGCACCAAGGGCTGGGGACAGGCGGGGTTGTTCTACCCAGACGGCGACATGGGGTGGGGGCTGACCACAGGCGTACCGCAGACCCATGAAACCGTCACAAAGGCACATGGCAGGACCCTCAGACAGCAGCTCTCCCAGGACACGGCTCTGCTTGTTCGGGGTCATTCGCTGTTAGACAGAGGGTCGGGGCCCCGCCAGCTGACACAGCGTTGGCACCGAGAAGGGACGACAGTAGATGCGGGCACGAGGGAGTCCACTGAAACTGGCAACAAGTCACTTGCTGGGTGCAAGTGAACGCCTTCTCTGTGCTGTGTGGCCCGGGCCCTGGGGACCTGGCTGTCACCCGTTCACTGCAGACAAACCTGGTGGAGACTCCGTGGGCATGGACGCGGCGTGGCCCGGGTCCGAGGAGCGGGCACCTGAGAGAGAGACTCTGGGATGTTGCTTCTGCCGGAGCCCTGCATCTCCCGACTTCACCCTGCAGCCCATCTGGGACCAATTTCATCTCCAGATGTGGCTGGTAACTAAAATGGTCACCCCGCCTGCCTTGAGGGCCAATAATGCCAATGAGACCTGTGTTGGGACCGAGGGCTCTGGGGGGAGGGGCCGATTGGCAGGACTCTCCTTGACCGTCACCAAGGGGCCGGGACCAGAGCGGGGCATGTGGCGAGCCGACCTGCACAGGGAACAGGCCCTGTGCCAGGCACCGGGCACCTGTCTCCTCTGTCCTCAGGGCAAGCTGGTCAGGGGACTCCGGTATCTCATTCTGCAGATGAGGCAACGGAGGAGCCGTTTGTGCAGCCAGTGGGCGGTGGGACCAGGACCCTCGGCCGTGCCCGAGGACGGTGCTCCTGGTCTCACACTAACCATCTTTCTCTACCCCCCCACCCCCATTTGCTCCAGAGAATCAGCCCCTGACATCAGGGCAGCGGAGGGAACAGCAGCCCACTTTGCAGATGCAGACACTGAGGCCCAAGTGGGTTCAACAATGCACGCGAGGCCATGGCAAGGCCAGGAGTGGACCCCAAATCAGGCACCCGAGTCCATCCTGCCACCATCCGGATTCCTGCCACCCCTCCTCTCTGTCCTTCTGTCCCCCAGTGTCCAGCACGTGGCCACCGGGAGCCTGCTGGGTTCTGCAGTCACCACATAAAGCAAGGTGAGCTGCCCACTTACGGATGCTCCTGAGAGAGAAACACCTCTTCCGGGGTGAATCCGGGTCCAACCAGGACCTCGGGGTGGGGATCTTATCTGGATACAGGGTCTCCCAGATGCAATCAAGATGAGGTCACCCTGGGTCAAGGTGGGCCCTAGGTCCCAGGACAAGTTCCTTATAAAATACACTGAGGAGGCGGCCATGTGACCACAAAGACAGGGACTGCAGGGACACGCCGCCGTCAAGGACGCCGGGCGCCCCCGAAGCTGGAGGCGGCGGGAAGGAGGCTCCCCTGGGGCCGGTCTCGGACTCTGTTGGTTAAAGCCCCCCCATTTGTGGTGCTTTGTCAGAGCACCCCCAGGAAGCTGGTACGACACCCCAGACCCTGTGTTCTGTGGGGAGCAGCCCCGCTGGTCGGCTCCCACCCTACCACAGGAACTTCCTGTTCCTGCCACGTTCTGTCAACTGGGATGTAGATGGGTTTTGTTCTGGGGGAGAGAGGGAGAGAGAGAGAGAGAGAGAGAGAGAGAGAGAGAGAGAAATAGATTCCAGAACTCTCCACCCAGGAGCACGGGCTCCAGAGCCCGGGAGGGAGGCCCCTCTGGGGCGCACCCTGCCCGCAGCCAGCGCGTGCGGCCCTCCCGCCAGGAGCCCTCCTCTGCCCACGGCCAGTTTCACTCCCCCAGCCCAGGCCCCCCAAGTGTCCCCAGGCGGCCCCTCCCCAGCCGCGTCCACGCAACAGGCCAGAGCAGAGATCCCGACCCGCATACCTCCGAGGCCCTGCGGCCCAGAGTCATGGCCTCCAAGTTGTGCAGCGAACCTACGTACCGATAGAGAGCAGGGCCTCTGCCCAACGTCCCCCAACACCTTCTTTGAATCTCAGAAACACGCTAAAGGGCCTCATCAGCGTGAGCCTGTTTCCCGGGAGGGCTGTCCGCCGGCCTGTGACACCTTCCGCAAGCCCGACCCCGAGGTTTCGCCAGGAGCCACAGGGCCAGGCCTGCCCCCTGCCTGCCGCCCGCCCGCTTCCAGCAGCCCACCCACACGCCACCTGCAACACCTCTGCCGGCCCTGAGCTGACACGCTGTCCCTGTCCTCCTGGGGGTGACTCAGCCCTGACAGCCCGCCAGCTGGGGGCAGTTCCCTCGGTCCAGCGTAGTGTCCAATCCGTTGGTTTCTGGAAGCAGCTAGCCCAGGCCTGCACAGGGGGTGGGGTGTGAATGCTGCTGGGAAGGGGGTTCCAGAATGTTCTCAGCCTCAGCCCCTCCTCCGGAGACAGGAAGGAATGAGGAGGCAGGGGTGTGAGTGGGCACACTGACACACAGGAGAGCGCACGCCGGAGGTCCCTCTGACGCTGGCCCAGCACCCAGAGGTTTATTTGGCCATTTCTCCAAGAATGAGGGTTTAGGGGTCCCCAGGGCCAGAGGGGGCCCTGTCACCACCCTGCTCTCCAGGCGGCCCGCTGGCTCCGTGGGAGAGGGCAGCTGCGCACCGTCACACGCCCCAACAGACAGGCCCAACCATCCTCTGTCCCACAACACAGGTCATGGCCACCACAGGTCCCCAGCATCCGTTAGATCAGGAAAAACTGTGAGGCGTGAGCACCAATAGAGGTAGCAAAGGCTGCAAGGACCAGAGGGAGCTCCCAGAGCTGGCCTTGGGGCCAAGGAAGGTGCGGGAGGAGGAGACACCTTTGTAGATGAGGACGTAAGTCCAGGCTGGGGTCGCTGCCCCTGCCCTCAGGGCTGCACCTCCTGGGACACCTGCTGCGGAGCTCTGCTGCCCTCTGCTGGCCGGCCCCGGTACTGCAAGTGAGCCAGGCAGCTGCCCTCCAGGTGTGTGTCCTACCTGGCCCTGCCTCTGGACGCTCAGGGCCTCTGTTGCAAGGCCCTCAGCTGTATGCAAATCACCTCTGGGGGCCCCATCCCACTGACAGCAGGGGCAGCATAAAGATCCTGCATTTCCTGTCACTTAAGCTGGCTCTGCGGGTGTCTGGTGAACGGGCAGGGTGCCCGCTCCAGGCCCACAGGACCACCTCGCCAGCTGGGGCCAGCGCAGGCGTCAAAACCCGCCCTCAGGTGCTGGCTCTGCACAGGTGCTGCGTCCCTGGTGCACACCTCCAAGGTGGGGGCGAGGGGCTCAGAAGGTGCCACCCCACCCCTGAAACAAAGGCCCAGCACCTGTGTGCAGACCCGAGAGGGCAGTGCCCAGTAGGGAGAGGCCGGCCCGCACCCTGGCAGTGCCTGCCAGGTGCCAGGTGAGGACAGCAGCACCCAGGGGCTGTCACAGCGTCGCCTGGGAGCTTGCCAGGGACAGACTCCTCCCTCTGCCCCGTGTCCAGGCTCAGGGACAGCAGCCTCCGGGGGAAGGGCCCGGCATGGCACACGCCGCTTTAACTTGCCTCACCCCCTTTCTGTCCCAACCCCCAGGAGGTGGATCGCTTCCTCAGTCCCCAGGAAACTGAGGGCAGCAGAGAGAAGGGCCAGTTCCCAAAGCGCAGGCCCCGCCTGCAGGCGGGCCAGCATCGAACCCGTGTCTGAAGCGGGAGCACGCACCGGTCAGCACCCCGGCTTTCTCAGGGACATTCTCCCAGCCCCCCACCCACCTCCTTTTTTCCAAACAAGGTCATGGCAGGTGGGGCCCAGACCCTGCTGAGGACTCTGGGTGCCCTGGGCTAAGACGGGGGACAGTCACCAGGAGCCCCGCCTGCCCCCTGAAGCACACCTCATCATACCTGTCACCTTCCACCTTCTGGGGGGACCCACAGAGCCCACCGGGACCGCCATGACCTTCCCGTGCGGAAGGGCAGTCCTGCGAGTGACGGTTCACATTGCACGTTTGCTCGGCAAATATTTATCTCAGGCACGTGGAGCCTGGGCTGACGTCCGGTCGGATGAAACCAGGGGAAAGGCTGGGCCCAGAGGAGCGGCCATGCCATGGCAGCTGTGTGGCCTTGAACAAGTTACTCCACCTCTCTGTGCCTCAGTTTCTCCATCTCTCAGTGCTGCCACGCCAGTGGCTACTATAGGATTAAACAAGCCAACATCCTGCAGAGAGCAGGCATTCAAAAACATGGCGACTATTACTACGAATTATCCCCGCGATACTACTCTCCCGAGAGCACCTGTAGGGAAGTAAGGTGCCAACAACCTCTGCATTCGCTCCTCCGCAGACCAGACGCCGCTTTTACCTCTTCACTTCGTAGGGTCCCCACAAGGAGCCTTCGAAACAGGCAGGTGAGAAAACCGAGGCTGGGGAGACTGCGGTGGATCCCCCACTTCCCGGAAGACGTGTCCCAGCCCCGCCCAGAACGGCTCCACCAGAAAGTCTGCCGGGCCTCCCGGGCCTGGTGTGGGACACAGCTCACCAGCAAGCAGCCCGCTGCCTCCTCCAGTAGAAACCTCTTCTTCCCTTTTCCCAAAGGCTGCCGGGAAGCTCGGAGCCGATGCGCAGCAGCAGTGGGTCCTGGGCGTGTGGGCAGCCTCTGGCCCCTCTGCCGGCCCAGCCTTTCTGTCCACCCCACTGGACCTCCCAGCCCAGCAGAGGAGCCCGTCCGTATGTGCAGAGCGCGTGCTCGAGTCTGAAGCCGCGCATCTGTTCCACATTCTCTCTCAGATCTTCGCGGAGCAGCAGCTGCACACCACGCACCCCAGGCCCTGGGGCAGAGGGAGCAGAAACACCCCTGGCTGTGCAGGGCAGGCCGAGGGGAGCAGCAAAGGGAACACGCAACTGCGGGGCCGGGGCAGGCGGCCGGGCCCATCTCTGCTCTCGCCGAGCCCTTGTTAGTGTCCCTGCCCCCCACCCCGCAGTGCAATTGGGCCGCTGGCCCAATGCGTGCAGCTAGAGCAGTGGTTCTCAACCTTCCTCATGCCGCAACCCTTTCATACAGTTCCTCATGTTGTGGGGACCCCCACCATAAAATTATTTTCGTTGCTACTTCATCACTGTAATTTTGCTACTGTTATGAATGGTCATGTAAATATCTGATATGCAGGATGTATTTTCATTGTTACAAATTGAACATAATTAAAGCATAGTGATTAGTCACAAAACAATATGTAATTATATATGTGTTTTCCGATGGTCTTAGGCGACCCCTGTGAGAGGGTCGTTTGACCCCCAAAGGGGTCTCGACCCACAGGTTGGCGACCCACAGACTGAGAACCACTGAGCTAGAGAATGGTCCCCTGGCTATAGATTCCGGCGTCGGTGGCTCCTACCCACCCACGTCTGTGAGGGAAACTAAAGGCCAGAGAGGTAGGCAAGGCAGGTCGCCCCACCTGCCGACAGGTGTTGCCAAGACCCCAAAGCAGATTAGCCCGCGGATGTGGGTCCCAGGCAGCAGGGGGCACCCAGGCCCGCAGGTGTGGACCCGCCACCCTGTGCGGCTCCGATTGTGTTACCAGAATAGCTCGGCCCCCAACGTGATCAGAGGGCTGGGGGCGCGCTGCCCGCAGCGCCTGCTGGCCACTTTGATGTGAGGGCGCCCGAGCCCCACGCCCCCTTCGGTGATGTTCAAGAGCCGTGCGGTGTGCCTGCTGCCCACTCTTTTTTAAAGCAAGGAATTGTCTAACCTTTTAATATGAACCAGCAATTATCTCCAAGGCAGGAAACCAAACCCGGGCTGTTCTGGTGAAAGACAGATGCCTTCCTGCTGTGCTGAGCAGAGGAGACCACATGAAAAGCCCAGCCCGCTCGTCGGGGCTGCGCTGAGGTTCCAGGAACAGATTGGGCCCCGGCCTGGCCCCTGCCCAGCTGCCAGGGCCTGGGCCGCGTGTGGGAGGGAGGCCCGGAGGGGCCTCAGGGACATGGGCCCCCTCGTGCAGACCCT
>NW_005871266.1:61814-69316 GCF_000147115.1 Myotis lucifugus | reverse complement strand
GACCCCGCGCCCTGCCAGTGGTCACCCGCTTCACCGCCCCCTCTGCAGGAAAATTCCTCGTCCTCATTCGTCCCCTCTGTCCCCTCCTTCTACATGTTAATATTTGGAAAGTACAAAAGAAAGTGTAACATAAACCTACATCACAAAGTCCTTAAGGCAATGACCATGCCCCCCACGCAGCCAGAATGCGAACACCGCCCAGAACGTGCCCACGTATGACCACGGGTCCTTCCACGGTCCTGCCTCCCCAAGAGGGGGCCCCTCCCGGGACTGCAGGCCCCCGTGCCCTTGAGCTACAGGTGACTGTACTGCCAATGGGTGCACGCCCTGAAGGCACATTAACTTTGGTGTGTTTTTTCTTGTTTTTTTTTTAATGTATTTTATTGATTTTCTTACAGAGAGGAAGGGAGAGGGATAGAGAGTTAGAAACATCCATCAGCTGCCTCCTGCACATCTCCTACTGGGGATGTGCCTGCAACCAAGGTACATGCCCTTGACCGGAATCGAACCTGGGACCCTTCAGTCCGCAGGCCGACGCTCTATCCACTGAGCCAAACTGGTTAGGGCTTAACTCTGGTTTTGAATTTTACATAAGTAATACTTTTCTGTACGGAGTCTCCTGGAACTTGCTTTGTTCACTCGACGTTGTGTTTCTAAGATCCCTTCATGCAGCTCTTTGAGGCCGGAGGCCGCGTGCAGTGCTGTGAGTAGAGCTCCTCGACATGTGTTCTGTCGAGGACATGTAAGTGGTGCCCGGCTTCTGCTCTCTCAACGTTCTACCCGCTGGCGCACGTGGGCAGGGGCCGCTCTTCAGTGTCCCGAGCAGAATAAGGTGTCAGAGCCAACGACCGTAAAGGATGCCAAACTATTTCCCAAGAGGCTGTATCCATCAGACTTCCTCCAAGCACATCCGCGGGTTCCAGCCAGTCCAGGGCCAGACCTGCTCGAGGCTGTGAAACACATCAGTGCGGCCTCGCCTTGCATCTCGGATCAGTGAGACTGCACGTCTTTTCACGTCACTACGGGACTTGGCTTCTCTGTGAAAAACCCGTTCAAGCCCCCGTTTTCTATCGGTTTGTCTTTTTCTTGCTAATTTATAGGAGCTTTTCACGTGGCCCAGACAGAGGTCCTTACTCAGTTGCACCTGCTACACACATTTCCCCAGGCGGTGGCTTGCCTGTCTGCGGTGCCTTTTAAAGAAAGTTCTTACGTGTCCTGAGCTTATCAACATTTTCTTTTCTATATGTATAGTCTGTGAAGTGCTTCCAAGTCTGCCTTTCACACCTAAGGCCCGGGGACCCTCCTGCCTCTGCTCCGTCGGGGCAGCGACAGTCCAGGGGTCCCTGACTTGCCACTATGCTGGATGACTCCCCTGACCCCCGTCCCTGATGCCCGGCCAGAGCCACGGCAGCCACGGGAAACCACGGCTGAGACGAGAACACACGCTCGTCGCCAGTAGACTTCCCCCAGTGCAGCGTGGTGGCCTGGGCGGGGGCAGGGACACAGAGCACTGCGGACAGGGTCACCCAGCGGCCCGCCCTGTACCAGCAGCCTCGCCCGAGCTCCATCCAGCCAGCTCTCACTGGAACAAAGGCTCAGAGGCTGGCACCTTTGAAACAGCGGATGGAACCCCTCAGAGTGTCACGAGCCCTGCACAGTCAGAAGGCACCAGAATGACCACGCCCGAGGGTGGAGCCAGCCTCTCCAACCAGCCCTGCCCCCCGGGGCCCAGCACAGATCGTCCAGAGTCATCTGCTCGGATGTAAACGTCAGGGAGACTTCTCTGGGACAACACATGAAGTGGGCGGGGTGGACGCACCGAGTGGCTCTGGCACCTGCACAGGACACCCCACCCCGCGGTGCCTGCTCGGCCTGCAGCCCAGACGCTGAGGCAGGGCCATAGCCCGAGACAGGCAGCCTGCGGCCGGCCAGGGGAAAGCAATGAGCCATCCTGGGGTCACAGAGTCCAGCCTGCATTAAAAATGAGGCCAACAGAACCCGATCCCGCCATTAGATGGCGCTGAGACCTGGGGTGGAACCCTGTGGGAGGTCGGCAGCAGTGGAGGGGGGCCAGGGCGGGGGAGGAGTGAGCAGGGCAGCAATGCAGGGGGCCTCACCCCTGACCCAGACAGCAGGGCTCTGCGAGGCCAGGTGGCTGTGACCTTCTAGCCGCTGCTCCAGGATGTTCTCCTGCCCCAAACCTGCCTTCTGGAAAGGCAGCTGCAGAGGGGCCCGGGCTGGGAGTGTCCTCACAGCCCCCACAGGTCCCCCAGACCTGAGGGATTTCAGATCCACTCCAGGACCAGAAAGTGCAGCGTGTGGGTACAAAACCACCCCCAGGGTTTACAAACCCCGAGCACTGGGTTCGTGACGTTTCAGAAGCTACTTTTTCAGTTAAACTTTCCTCTCATCCCATTGTCCAGACAAGAGATCAGACATCCCTTCCCAGGTGACCAGCACCCGTGCCCTCGTGGCTGTGCAGTGCCCTCGGCAGACATCACTAATCCACCTCAGCAATGCTTTCCACAGAGATCCCGGTCCTCAGCAGAGGCCTCCAGGAGCGATCGCCAATCCCTGAGCCGGCAGTTCACAAGGGAACCACCTGCCATCGGGATCTGTGGTGGATCACATGGCAACATGGCCTTCTACACACTGCTCACTCCTCCCCCCACACCCTGAGGACACACAGTAGGACCACGCCTGGTTTATACACGCCTTTATGCAAATTAGAAAAAGGCGGCCCCTGCCTCGGGTAGACAGCCCCCGGCCACAATGCACCCGTGCCGTGCACAACTGAAAGGACCGGAGGAGCAGGACAACTGTGTCGCAGGAAAGACGACAACCTCATTCTTTGCAAAACTCATTGATATTGGCATCCTGACCCGTAAGGAAACACCCAATCACATTCACACAATTCATACAGTAATAAAACAGCCACGGCCCACTTCGTGCGAAGCCACCAGGATCCACACTTACCGGCCCGGGAAGCTGCCGGCGGCCTGTGCAGGCCCCACGGGGCCTCTGGTCCCTGAAGGCCGCCGGCAGCAAAGGCACCACGGAAACCGCAGGGCCCCGAGGAGGCCTGCTTCTTGCTTTCAGACCGTCTCAAAGGTCCCTGTGGAGTCACCCTCTTCCCGCACTGAGACAAGTAAAAGCAGCTCACGTAAGGGCGTGGCGTGGACGCTGCCGAAGCGCCGACCGTGCTGCGATGCTGCCGACGGAAGCTGCCATGTTCCGCTCGGCAGTGCACAGGGCCTCGGCTCTGTCAGTTCTGTCACAGCCTCGGGGGCGGAGTGGCTCTGTCTCTCCTTAGGGCCGCAGCTGCCTCTCCCCGGGACCCACGTTGGTCCCCAGGCCACATCGCCATCCGCCAGCCAGGGAGGCACACGGACGTCACCTGCACAGCTGCAGGTGGGGGTGATGCCGCAGCTTGGCCATCAGCTCCTCCTCCGTCGGCTCCTCCAGGACCTCCCTGCAGGACCGGGAGAAGGTGTGCATGGCCCTTCCAGACAGCGAGGTGCAGTCTGGGCCAGCCCTGCTCGGCTCCCTGCGTAGGGCAGCCTCCTACACGTGCACAGGGGAGGGCGAGGGCGGGACCCGGGACTCAGACACATCTGCGGGAAGTGTGACTGGCGCTCCTGAAAGCCCCGGGGGGCTGCTGGGGCGGGACAGGGAACCACTGTGACAAGGCAGCCAGCGCCCATGAGGGAGGCGGTCACCTTTCTCCACTAGGAGAGGAACCAAGGGTGGTGTCCTCGGTCACCTGTCCACGTCCACCCACAGAATCACCTGGAGGCTAACAGCACCTCAGGATGTTTCCACGAAAATGCTCAATGGAGAACAGGACAGTTCACGGCCAGGCGGCAGGAGCAGCGGAAGCAACAGACCCCGACCCTGGACCCCAACCCCAACCCCAGACCCCAGGGAGCTCGAGCTCCGCCAGAGGGAGGCCAGGAGCCCGGGCTGTGGGGAGGGTCACTGTCACAGAGGACGCCTGCCCCGCACCTCCCTGCCGCCCTCCTCGCCCAGGGGCCGAGCAGCAGGCCCTCCCCGCCTGCACACCTGAACAACAGGTCCACTGCGGTGATCTGGTCCCCGGAGCGGGACTGCAGTTCGCCTCGGCGGTCCCACTTGTGGAGGAAGTTCTGGGGAGCGAGAGGGCGGAGGGAGGCCAGTGGGTGCCGGCCCTGCGTGAAACCAGCCTCACCTCCCCCCGCCCCGCCCCCGCCTGGTGTGGGGCACGGGAAGCCCGGGTCCAGGGCCAAGGCCACCAGCTCCTGGGAGCCACATGTCCCCCGGGGCCCTGAGGACACCCTCAGGTCAAACGTCAGGGCTGTTCCCAGACCCTCCCAGCAACAGGTGAGCTGCACTGAGCCCAGGGCCGCCCGAAGCCCCCAGGACTCCCCCTGTACCTCCAGAATGAGAGCCAGAAACAGGTTGATCCAGATGACAGACGACACCAGCCACCACAACACAAAGTAGATCTTGGACCACCTGCGGAGGATGAGGAGGAGGCTCGCGCAGGCCCACCGTGAGCACAGCGAGACCACCGGAGGAGCACAGACCCCGCCACGAGTCTGGGTCCTGCCCGGTAACCCCGTGACGTCCTCCCACTTTAGAGATGCCCAGAAGCCAAGACAATGAGCTGCCCAAGGCGGCAGGGCCAGCAGGAGGTGGAGCTGGGGCTGGACCAGGACCATGCCCGGGGCTGGGCTGCGCTCCAGGCTGAGTTCCTCCCCCGGCTTCCCCCAGACTCCCCCTCCTCCACCCAGCTCCCTCCAGGCTCCCTCCTCCACGCCCACCAGCCCCACAGGCACCCAAGGAACCCCCCAGGTGTTTCCAGGGCCTATGCGGCTCCCACACATCCCCAGCGACGCCAGGTGCCACCCAGAGTCCCGGGCAAGGGCGCGGGAGGACGGGCGGGAGCCGGCGGGTCACTCACGGGCCCGAGTAGCGCTGATAGGCGTCCAGGAACACCTGCCAGTTGTTCACGACCATCACGTTCCACAGCGTGACCAGGGCAGCCTGTGAGCAACGGGCACGGTCAAGGAGGGTGCGGGAGGCAGGGGGCCGGGGTCCCGGGAAGCAAGGGGGAGGGACTCACCGCAAAGTCGTCGAAGTTGTTGGCCCAGTACTCCAGCTGCTCGTAGCTGCCGCAGGGCGCCGAGCCGTTAGGGGCCAGGCTGGGACACAGGCGGGTCAGGTGGGGTGTAGGACATGCACACCAGGCGTGCCCTACACCACCTTAGCCCCTGCACAGCGTGGAACCCTCTCTGGGCCCCCAGAAACAGGCAGAAGAAATGCCCCTGACCTCCGGAGGGTCTGTGAGGGCGGCTGGGAGGCAAGAGCTGTGGCCAGCCGTCAGCTCTACATTCACAGCCCTGCCAGCACCGGCCCGGTGGGGGGCCTCGGCGGGGAGTCTATGGGGGGAGCCTAGGGGGAGCTGAGTGGAGGAGCTCAAGGTCCAACAGGGGTTGGGAGGGCTGCTCTGAGCAGATATCGGAACAGTCAGCACAGACTCTAGGCCAGGGGTCCAGGGGGAAGGGGAGGGCAGGGGACAGGGAAGAAAGAGAAAAGAGCAGGAGACTCCTCTTGGAGAGCTGACCCACACGCTGCCGAGGCCTCACACCTGTCCCACCCCCCACCCCCACACCAGTGCTCCTTCGGCACCTTAGGCCCCACCTCACCTGATGTTTCCGGGAGGAGGCACAATGGCACCCCGGAACAGGTTGATGCCAACGATGGCAAAGACGTAGTACACCACCTGCGGAGGCAGGGCTCGGTCAGCGGGGGCAGCCCCGCCCAGAGGAGGACAGAGCCAGGCTGGCCTGTGAGGGTTCCCAGCCTGGCCACGGCCCCCAACGATGGGCGCTGCTGGCCCCCCACAACACTTGGCTCTACTTCCAGACACCCGCTCCTGGCCACCCACCTGCTCCAGAGGCACAGGATAGTGGCTGAAGGGGAGAAGGGAGGAGTCACCACCGGGGAGCCCCACAGATACACTGGGGCCCAGGGGGAGGCCAAGGAAGCGAAGGCTGCCTGCCCCGTCAGGACCAGTGTGGCAGGGAGAGTGACGAGGAGGATTCCACAACAGGGCGAGAAGCTGGGCCCGGGAGGAGCTGGTCCCGGGAGGAGCTGGTCCCGGCAAAAGCTGGGCCCGGAGGAAACTGGGCCAGGGAGAAGCTGGGCCCAGGAGAAGCTGGGCCCGGGAGGAGCTGGTCCCGGGAGGAGCTGGTCCCGGGAGGAGCTGGTCCCGGGAGGAGCTGGTCCTGGGAGGAGCTGGTCCCGGGAGGAGCTGGTCCCGGCAAAAGCTGGGCCCGGAGGAAACTGGGCCAGAGAGAAGCTGGGCCCAGAAGAAGCTGGTCCCGGGAGAAGCTGGGCCAGGGAGAAGCTGGTCCCAGAGGAAGCTTGGCCAGGGAGGAGCTGGTCCCGGGAGGAGCTGGGCCCAGGAGGAGCTGGGCCCGGAAGAAGCTGGGCCAGGAAGAAGCTGGTCCCGGGAGAAGCTGGGCCCAGAAGCTGGGCCCAGAAGAAGCTGGTCCCGGGAGAAGCTGGGCCCAGAAGCTGGACCCAGGGGGAAGCTGGGCTAGGGAGAAGCTGGTCCCAGGGAAGGGAGGGGAAGATCAGGCCTCTCCAGATAGAAGTCCCCACCATGTTTTCCCACATCCCCAGGGGGCGTCCAAGGGAGCACCACCCCAGAGCCTGGAGGAGGGGGCTGCTGCCTGAGCCCTGGCCTATCCTGAAGGTGCCAGGTGGACTGGAGAGGGGTGCACACTCTGGACTAACCCAGCCCCCTCCTATGCCTCAGTTTCCTCCAATGTGCAAATAGGGGTCTGGGACGGGGCCTGATGCAAGATCCTATTTCTAGCCTCCTGGAGGGCATGGGCTCCCCACCCCCAGGGTGTTGTTCAACATAAAGGACAAAAAGGCCACCAGCGGCACCATCTGCGCAGCAGGGCTCTCTACCTCGTCACTGTCACCGAGTATCCGGCCCACAGGCCTTGTGCCTGGAGCAGCACCAGGGCCCCACCTGACCAGGCTGGGCCAGGGGCAGAGCTGATGGCCCAGAAAACAGGAGGGATTTGAAAGTGACTGAAAAGCTGTCTGGCACGAAGGGGACGCTCTGGCCTCCTGCCCTGGTGCTTCCCCCCAGCTCGCCCAACCCACAGCCCAACTCCCACTGAGCGACCACCCCACCCAGGCCCACACGGCGGCCAGACTCACCACCAGGATCCCGCCGAAAGCCCGCATGTTTCTGATCAGGCCCAGGATGGTGCTGGCCACCACGGCCATCAGCTGAGGACAGGGAGAGAGCAGAGCCACTATTCCTCCTGGTCTCACTAGGTGGCGCCAACCCTGCCCATCACCCTCCCTCTGCAAAGGCACATGAATTAGCACCACCCCACACACCTGTGCACACGCACCCCCACATATACACATACACACACACACACACCCGTGCACACACCTGTTACCCCTTACACACACTCACACATACGTACACA
>NW_005871266.1:57998-60453 GCF_000147115.1 Myotis lucifugus | reverse complement strand
ATCCTTGCACTTGGGTCCCGGAAGTGAGCGCTGCGGTCAAACCTACCTTTGCTCTCGTGCCACTAAGGAGCCCTTGCCAGAAGCCCCTCAGAAACCTCGGGACCCTGGGAGCATGTGGTCCCAGGGGCTCCGCCTGCCCTCACACCTGCCAGGGCCCCACGAGCTGGACACTCCCCCTGCAACAGTCCCACCGTGCTGGCCTCCGCCTCACCCCCAGCCAGGTGAGGGGTGGGGCCCACCGCAGGGTCTGGTCCCTCCCTGCCCAGGCTCCCCGTCTCCAGGGAACGAGGAGCAGTGTGGGCAGGACGGGCGGCGAGGGGCGGGGGCGGCAGTGCCCACGGACCTTCATGCTGGGGATGATGCGCAGGAACCGGAACACGATGAGCATGTTCACCAGGCGAACCATGTCCCACAGCGACAGGAGGCCCCGCAGCTCCGGCTTCCTGGAGAGACACACGGGAGATGGCGGGTGAGGCCCAGGACGCCAGCAACTGGACACTCACGGTTGAAAACGGAGAAAGGCAGATGTGGAGAGAGTGAGAGGGAGAGCAAGAGAGAGTGAGGGGAGGCAACAAGAACTTGCCCATCTCGGACTCCAGCCAGAACCCTCACCGAGACCGAGGGCAGAGTGGTCACGGACCGTCCACAGCACCGCCCCGCACGGCGCCCGACCAGCTGACTCTCCGTCTTACATGGGACACCTCTGAGGTTCCAGACCCCGGACACTCAGCTCAGGTCCCAGCAGAACTGGGCGACTTGGCCCCTGACTCCATCCCTTACCCCCTAACCCACATTCACATCCCTACCTCCGACCCCTTCCCCAGCCCTGACTCCTATGTATCCGATTCCCTGACCCCTTCCTTTGACCCTATATCCTACCCCTGACCTTGTCCTATCACCTGACCCTGTCTCCTGATCTGACCCTGTCCTGACTCTACCCTAACCCCTAACCACGTCCTATCCCGACCCCTCCCTCCAACCCCATCTCCTGACTCCACCCTGTCCGTCTCCTGACCCTCTCCCTTGCCCACCAGCTCCTGACCTTATCCCCTGAGCCTTAACCACATGCCCTACCCTGACCCCTTCCTCTAACCCATCTCCCAGCCCTTGATCCTGTCCCATCCCCATCCCTTCGTGTCCCTCATGGCCTCACCATGCCCTCATTTCTATTTAAATTTAAACCCACTCTCACCCGGATGTCAGCCCCGTAATTCTCAGACAAAAGGACACATTAGACACAAGGAGAGCTGGCCCCCATGAAGCGCCTGTCACCCCGGGCCCAGCCCCTCAGGCTCCAAGGACAGCGCCAGCCCAGCGACTGCCCGAGATCAACCCTCCCAGCGGCTCCCACAGAGCTGACCCCAAACAGCAAGCCCGTCAGGCCCGCTCTCCACCGAGAGCAATTCCCAGCTGCTCAGCCCGAAGAGGGACCCAGAGACCAGGGCCGCCCGGGGCCCGAGGCCAGCACGTGTGCCTGCCGGGCGGCTGTGTTCTGGGCAGCACGACCCGTGGCTGCCACAGCTACACGGCAGCTTACCTTGGGGCCCTGCCCCCTCACCCCTCTGTGTGGTCAGAACCAGGGGCCCTGGGGCTCCAACAACAGCGTGAGATCGGCGAGCCCCAGGCCCCGCCCGTCGCCGTATGGAGAGTAGACTTTGCCCAGCCCAAAGTCACACGCCTTCCAAGCCAGAGGAGGGCTGCACCCAATGCCAGTGCCCACGTCACCCAGCTCTGAGCTGGGGCCTCCTGCTCTGGCCCAGCACCCCTGGGCCACACGTCTGCCCACGCCAGGGCTGGGCCCACTGCCTTAGAGGGGCACCGACAGCCTCCTGCCAGCGCTCTGGGCACTACGTCCTGACGGTGAGTCAAGAAACGTGAGAGAGGCCCTCAGGGGGCGGGGCCGTGAGCCCCCTTTCCTAACGACCGGGTGTTTCGCCCGCGAGTCCCAGCGGGACGGTGGGCCACCCTTCCCGGTGCTAGCCGGGCGGGTTGCTGTAGCCGCCCTCGGTTCTCCAGTCACATACCAGCCTGGGTGTGGGAATCGGTACACAGCCAGAGTTGAGATCTCCAAAACCTTTAATTACAAAAGAAAAGAAGGCATCGCTACAGCAACGCTAACCCGGGGGGCTCTCGGAAGATCTAAAACTCAGCCGAGCAAGGCGTCCCCACAGGGGGCTTCGGGGAGCATCGGAGCTCGTCCTGTCCCCATGGGTGGGTTCCACATGCTGGGACTTCCCGAGGCTGAGAAAGGCACTGTGGTCTCAGGATCGGGCCACACTCGTGAGGGCGGGACAGGGGAAAGGCTGGACGCGCGGGGGGGGGGGGGAGCGACTTGGTCAAAGACGGCTGGAGGCCTTTCTCAAATGAGCCCCACTGTCCCGAGGGGCCACGGCGCTCAGAGTCACACAGGAACGCGTGTCGCACTATCTCGCTGTGACCCACGGGCGACCCACCC
>NW_005871266.1:41798-56845 GCF_000147115.1 Myotis lucifugus | reverse complement strand
TCGAGGGCACGCCTGTGCTCACACAAATGGACACGAGGTTCGCAAGGACGATGACGTTCCCCAGGTAGTCAAAGTAGCAGTGGCCGAACAGGAACTGCGCGACCCGCAGGAACGGGGACTGGTACTCGGGCCGTGGCGGGTGCTGGGGGGACACATGCTCAGAATCAGGGCCCTGCCCCTCATCCTGGGACCCGACGTCCCTCCCCTGATCCCTGCCCATCTACCAGCCCATGGGAATCACCACAAACCCCGGCGCGGTCCCTCACACGGAGACGCCATCACAGTCTTTGTAACAACAGAGGCAGCAGTGCCCTGAGCGTGCCTGGCACCGAAAGGAACCACAACAAGACAGCACACAGCCATCTTACGTGTTTGCCACGATGTGAAAAGCGTTATGTGAAAAACACAGATAAATTCCCTGCTGAGAACTACGAAAACATGGTGCAGAGCAAGACAGGGGTGGGAAGCGATGGAGGGCACTTTGGCAGTAAACACGGACATGAAACACTGGGAAGAGGTGCGACAGGAACCGCCCCAATGTGCCTCTGAGTGGACGGGGACGCAGAGGTGAGGAGCGCGAGAGTGCCCGCACCCGCCCCGGCCCACAGCGGCCACGGACTGCACGGGGCTACTGCGTTCACGGGCAATCAAATAAAACAGCCTGATGGTGTGGCTCAGTGGTTGAGCGTCAACCTATGAACCAGGAGGTCATGGTCCATTCCTGGTCGGGGCACATGCCCGAGTTGTGGGCTCTGTTCCCCATGAGGAACATACAGGAGGCAGCCATCAATGACCTAGAAAGACTTTAGGAAACTTGTCCATAAGGAACCTGCCCTGACAGAAGCCCCAAGGGAGACCACGCATGCTGCAAAGCTGACAACTTTCACCGGCTGAATCGTGTCCCACTGAAATGCCCACTGGGAGTCCTAACCCCTAGCACTCAGAACGTGACGTGTGTAGAAAAAGGCTCTCTAAAGCAGCGGTCGCCAATCGGTGGCCCGCGGACCACTGGTGATCTGTGAGGTGCGAAAGGTGGGCGGCCGCTGCTCGAAAGAGTATTAACATAGAAGGTTAGTAGGCGGCCCTAATCCCACAGGACTGGGTCCTTATAAGAGGAGGTCAGGACACAGACACACACAGTGGGACCACATGGGGACTCAGGGAGAAGACACCATCTACACACCCAGGAGGGAGGCCTTGGGAGGAACCAGCCCTGGACACCCGGGTCTTGGACTCCCCTGCTGCCTGCTGCCCACACCCCATTCTCGAAGGCCAAGTGGTTGGACCAGCAACCCCATCCAGACCCTGTACGCCTGGGTCTTGGACTCTAGTCTCCAGGACGGGGACAGTAAAGCCTGCTGGTTGAGCCGCCAGCCTGGCACTTGCCACAGCCGCTGAGCTGACTGAGCAGCGGCACAGAGCTGTGCAGAGTCCGGCCAGCTGATGTCGGACTCCCCCACTGCCTGCTGCCCACACCCCATTCTCGAAGCCCAAGCGACTGGACCAGCAATACCCCCCTTCTCCTGTGAGCCTCAGCATCTCCAGGAAACCCTCTACGTAAAACGCAGGCGGGGCGTCTGCACATGGTGCTGAGCAGGACACCGCGGCCCATGTGGGGGTTTCACCCATGAGGTCAGGACAAAGACCACGGCTTTACAGCTCGGAGCCCCCGCAGAAGGACATGGGGAAGAGGATGTTTGTCATGGAGACAGAGAAAGCCATTTGGAAGATTCCTCGGTGGCTTTCATGAGGGCAACCACACCTCCCAGCTTCCAACAGCCAACCATCTCCGTCCCTTTACCGTCCTAGGGGCCAGAATCCCTGGGCAGGCCAGTCCCGGCACCAGTCACCACGTTACCCAGGCAGTCAAGCCCTCCGCCTCTGCAAACTCCCCCCTGACCTGGGAGCCCTGGCCCAGTTACCTCCTTCATCAGACTTTTGTCAAGCTCGTTGAACAGCTTCTGAAACTCATCAGCTGACAGCAGGCCATCACCATGGGAGCGCACCTTCTGCAAAGCAGGGAGGCACAGGTCAGCAGGCCAAGGCCAGAGCAAGAGGGTGAGCCCCCCCCACCGTCCCAGATGGTCTGGCCCCCGCTGCTCTGAGATAACACCCGTCCTGATCAGGGGCTGCTGGCCCACAGGACCACCAGGAGGAGCATGGCCAGGGAGGCCGGGGAGGCCGGGGAGGCCGGGGAGGGCGGGAGGCCAGGGAGGGCGGGGGCTGGTACCTCCATGATGGCCTGCTTGTGGGTGCTGTCCACCTGGACTTTCTGAAGCACCTGCAGGAGATCCTGGGCCTTCACCCCAACTCTGTGGGAAAAAACACCCACACCCAGTGAGCTCACTATCTCAGTCCCCCGGGCGCCCGACCTCTGGCCTGAACCGCGCAGCCCTGGGCGATGGCAAGGCCTCCACAGGAGCAACCGCAGGCATCCAGCCATCCTCTAACATCCCAAGACAGTGTCAGGTCCTCCCCGAGGGGGCGAGAGGCAGGGCGCTGACGGGCAGCCTCCAACCAGGTGCAGTGGGGAGGCTGGTCCCTCTGTTCCCAACACCCAGCTTGGGGCCCTGTTTCTCAACACACAGCTTGGGGCTCAGTGTGTGGGGAGGGAAGGGTGTGATGGGTGAGCATGCAGAGTCGCTGGGTCACCGGGAGCACGGGGCGGGCAGGTGAGAGGCGAGCGGGCGCGTGACACGGGAGCTGTCAAGTTCGCAGGAGCTCGCGGGGTGGCGGGGTGGTACTTAGCTCCAGCCCCAATGCACACCACGGCCCCCCTCCTCTCCCGCACCAGGGAGCCCCGCACTCACTCCTGAGGGTGGGCTTCTCTGTCCGCCATCCAGGAGAGGATCTTGTAGGCATCCCGGGTCCCAGCCGCTTCCAGAATAGAGAGGCCTGGACAGATTTCTGCAAAGAAGGGGGCCTCTGATTGGTCTGGCCGGGCCAGCAGGACAGCACAGCCCTCAGCCCGCAGGGCTCTGAGGGCCTCCCCGGTCGGGACAGTCACAGACCCTGAGGATGGTTTCGCAGGAAGGAGCCGAGGGCACTGGCTGAGCCAGTCCCTAGGGCATGTGTTCCCTCCCCGTGCAGTGGGGGTCCTGGCTCGCTCACAGGAGGGTCCAGAGTCCATTGCCCTGGCAGCTGTAATCTTGTCGCTTCCCTCAGAGAAGCAGGATGCGGCACAGCTCCAGCTCATCCACAAGAGGGAGCCAGAGGGCAGTGCAGAGACCACTGTGGACCCTACCCCCATGGGGACCTGGCCAGGCCCCCACAGGCTGCTTGGCTCGGGCCGGGCCGGCTACCTCGCAGCCTCACTCACCAGCAGGTAGCCCCGGAACTGATTGTAGATGATGGCCGTCAGCAGGTTCATCAAAAACAAGCTTCCTTCAGGAAGAAAACGCCTCGGTCAGTGAGGAGCAGCAGCTGAGGGGGCCTGGGGGCAGTGCCCAGAGGTGCAGAGGGTCGCACGGGCACAGCAACCCCAGGGGTGCCATCAAAAAGGGCCCGGACGATCGCAGAGCAGGAAGTGGCCTGGGCACGTCACTCACTGTCCTCATCTACACAGTGCAGGTGCCACCCGGCCTGCCCAGCGTGGGCACTGAGGACAGCGGTCTCAGTGGTCACCGACTGCAGACAGGGCATGCCCCCCCAACCCCCCAAGGTGAAGTCACAGGGTCGGGGACCCCCCTGAGGTGAAGTCATAGGGTCGGGGCCACACTGAGGTGAAGTCACAGGGTTGGGCAGCACACCTACCCCTGAGCATCAGCGGGGACAGAATTTTACCCCAGTGACCCCTGCAGACCCACCCAGACTCACCGATCAGGGTGAAAACTATGAAGAAGAGGGCAAAGGCCCGGTTCTTGGAATACGCAGGAACCATGACTGAGGAAGAAATCAGAGAAACTGAAACAGGCTCACAGCTCAGCACTGGTCCCGCTCCTGCCATGCCCAGACCCTTGGCCTTCTCTGGAGCGGGCTCTGCCCAGGGAGAGCTGGAGCCTCCTGGTCCAAACTCTGACCCTCCCGCCTCCACTCGCACACCCCTGGTCATGGGGAGCTCACTACCGTCAAGGATGCCCACCCCTTCTGCTGAGCTGACGTCTGCCTCCTGGGACCACCCCACAGGCTGAAAGCCCAGCTCTCCCTCGGGGACGGGCTAGGGCTCTCAGGACCTGTGGGCACGGGGCTGAGTCCCGCGGCACTGCTCTGCGGTGGAAGCCAAGGCTGCGCTCCTGGGAAGGTCTCTGTGGTGGTGACCATCCCGAGTCCAAGACGAAGAGACCAGCCCAGGTGGCCGGTCACAGCCGGGCCTTAGAGGACGACAGCCACCGTCCTGGCCACCCCTGGCCCGAGCAGACACAGGCCCCATCAGCAACCCAAAGGGGACACCATGGCCAGGGACAACCCGGGGCCTCACACACACAACTGCTGAGCCGCACCCCACAGCTGGGGAAATGGTGGGGCCCCAGAGGCCAGCGGGGGGCCCCCTGACAGACACTGCCGTTCCTCACCACATAAAGGACAGCTTTTAGCTTCTCAGAGGAGTCAGGAGAGAAGGGGAAAGAGGAGACAGGGAACAGTTATAAAAGGAGGGACGAGAAAGTAAAATGAAAAGGGAAGGAAAAAGTAGAAAAAAGGAAAAAGGGGGAAAGGAAAACAAGAAAGGAAGGCAGGCGGGAGGGGGGGATCCAGGTCACCCTGCTTCCCTCCGCCTGCTGAGCTGGAGGCCTCGGACACCCCGGCTCTCGGCTCCGCAGGAACCAGGCCTCCCCCGCTTGCCCGCTGGCCAGCCCACGCCCGCCCAGCCCGCTGCTCACGCACCGTCAGGGTTGTTGGCCGTGGTCAGCAGCACCAGGAGCGAGGTCAGGGACTCCGCCAGGTCGCGGAAGTAGATCAGCCTCTCCCTGTCCTGCCCATCGCCCTGCTGAGAGCAGAGGGGGCAGCCCTCAGGAGCCACGCGGGCCCGCTCCCCGCCAGCTCAGGCCGTGGCCCAGCAGAGCTCCAGGCCTGGACCCAGCCAGGGGGACCCTCCTACCCACGGCCAACCATCCACTCTCCTCAGCCCAGGCCCCTCCCTGAAATCAGCAACCCTCTGGGCCCAACTGCCGCGGGCTCTGCAGGAGAGAAGCAAGGGCGGCCACTGCACGGCCCCTGGGGCCTGAGAGTCTGCCAGCTGGTCCCGCCCAGACACACACACACACACACACACACACACACACACACGGGGGGGTGAGGGGTGAGACAGTCCTCAGTCTCCCTTGTGGGCAGCTCAGCACCAAGCCCCGAACACTGCCACAAGCTAATGAAGACCAGCCCTGGCCAAGCACTGGCCACATTCCGCAGACAGAAATGCAGGGCAGCTCTGGCCTGAGGAGGACAGTGACCTGGCCAGGAAGTGAGGACACACACGGGACCACAGATGTGCGGGTGTGGGGGGTGACGGGGCAGGCACCGCCACACAGCAACAAGCTGCTGGGGGCCGGAAGCAGCAAGGGCAGGAGCGGAGGGGACCAGGCAAAGGCCAGGGCTGGAGAAGAGGGACATGGTGAGAGGTGCCTGCTGGACAGACGGACAGGTGCTGTGAGAGGGGCCATCCCGCCGGCCCCAAGTGCCAATCTGAGGGGCCTGTCTAGGAGGGTGCAGAGAAAGCCCAGTCAGAGCCTGGGGAGGGGAGGGAAGAGGAGGCAGCCAGGCAGAGGCAGAGCGACCCGGAGCCCAGGAGGCCCGGGCAGGGGAGCAGTGGGCCAGCTCTAAACCGGGGTCATCTGAAGCAAGACAGCGGACTGCAGGTGGCACCACTGCGCTTCCCGTGAGGTGGGCAGCAGTCCTCTTCTCTGCTGGCCCGAGAACCACCCAACGGGGTTCCCACGAGGCGGACTCACAGAGGGCCCACCCCGCCATCAAACCGAGCAGAGCGGCTGAGGCCGGTACCTTGTTGCCGGTGAAGAGCAGCATCCCGAGCATGGTGAAGACGCACAGGTGCAGCGCCAGCAGCAGCACCACGCTGGAAGGACGGGCGCGGGCTCAGCACCGGGCAGGTGCCCGCATGCCCAACGGGATGGGGGTCCAGGAACCCAGCCACCCAGGGAGCTCCCGCAGCCAGCCTTAGGGCAGGTGCCCTCTCTGCCCCACAGCCTGCCATGCACCCAGCGGGGTCCTGCCCTAACCGAGCCTCTTTCTTTGGCAGGGACAACCCACAACCCAGGGGCATGTCCCAGGAGTCCCAGGACCCCAGGGGCTGGAGGGTGAGGGTCACCCACGTGGGCCATGAGGGGAGCCCCAGACGCCAACCACAGGGCAGGGAGCAGGACAGCCCGTCCTGCCTGCACGCCTGGCGCAGCCCACCTGGCCATTTCCGGCAGCGACCACCGGATGCACTTGAGCATCTTCTTCATCATGGAGGAGTTCTGCAGCAGGAAGAAGGGCCGCAGCAGCCGGCGCAGCCGCAGGGGCTGGAAGAGACCAGGACACTGAACGCCAGGCCGGGCTTTCAAGTGCCACCCACACCCCACATCTCCCTCTGGACTCCCAAGTTCAACCACAGAGACCCTCCCGGGCCACACGCCCCAGCTGCTTCCCTCCCGGCTCCTGGTCACAGCCCTGAAGTCAGCATTTTGAAAAACCCTAACTTAACTCTGGTGCCGTGTCACATATAGAAATTTTTTGATATTTGCAACCATAGTAAAACAAAGACTTATATTTTTTATATTTATTTTATATATTTAAACACCATTTAACAAAGAAAAATCAACCAAAAAAAATGAGTTCGCGTGTCACCTCTGACACGCGTGTCATAGGTTCACCATCACTGTATGGAGTGACTTGTCTTAGAAACGTAAGGCTGGCCATGTCACCTTCCGGCCCAAGCGTCCAGGGCTGCCTGGGCCCTCCAGCCCGGCCCCGCCGCCCCTCACCATCCCGCTGGCACAGCACTCAGCCCCCGTCTGCTCAGCCAGCTGGCTGTCCCTGTCACCGTCCCTCCCGTCTCGGTGGAAGAGCCACCTCCTCAAGTGCTGCCCTGGGCCACTTTCCCTGGCACTGAGATCCCAGTACCCATCCGGTGTTTCCTGGGACCGCCAGTCTCTCCCCGCAGCACTGGCGCACAGTAGGCCCTCCACCTGGCAAGGATGCCCTGCACCTCCCTGCCCAGCACTCCTCTCGGAAGGGCCCCTGTGCCCCGCACAGCACCTCAAAGGCCAAGGACCGACAGTACACGGGCACCCACACCCCCACACCCTGCCCACAGCCCCCTGCACAGGAGCTCCGTCCCAGGCCCAGCCAGAGTCCCGGGCCTCCCTCCAGGTGCCGCCGGCACCCCGGTCTCGGACCCTTGGCTGTGGTCAGACACGGACCAGAGTGCGGCTTCCAGACACAGTAACCCAGTCCCCAGCGCTTCCCAAGCTGAGGCCACGTCAGGGCAGGGACATGCGGAGCTCACAGGGGGTGGGAGGCACCGCCATGAGGCTCGCCTGCAGGAGGAGCCAGCCCAGCGCCTGGGAAGCCCTGGCAAGGCCACCCGGGCACTGCAGCCCAGGTCCCAAGGCTTTGGGGAGGAGCCACCAACTGCTCTACAGACGCTAGTCTCCTGTGAGCAACAGCCACGCTGAGCCGTGACCATGGCCCCTCGGTGACCTGCAGCCCACATGTAACCCGCCCCGCTCGGCCTCAAGTTGGGGGAGGAACAGGCAGTCAGGTAGACATGGAAGTGAGATGGGGCTCAAGCAGGTCAGGGGCCCCAAGGCCTCCCCGAGGGCCCCCGATGCCTGCGGAGTTCCTGCTGACCAGCCAGCTGGCCACGGAGACAAACCTCGGGCCTCGTGTGCAGACGGGTCTGGGTGTTGGGCCAGCCCCAGGCAGAAGTCAGTCCCTAAGACAGTGGTTCTCAACTTTCCTAATGCTGCGACCCTTTAATACAGTTCCTCATGTTGTGGTGACCCCCAATTTCATTGTTACAAATTGAACATAATTAAAGCACAGTGATTAATCACAAAAACAATATGTAATTATGTATGTGTTTTCCGATGGTCTTAGGCGACCCCTGTGAAAGGGTCATTCGACCCCCAAAGGGGTCGCGACCCACAGGTTGAGAACCGCTGGTCTAAGAGATGGCGCCGAGGAAAAGCTCTGCCGGGGGCAGGTCACTGGACTGAGAAAGGTTACGCTTCCTGGTGGGTGGTCAGGGCCTGGAGGGAACAGGCTGGACAACCGGGGACGAGGACGCCTGCGGAGGACACGTGTGGGCAGGAGGGAACGCACCCCAGGGCATCCCCCAGGATGACAGTCCGTGGATGTCCCCGAGCCCCTCAACACCCCACTCCGATCTCCAGGGACAGAGGCCACTACCGAGGGCCCATCCTGCCAGAGCAGAGCCCAGGCCGGCCCCCATGTAGCCCCTGGAGGGTGGCGACTGCCCAGCCCTCACCCCTGCAGGGCGCTGCTCTGCGCACTCTGGGCAGACAGGTGTGCGGGTTGGGGCTCCGCCTGCCCTGCCTGAGGCCTCTCCCAGGACCACCCACACCTCAGGGCCAACCCCGCTTCAGACCAGGGCAGAGCTCACAGCCCTCGCCGGCCTCGCCCACAGCAGGCAGCCTGTGGGTGGACCCCGGGCCCTAGGAAGGCCCAGGAACACAGGGCGAAAGGGATGGAACACCTCCGCTCCCTGCCCCAGCTCCGGGCCTGCCGGCTGCGAATGCTGCTTCTAAAGGGGGTGCTCCCCCCAAGGACACACCATGACTCTTGGCCAGTGGGGTGAGTGGTCCATTTCCAAGGACAGATTGGGGGGCTACTGTCCAGTAACCAGAGGCAGGACCACCGAGCACTGAGGCCCCTCAGGAACGAATGTGGCCCCCCCACCAGATAACGAACCCAGACCAGCTGGGAGTACGTGGGTGGGAGCAGGAGGAAGTTACAGATTTCTGTTAGAACCGGCGACCAGCAGCAACACAGACAGGGCTGTGTGTATTAGCCAATCTTCCTCCCAGCGTCATCCAAGGATTGGGGGTGGTGAGGGTCACAATTTAGGCTGAAGTGACAGAAGGTTTGAGTGGCCGGTAACACGGACGCAATGATGGCACTCAGAAATGGAGCCAGTGGAGGCGCCTCCCAGAACCAACCTCATCGAGCCTCTGAGCGACACCAGAGGGTGCCCTCCCCAGAGGTCAGAGGGCAGGTCCCAGCTCTGGGAGCCCGGGGTGGGGGAGGGGGTGCTTCCCCGCAGTTCTCTCTGAGTTCCACTGGGCCCCCTTTTTGCTCTTGCAGTTACTCAACCCCTGCTTAAGTCCCCGTGTCAAATTCCCTCCACTAAAGCCCCTGGTGGGCCTCCAGTATTGTGTCCCTCACCAGCCCTGATGGACACGACGTCCCCAAACCAACTCTTCCCAGCTCTGTCCCACCGAACCACAAGTGCTCCTGGGTGTTCTGAGGGGAAGCGAAGAGGCTGCAGTCAAACGGGCAGAGCCGCCTGCTCCCATGGGATTTCCCCTGTCGGGGTCACAGAGCTCTGGGCGTGTGGCTAGGGTGAGGCCCTGGGGTGGTGCTTAATGGGGGACCCATCCAGTCAAGGAATCAGCTTAAAGGAGTGGAGCAGGAATCGGGACCCTGGAACATGCTCTCAGGTCTTCCCGCCTTCTCCAGGCCTCAAGGTCATCCCAAGGTGGGAACGGGCTCCCTAGGCAATGAGTGACACACGGCTATGCAGGGAGGGCTATGCAGGGCAGGCGGAGCGGGAGCTGGGAGCTGGGAGCTGGGTGGGTGGGTGGAATGACTGCAGGACCTCAGGACACCAGCTGTTCACCTGGGCAGCTACACTGTGCACCCTGCCCAGAGCTCCCCACTCCCGCCCCAGAGCCACCTCACCACCTACCTCCTGGCAGACGAGACTCAGCGACACCATCCAGTCCACGAAAGACACGACCAGCACCACCAGGTAGGCCAGCAGCCACAGGCTCTTCCGGAACTGGGGCCACCCAACCAGGTAGCTCTGCAAGAGAGACAGTGGGTGAGTGGGTGGGCGGTGGGCATCCGTGCAGATGGCCCTGCAGCCAGTCGAGGCTGTCGGTGCACACGGCAAGGCTGGGTGGCCGGGGCAGAGCACCTCAGCAAGCAGCGTGGTCTCTACGTGACGTGGGGAGCAAGAAACAGAGCTCCCTCCCAGCCCCCAGAGACCTCAGGCGCTGAGGACCTTGAGCTTGGCACCTAACAGCTCAGGCGCCGGTTTCCTCATCGGTAATTCGGTCCCTGCCAGCTCTGCCCATCTGTTAGGGGCTAAAATGGAATATTGAGAATAGAGCTATATGAAATGTTAATCATGCTCTGTTAACCTTGATTGTCTTGTTCTAATTAAAGAATGGACATGCTAACCTGGCTTGGAGTTGTACGGCCTCTGGGACCTGAGGGTCAACCTTGGACCTGGCAGTAAACCTTGGAATGAGATCCATTCTCATTCAACAACTGCCTATTATCATGGAAAGATTAACAACCCAGATGCCCAAACAATGGGGTCCCACCCCAGCCTGCTCTGCCCACTTCCCCAGGCCTGTAATACCCATTTTGCATACCCATCCTTATCCCCTTTGCCTACTTCCCATGTAACCCTTATCCTACCAATATAAACAGCGGGGGAGGGTGCAGAGCAGATTTTCGTGGATGACCCGCTGCTCTCCCACGCTGCCGGCATTACTGGAATAAACGCTCATATATGATTCAACCCTGTCTCTGCTGAATTGGCATGAGTAGTGACGGGCAGCCCAGACCCATTGGTTGTCCAGTGTCACGTCCAACCATCTGTTTAGTTTGTGCGACAAAATGCAAAGGCACAGGACTCACTGTAGGAAAGACTAGGAAACAGCACCTAACTGCTATTTCCCACCATCACTAGCGCCTTCAGGTGAACTCGGTCACCTTTTGAGATTTCCCCAACATCCAGACCATTCAAGAAATGCTAATGAGTACTTCTCACCAGTTTCAGTTCCAGTTTAAAAACCCCCAAGACCTCCTAACCACAAAATGAGCTAAAAAGAAGAAATAAGAAACTGCTGAGGCCCTCAGTCACAGACGCACCCACGCCTCTCTTGGTCAGCATCCCAGGCTGACCCACCCTGCCCTCAGCAGGACTGCCCGTGTGACCCGGAGCCCACAGACAGGAGCAGCCCACACTGTGGGCCAGGCAGAGCGCTGGAACCCTCGGAAGCGCTGGAATCCTCCTTTGAGGACCCAGCCCCTCCTCGCTTTAAGGCTCCAAGGCTCTGACCCAATCAGAAGCTCAAGTGAGCAAGGCAGGGCCAGCCCCAGCTCTGCATGGACTCAGGTCACAGACAGAATCCAGAGTCGGCGCGAGGCGGAAGCTGCTGCATAACCGACCCCTTTCCACCCCCCCCTTCCCCCCACCTCCTCCCCTGTGCTTCTCCACTCCCCGGGAGGGAGGGTGGGCTGGGATCTATCCTCGGGCCAGACCACGCCCACGGGTCCCGCATGGCTGCAGCCCTTGACGGCCCCACCTGGACTGTTTTCACGCTGAGAGCCACCCAGCCTCTGCTTCAAGGCCAGAGTTTTCCAAGAAACGGAGGCCTCTGTCCAGCGGGTCAAAGTGCACAGGCTGCAGATTTGGCGGATAGCTCTGGGGGCGTTAAAAATCAATGAGAGCCCTGGCCCGGTGGCTGAGGGGTCCTGTACACCAAAAGGCTGCGAGTTCGATCCCTGGTTGGGGGTGGGCACAGGAGGCAACCAATGGATGGACACATCAATGCCTCTCTCTCTCTCTCTCTCTCTCTCTCTCTCTCTCTCTCTCATCTTTAAAAAAACAAAATCATCATTGGGTGAGAACTAAAAATAAATAAACCAGAAAAGCAGCAAGCAGGTTGGGAGGGTGCAGGGTCCCGGGCTGCCACCGGCTCACCTTCACAGAGAGGTCGGTCGCGAAGCCCAGCAGGCAGAGGACCTCGATGCTCTCCGTCAGGCCGCAGGGCGGGTTCCAGGGCTTCGAGCGGTAGCGGACGTCCGAGGTGCTGGTGAACGAGGAAGGGGTCTCAATAAAAGCCAAAAACAGGATCAAGAAAATGATGAAGCCCAAAATCCTGGAAAGGGAACCAAAAAAAAAAGATTAGAACGTGAGAACCAGCCACACTCTGGGCGAAAAACCAGATGGGCAGGCAGAACACCCAGAGCGCAGCAGGGCGGACGCCGTGGTCCCCAGGCAGAACCACAGCTCCTGCCCTGTAGCTACCCGTGTGCTCAGGTAACTCAAAGGGAGTTGAAACAACTAGCATGGCTGCCCGGAATGTTCGCCCTCCTGTCTACCGTCCACTCCTTTCCAGTAAGGAGGGCAGACAGAGAGCATCTTCTCCACCTGGGGGCAGGGGCCCGCCCGCCTGGACCTGAGACAGCCGCCCCTGCCCAGCCAGGCTTCGAGAACCCCAAACCCCACACGTGCGCATTCTCACCACTGGCAAGTGTCCGAGTAATACCATCGGTAGAGCCACATCGACCTGGTGTCCATGCGGTGGTTAATGGAGCGATACTGGAAGTGAACGGTCATAGAGGGGAGCGTCAGTGAGGGTCCCCTCGGTCTCAGTGCCATACAACACAGCCAGCCACACGCGGGCCCAGGGTGGGGGGACAGGTTGTAGGGTGAGCTTCGACTCAGCAGGCGGACAAGGTGCCCCACTGTGACCCAGCAAAGCCACACTGTGCCAAGCAGGCAGAGCGCATCCCAAGGGGCAGACCCCTGGGAAGGCAGGTCCATCGAAGGGACACTCACTTTCTGAATGCACAGCTGCGCCCATGTGCCTGGGAGCTCTCTCCCCTGTGCGAGGCCCACACCCTGCCCCACTTCAGCTGTCACCCCCAGGAAGCCTGCAGCCTAATTCCACGATTGGGCACGGCTCACTTCCATATTCTATTCCCCTGTCCCCCTGAGTGTCATTTGCAGGCAGGGGATGGTCTTGCCATCTTCGGGCATCTTTCACAGGAACGGATGAGGCGGCAGACAACAGGTCTGCAGTAGGCGGCAAATCAATACAGCGAATGACTGGGGACTCTGAGTAAGAAATCCCAGCACCCACTTTTAGGGTTACGTGGACCACACAGTCTACCAACCTCAGCCTTGACCCCAGCACAGCGAGGAGTAAAGGGCCATCAGGACATGCCCACAGCCCCACAGCCCCAGACAAGCCCAGGCCCCGCCACCGGGAGCGGGCGCTGCCCACCTGGATCGCGTCTTCGATAAAGATCACAGCCTGTTCAAAGCACAGATCCCGCCTGGCCTCGGCACCTGGGGGCAGAGAAGGAGCACACTGGGTGAAGAGGGATCACATGATGCCCAGCGCTGCAGCGTGATGGACGTCAAGGAAGGAACCTGCCTCCGTTCTCTCTCCAGGCTCCGGACCAAGATGCCTTTCACCTGCTGCGTGTCCACACCCGCCCAGAAGAGGACCCCACTCGGCGCCCTGCCCGGTGTGTGGCGGGGCCTGAACTGGGACAATGGCCTTTCGCTGTGTGCCAAGTACTCCGGTTCCTGCCCCGTGACCGAATCCCTGGGGAAGAAATGGAATCTGGCCTGGAGAGATCGAAGGATACAGCTTCTGAGATAAGAGACAAGCAGCCGGGGCTCAGGCTCGCTCCAGCCCCAGGACCAGGGTGCAGCTGAAGGGGCTCAGGCCCGGGCAGGCCATTACAGGCCAAGAGTATGGGGCACCCCGGAACCATCCAGCACTCATCCAACACGATCGCCTGGCTTTGGTGGTTGCTGTGTAAAATTCTGGGTGTGGCCACCTTAGCTCACCTGGCCTTCCGCCCTCCCTCCAGGAACCAAACCGCAGGAAGGCCCATCCCACCCAGCTTTGCGGCCCCAGGCAGCGGCTAGGCAGAGACTCAATGAGCTGTTCTCAGTCCCCACTGCCCCCGGGTCTCCAGAGCCAGCCAGGTAGCCTGGCAGGGAGATCCTGTTCACATTCTCAGAGGCTCTCGCTGAGGCCACAGCCTCTGGACAAAGCGCATCCCCCCGCCTCCCCCCAATGTCATCCAGGACCTGTGCTGTCATGGTACTCCTCCGTTTAGAAGGGCCATTAGCACCAGCTCCCAGGCTGCCCTGGCCCTGGGCTGTGGGCATTCCGCGGGTCTCCCCAGACCTCCAGACACAAAGTCTGTGCCTGAATGACACCATGCGTCCCTGTCCATGGCCCTCCGAGGCCTGGCACGGGCTGGATGGAGAGCTTTCCGGGGACAGTCTCCGAGATGGGCAGCAGGCGGCCACCTGGGCCTCTAGTTTTCTCATCTCTCCTGTCAAGATCAGCCACTGCTGTTCCCTGGATGGGTACACACACAGACCCCTCCCAGACAGAGGAGAGTGAACCCAGAGAGGGAAAGTGGCCCAGGACGGAGCACCCCGCGCGGTGCCAGCAGGAGATCCCAGGGTTGTGACCTGGGTGCCAGCAGGAGATCCCAGGGCTGTGACCTGGGACAGGTCCCAGCGTGTCTCTGAGCCTCAATTTCCTCCCCGGTAAAAGGAGGCTGAAGCCCTTGGGAGAGCTGGACTCCGCCCTCCCAGCCCTCCTCCCCAGCCCTCCTCCCTTCTGGGGATTCAGCAATCTCTCTGCGGGGTAAACAGGAAGGCCAGGAGGGAGAGCCCAGGGCAAGGGGAGGAAGCTGCCCTGGTGGGGAGAGGCCTGCCCCAGCCCCAAACTGAAGGGGACCAGCCCCTGGGGAGCCTCCTAGGACCGGGAATGAGAAGGCAGAGCAAGAGGAATCCCACCTGGGCCACTTCTTGGCCGTGTGACCTTGGGTAGGGAGATGCCCCCCTCTGTGCCTCAGTTTCCCCGTAAGAATCAGGCGGAAATGGAACTGCTGCCTCCTAGGAGTCACCGGGCGACCCACGAGAAGGACGCGGTCTGGGTCCACCCCGGCACCCCGAGGGGGCTGCAGAGGGCTGGCCGCCAAGCGCCGACTGAACGAACCGGGGCTGCGCGAGGCGCTCTCCGCCCGGGGGTCCGGGGCAGGAGCGACCCCGCAGCGTCTTAACGCCGCCCCGCTCCCTCTTCTTCTGTGTCGGACCA
>NW_005871266.1:34344-41392 GCF_000147115.1 Myotis lucifugus | reverse complement strand
GTCTTTCAACAAGGGCAAATCAGTGACACTACTTCCTCACCTTCCGTGCAAGTCCTAGCATTTTAAGCTGAGAGTTAGGCTACGGAAGATCAAATAAAAAAAATACTTAACAATATAGTAATAAGGAACATACTCAGCCTATTTCAGAGATAGATAGGCCATCTCTCTCTCAGCATCCATAGAAGTTTCATTCAATGATCTCTACATTAAATCCTGCTATGTGGCATTGTAGTTTTTCCTGCTATAGTTTACAGCATGAATAAGGAGGCCAGGAACTATCACCGGGGTAGCTTTCTCTTTACTTAAATCTCTTATAAATTCTGGGCCCACGACCAGGCTGACGTCTCTTCTTTCAAATTATTCTGTCAGTTTTGCGGAGGGGGGGGTGACCGCAAAGGACATCTCCCAGCACGGAACTCTGATAATGAAATGGGAAGACTGAATTTATTTGAGGGTGAAGTTTAAAAGACAAATGACACACTTGAGAAAATATTTACAACATGTATGAAAGCGTTCGCAGCGTGGATATAGAAAGAGCGTGTTTTCTGTGCCTGCTGGGACCCATTGCCACACACTTGGCTTAAAGCAGCTCCCGTTTTAGTCTCTGTCCAGCCTGGAGGTCAGAGGTCCAGTGGCGCCAGGTGCTCATCCCAGGGCCGCGCAAGGCCTAAGTCAAGGCGTCAGCGCCTGGAGCAGGCTCCAGCAGGTCCTGGCAGAATTTACTGCCATCGGGGTGAGGACTGAGGTCCCCGCTGCTGAAGGCTGGCCAGGGGACATTCTCAGCTCCTAGAGGCCACTGCATCTCTTCACTCATGGCCCCTCCATCATCAAGAGCGCATCGCATCCTTTTCATGCTCCAAATGAGAGGCTTCAAAATTCCCTCCGAGATCTTTCTGGCTTTGCCTGTGGCCACATCTCTTTGCTTCCAAGGGCTCATGCAATTACACTGGGCAGCCCGGATAACCCAGGATCATCTTCTTCTAGTATTTAAGATCAGCTGATTAGTGACTTTAATTACATCTGCAAAATCCCTTTTGCCGCTAACCTATCATAACTACAGGCCTGATGCCAGTGGGTGATGGTCATGGGGGCCAAAATTCCGCCTCCCACCGAGCTCAGAAAAGTCAGTTAAAAAAAAAAGATTAAATTCTCCATAGATAGGAACGGAGCAAAGAACATGAGCCAGAAGTTCACAAAAGCCCACCAGAGTGGCTCGGTTGATTGAGCATCATCCTGTGCAACAGCGGGTTGCTGGCTCAACCCCTGGTCGGGGCACATGCCTGGGTTGCAGTTGCAGTCCCTGTCGTGCCCGTGCAAAAAGGCAGCCGATGTTTCTCTCACTTTCTGAACATGTCCTCTGGTGAGGATTGAAAAAGTAAAAAAAAAAAAATTTTTTTTGCGTTCACAAAAGAAATTATATCAACAATGAATGCGTGAAATAAGCTCTGCCTCATTAGAAGAGATGCTGATTAAAATAACAACGAGCCCTAGCCGGTTTGGCTCAGTGGCTAGAACATCAGCCTGCAGACTGAAGGGTCCCGGGTTCAATTCCAGTAAGGGGCACATACCTCAGTTGCAGGCTCCTCCCTAGCCTGGGCCCTGGTTCAGGGAGAGTGCAGGAGGCAACCAATAGATGTGTTTCTCTCATATTGATATTTCTCTCTGTCTTTCCTTCTCCCACTCTCCCTAAAAATCAATGGAAAAATATCCTCAGGTGCGGATTAAAAATAACATATATATATATATATATATATATATATATATATATATATATATATATGTAAAAGCCTAATATGCAAAGTGTCCCCTCTGGAGTACGACTGGGAGACTGGGAGTTTGATCGCTTGCTATGACATTCGCTGACCACCAGGGGGTGGCACAGAGCGAAGGAAGGCCCCAGCCGGCAGCCAGAAAGCCCCAATCAGCCCTGATCGCTGGCCAGGCCTAGGGACCCTACCTGTGCACAAATTTCGTGCACTGAGCCTCTAGTAATAATAATAACAATGAGATCGGTGAGCACATCAATTGGCTAAGGTTTGAAAGATGATAATGCTCAGAGGGCTCAGAGGGCCAGGGTGTGGCTAGCCACAGGATGTGTTCATGGTTTGATTTTATTTTTAACATTTTTAAAACTTGACAAAAGTAAGATATTTTTATTCTGAAAAAGGAATTAATAGATGCATGCAGCTCTTAGCAACAATGGCCCATCCCCTAAGGACTTGTCTTATTGCAATTAAAGGATTCCCTCGATGTTTGCCGAATGGGTTACAGCACAGTGTACGCATTTGCCCTGACTGCATGGTGTTGGTGTTGAGGCTGGTGTAAATACAGGGGGCTAACAGGATCTCTCACCAAAGGGGAGGTGGAAATTAACTAGGGGGGGAGGGTCCCGGCTTAGCCCATAGGAAGGCCAGCATATTGTCCCTGGTGCAGCCAGACTGTCCCCAGGATGCAGACAGATGCCCTCTAGGCTGTGTCCATCACTAGCTTTCAGTCAGCCGGCCTGGTACTTAGGGGTGCCTGCAAGGAGAGAAAGGGCTCGTGGGGCCCTCTGGGCAGCTGGGTCCTCACAGCAGGCCCCTGTGTGGGTCCCCTGGGCACTGGGGCGCTGTCCGGCTCAGCCTCAGGATCACTCCCTGTCACAGCCGGCAGTGTCGAGGGATCGATGCTGGTCTGGAGGTGAAACCAGAGAGACGTCTAACTGGCCCTATGTGACTGTCACAAATAGCCCCAAGCTCCACGGTTTAAAACAGCGCTGCTATCTCCCATTTTGCTGAGACGGGAATCGGAGTGTGGCTCAGCCGGATGCCCCCGGCGCTGGGTCTCTCACAGGCCCGATCACCATGTGGGCCTGGGCTGCAGCCATTCCCAGGCTCCATGGGTCCAGGCGTGCTCCCCCGAGAGGCCGCCCTCAGTTCCCAGCCGCGGGGGCCGCTCCATGGGGCGGCTCAGGACACGGCAGCCGGCTCCGTCAGAAGGAACAAGCGAGAAAAGCCAGAGGGAGCGGACTAACAAGATGGGACTCACCATCCTTCATAACCTAACCTCGGAAGAGACATCCGTCACTCGTGCCATGTTCTGTTTGTGTGAGGCGGGTCAGCAGGCCCCGCCCCCTTCAAGGAGAGGGAACCACATTCCACAAGACCACCAAGAGGTGGGGACCCTCAGGAGTCATCTTAGAAGGCTACCTACCCCCACAGGTGACAAGAAAGGCTTTGTTTTCGTGTTAATGCCTGTGCCCTTAAGAGCATCTGCCACACCACGATTCTCATCCGGGTCTCCCATCTGCCCTGTGAGCTAAGACAGAGGTCCCTCTCCCTGTGACAGATGAGGAAACTGGGTCTGGAGGGGCTCCGTGTTGCCTCACCCAATGGTCTGGAAGCACCATGTCTAAGAACAGCCCTGCCCCCCAATCAATGGAGGCCAGGAGCACAGGACCTGCTCAGGAGAGGAGGAAGCCCAGTGGGCAGTGCGCAGCACAGCAGGCCTGGGGAGGGCCAAGCTGGGTCCTGGCACGGGCTGGCCCTGCAGTCACAGAGCAGCAGCTTCCGCCTGCAGCTGCGGCCAGCCCGGAGGGAGGACCCAGCAACGTCACAGCCAGTGGTTTGCCAAGCAGCTGAGAAAGGGGGTCCTTGGCAGGAAGTCCAGTGCCTGCCCTGCCCCCAGGCAAGAAAACAAGCCTGAGATTCATTAGGGCACAGGGTCCTCCTCTCCCCTCCTCGCTCCCCCCCACCCCCTGCCCCTCACAAGGCGTCCCTTGGAGCCTGCAGTGGAGAAAGGCGTCCTCTTGGTGGGGACAGACACTGTCCGGCTCAGCCTCAGGACCGCTCCCTGTCACAGCAGGGCCACTGGGGAGGCTCCCTCAGCACAGAGCCCTTCCTCCCAAGATACCAGCCAGAGGTTGCACCACACTTGGTTGGAATGCCAGCAGTGCTCCCTCAGCTCCCAAGCATGTGCTCCGCGCTTTGGGCAAAGTGCCAGCCACCGCCCTGTTTGGTTCCCACTTTGTTTTTTAGGGGGAAACTTCCTGGTGAGGCTGTGGGGGTGCATAGGAGATTCCAAGAGGGGCCACTGTCCTCACCACCTGGAGGCACCCTGGGCCTGCTCCACACTCTGTCATGGTCATTTCCTTCCTGGTGCATCCGGCACAGGGGCTGGGTTTCCTCAGCTCGAGCAGGGAGCATGTGCCCATGTGGGTCTTTGTAACGATAGCATCAGGGTTTTTATTCACTCAATCATCACGCATCTATTGAGCGCCTACTGCATGCCAGGAACTGAGCTAGGCACTGTTAACTGATACAGAAAGTGCTCAAATGGATTCTAAGAGCACATGGAACAACGTAAAAATCATCCAGCCGCCAGTAACGTGGGAAAAGCATGGGCCCTGAATCCTTCAGATCTGAATTCACACCCCTCCCCACCCCCATCCTCAGCCTCTGTTTCCACCCCCATGAAGCGGGGTTTGCAGCAAGATGGGCACACAGTAGGGCCTCGGCCCTCCCTGCCCCCTCACCCACTTCCTTCCACACCGTCTCTGGAGAAGAATGAGCCAGTGTGTTAGGGTCACAAAGGATTCTCAGATCCCTCACACATCAGCCCCGAAGCTGCCCCAAGAGCAGCTCAGCAGTTACCCTGCTGCTGCTCTTGGGAAAACTGAGACTCAGAGAGGCCACGTGCTCTGTCCCAGGTCACACAGCGAGTGGGGGGCGCAGTGGGCACGCAGCCTGGCCCGGGACCGGAGGGACACCATGTCTCAGAGCACAGGCCGCGCGCGGGGGCCTTGGCGAGCAAACCCATGCCCTGGGGACAAGTGTGTGGGACACCGTATGCTTCCCAGGCCACACGGGCTGCACTGGCTATTTCCAGTTCTCTCACGTGACACAAGCAACAAGAATCTGGGGAGACCCGATCATTGCTGTGTTGGGAACTGAGCTTGTGGTGGGAACTAAGTGGGGGGAGGGGGGAGGGTGATGAGGGTCAGCAGGGTGGAGGCGGGAGAGCGGAGGGCTGAAGGCCGAGCCCAGAGGCCTGTGGGGTTGGGGTGCAGCTCAGAGCAGAAGGTCCACGGGGAGCCTAGGTCAGGGCCCGGCAGGCTGGTGGGCCAGGGTGAAGTCTGGGGCCTTGCCAGGTCAGACCGCGGAGCAGACCTCCTCCTGAAGCGGCAGCTGCTGAGACAGGGCCCAAGGAGTCAGTGTGGATGTGGGTCCCAAAAAGTAGGTCAGGGCCGGCAAGAAACTGAGGAAGATGCATTATCTGCTGGTAGCAGCCAGCTCAGGCCCGTGGGGCCCTCGGGGCACAGAATCTGGGTGCTCTCTCCACCCCCTGCACCGTTGGACTTCAGCTGGGGGCCACTCCTGGGGCACGCAGCTCCCTGCACGGAGATGGGATGAGCGAGAGACAGCAGGACGGGGCCGGAAGCCGCCCCCGTGACTGCCTGGAAAGCAGCCCAGACTTTGAGCTTGCTGCCAGGCCAGCTGCCCAGAGCTCCTCGGCAGGGCACAGGTCCAAGGGCAGAGACAACCAGGACCCAGGAGCCTGGAAGGGGAGGCCCTGGATTCTAGGCTGAAGGGGGACTGGAGTCACCCAGGCTGGGGAGCGCTGGTGCCCGGCCTGCAGGGTAAGCCAGGCGAGGGGACCTGGTAGCTCAGGGTCAAGGTCTGTTCTGCAAGAGGGAGGAGAAGTCCCCACCTGGTTCGGGCGGCAGATGGATGGTGTGAGCCCCTCAGAGCCAGCAAGGCCCCAGCAGCTGAAACCAGGAAGCTGTTCAGAGAATGAGGCCCAGGGACCTTCGGCTCCCCTCGGAGCAGGCTGAGCGTGCCCCCCTGGAGGCTGGCGCCACATCAAGTGTGTCCTGTGTGCCAGGTCGTCACGCTGGGTGGGCAGGGGCCAGGCAGGGGACCATGGGGAGTTCATGTTTAATGGAGACAGAGTTTCTGTTTTGCAAAATAATGAGTTTTGGAGATGATGGTGCGTGTACCTGATACCCCTGCGCTGGGCACTTTGAAATGGCTAAAATGGCAAAGTTTACCTTCGATGGATTTTACCATGATATTTTTACAGATCCTGGTGGGGTTTTTGTTTTGTTTTATTGATTTCAGAGGGAGGAAGGGAGAGAGATAGAAACATCAATGATAAGAGAGAATCATTGATGGCTGCCTGCTGTACGCCCCTCACGGGGGAACAGAGCCCACAACCCGGTCACGTGCCCTGACCGGGAATGAACCATAACCTCCTGGTTCATAGGTTGACGTTCACCCACTGAACCATGCCAGCCTGGCCCTGGTGTTTTTTTTAATGACTTGAAACACACACACACACACACACACACACACACACACACACACACACAATCAGGACAATCTGTTCCGCTGGCAGATGGAACAAAACCTCTGGGAAGCTCCAGGTCAGACCGCGGCACCAGGAGCTGCCAATCGTGACTTTCCTCTGGAAAACAGCTGCTTCTGCCAGAAGGTTTAGGAAGCCTGGCCTCCCACCACCAGGAGACACCAGGGCCCTGGGACTCGAGAACAGCTCTGCCGTTCTGCGCGCGTCCCACGGGAAGCTGAGACTAATGAGGATTGGGGTCGAGGCAGGTTTTCATTGTATTTGCACGTCTGCGCCAGCGGCTGGCCTGGACGGAACTGCACAACATGATCTCAGGATTTAGGGCAGTATCATCCCTGGCCTCCCTGTCTCCCATTTCCCCCAAGTCAGGAGTTGTTGGCACCATCCCCGCGAGGGTCTGGCAGCCGCCCTGGCTACCTGTCTCGTCCCCCTCACCAGGGACACCTGTGTAGCTGTCACAATCACCTACCGAAGGGGGCTGGGGCGATGGTGAGCTGAAGACGAGGCCCATCAGAGCAAGGCCGGAGGGAATTCCCATCACCTTCCTCCCCTGTCTCACGGCCCCATGTCCACGTGGTGCTTCCCAGGCTCACCACCCAAATAAGTGATGTGGTCCCCACCGCGTTAAGTGTGGTTGAAGGGGTGGTGGGGTGTGCCTGGCACAGCCACAAAGGGGTGGACTGGTGCTAGGCTGCCTGTCCCC
>NW_005871266.1:29943-33375 GCF_000147115.1 Myotis lucifugus | reverse complement strand
CACAAAGTTAGTTGCTTAAACAACACACACGTATCTCTGTGGTTCTAGAGATATCGGAGCTTAAAACTCAAGGTGTCTGCAGGGCTGGTTCCTGCTGGGGCCCCGAGGGGAGACATCCTTTTCGTTGTCTGTTTCAGCCTCTAAGACCACTGGCATCCTAGGCTCATGGCCCCTTTCTCACACTCCCCTGGGCTCTTCTTTAGGGCATCACATCTCCTGCCTGACCCCCTGATTGTCCTCCATCATCACATGTCACTCTGACCCTCTTGCTTCTCTCTTATAAGGACCCTTGTGATTATAGGGGACCCACCTGGATTATCCAGCATAATCTCCCCATCTCAAGATCCTTAACGTCATCAAATCCGCAAAGTCCCTTTTGCCATGGAAGGTCACATATTCTCAGGATCTTGGAACTCAGACACCAACATCTTTAAGATCATTCAGCCTATGACACACCCTCCTCTCTCCCACCATATAATTTCCTATCGCCACACCTGTTCCTCTTCCTCACTGCAATGATCCCAGTTAGAATTCTTTTGTTCATTTGTTTCTGTTTATCACCTGCTCTTCTTCCCCGACGTGTCTGGTTCCTCTACGGTTCTTTCCCCAGGATCAACATTGTTGGTGTTCAGTAACTATGTGTTAAATAAAGATAAGAATGAATGAATAAATGATGGTTGGATGGATGATGGATGATGGATGGATGGGTGATAGATGGATGGCTGGGTGATAGATGGATGGATGAATAGATGGATAATGAATAAATGATGAATAGATGGGAAAATGTATGTATGTATGTATGTATGTATAGATGGATGGATGGATGGATGATGGATGATGGATGATGGATGATGGATGATGGATGATGGATGATGGATGATGGATGATGGATGGGTGAGTGTGGATGGTGGATGGATAATGGATGGATAATAGATGAATATTGAATGGATGAACAAATGAACAGTCTCCCACATAAGGGACAGAGGAAAATGTAGGCTTCTGCAAAGATTCCCATGATGCAGCTTCTATCACAGACGCTCCAGCCTGGCTAGAGCAGGGGAAAGAATAAAAGAAGGTCCCACTCACCCTTCCCATCAGGAAAGCACGCTAGACCTTGAGAGACCTTTTTATCTCAAGGGTTGAAGCCCAAGGGCCTCAGGCATGGACCTGGGAGACCCAGACCACACACACGTTTGCCTTGTCTCCTCCTGAGAAGAAAGAAGAACCGGCCTGTTAGAGCTAAAGTGGAAAGTGAGGACGGGCATGGAGCACAGGTATACTCAGATCCCACCACCCTCTCCACGGCACCACTGGGAACCAGGGCTCAGTTTCCCTCCGTTTGCAAAGGCAGAGCAAGGCTGGGTCCCAGGGTCCAGCGCTCTCCCCACATCTTGACGTTTCCGTGCCCAGCAGTGCAGATGGGGACACAGAGCGGTCCCAGCCCCTGAGCACGGGTCCTGCAGACACACACAGCTACTCCCTGGGACTCAATTTCCTCATTTCCAGAATGCGGGCCCATCTCCATCTGTTTCATTCACCATTGGGTTCCCAGGGCCTAAAACAGTGCCTGGCACATAGTAGATGCCCAGTAAATACATGCCTGATGAATCTGTAAACTGGGGGGGGGGGGGGGGACTTTTGTGAGGATTAAGTGGTTCCATTTATGCAGGCTCTGGTTCACAGGACACAGTAAGTGGCCTATAGCTGTCATCACTGCACCTGTCCCCCGACAGATGGGACAAATGGCAGCAGAGAGGTGAGAACACACCCAGGAGCGTGAGATCCTGGACCCAGTGAGCTGATCAGAGCTGCCCAGCTTGGGCACCTCATCCACCAGTGCCCTGTCTGTGTGCCTCAGCCTCATGCAGCCCCCATTCACCTGTGCAGCCTGCCTTCCTGCCCCAGGGCCTTTGCTCACACCACCTCCTCTGCCGGATGCCTTCCTTCCCCTTCTCACCAAGTCACTCCTGCCCAGCTTTCCTCGTGGGCTCCATGATCACCTCCTCAGAGAAGCCGTCCTGATCTCCCTGGCACACCCGGCCATGGTGCTGGCTGTCCAGGTGTGGTTTTACACGTATGCGGATCATCGGGCTCTGGTCTGCCTCTCCGCTCGCCTTCAGCAGGTTCATCCGCCTGCAGCGCAGTGCCTGGCGCCCCACAGGCGTTCTGGCTTCCACAGTGGAGAGGAGCCGGCAGAGGCTCTGCTCCAGGGCCACCGTCCTGCAGGGGGCAGATCTGACAGCAGACAGCCCTGCCCAGAACCTCCTGCCCCAGGAACCCCCAGCAGAGGAGGGGCCTGGCCTGAGGGGGCGTGGGGTGTGCTGTGGGACCACAGAGTCCATCTGTGAGGCCCATGGTGGGGGGCGGTTAAAAACCAAGTTCCTGAGCAGAGCCTTCCTGGGGTGCCCACAGCGCTCTGCTGCCTGGATCTGACCCCTTCCTCATTGCAACTCTGTGAGTCGTTTCCCCTCCACCCGACAGGAGAGGACACCGAGGCCCAGGACCGCCCAGCATGGAAGCCGCCACAGGAGCTCGCTCCACTGTCCCTGCAGGAGCCCAGCCTCCGGCACGGGACCCCGGGTGGCAACAGCAGCAAACCCAGGCAGGGGATGGCTGCCCCACTCACAGGCACCTCTCCTTAGTTTTAAAGGAAACCAATTTCCACACCAAATAAGGCGGTGGACCTCGGAGCCACTGCCCACTTCACACAATTCCTTTTAAGTGTCCAAATGCAATTACACTTGGAACTTGCCTGGACTCGGCCTCCTCCCGCCTCCCCCACCTCCCCTTGGCCTCCCCACATAAACAAGTGGCCCAGCTGGGCCCCAGCTGGCCTGCCCTAGGGAGTGGGGGGAGGGGGGGTTGGGGGGGGTCCCCGCTGCCTGCTGCCTGCCCAGCCTCTGATCCCAGGCGTGGCCTGAGCTTCCGCATCCTGGAGCCTCCTTCTGCCCCGCCCCAGGCCAGCTGGGCTCGCAGGGAGCACTCCCCCTCCCTCCTCCCGGGGAGGATTGCACTGAGGCAGGGACACCGCTTCCTCCAAGGCAGAGGCCCGCAGCCCCAGGCAGGTGCAGGGGGAGCTCTATTTCCAGGCTCCCTTCAAGACGCCCGCAGAGGCACCCACACACGATCTGGGCACCGCTGGCTCCTCTCGGGGAAACACTGGTTGGAATTCCCTCGGGCTCCCTGGCCATGAGAAAGTCGGACAGGGCAGGAGGGGCCTTCCCAAGGGGCTCGCTGGGAAGCCACTCCTCCCCGCCCCCGTCCTCAGTCCTCATGCCACCGCCTGGGCGCCTGCATCCCCCAGGCTCTGACTCGGGGGGCCCCAGGACCCCGTGGTGCTCATGAGGGGAGGGGATTAGGCTCGTGTGTGGGGGGGGGGGGGAATAAAAGTTTAATCATCCTCCCCGCGAAAAGGGCAAACACCAGGGGCCC
>NW_005871266.1:26558-29715 GCF_000147115.1 Myotis lucifugus | reverse complement strand
CTCCCTGTCCCCTGCCAAGCCTACCTCTCACACGCCTGCACCTCTCTCCCTCCGAGGAGCCCTCGCCTGCTGTCTCCTGGCATCTCCATATCAGCCCCTCAGTACATTGGAACAACCAGTGGGGGCCCCCCTCCTGGACCTGTGCCCCCAGAAGGCCCAGTGGGAGCTGCCGAGGGAAGGCACCCGCAAGTGGACAGCGGACACCCCTCTCTCCAGGATGCGCGGGAGATTAGCAGCTGGATTCTGGCCACAGTGCTCAGGCCAACTTGACGTCACCAGGCAGAGAGATGAGTTCCCAGTGGGGCTCTGGTGGGGGGGGGGGGGGCGGCTCCTGAGCAGGGCATTCCTTCCCCAAGCCTCATCCCGCTCCGCCCCTCTTCCTCCCCCCTCCCTCCCCTCCTGCCGGGCCTGGAATTGGGTTTGGGGCGGGTTCTGCTTCCAAAGCCATCTCCCCAGCAGCAGGCGCGGGCTCTCCATACTCCGGGGCTTGGCTTTCGTTTGCTGAGGCTCCAGCCCTGCTCCACACTGGCCTGCCGCCTCAGGGATCGCAGCCGGAGGCGGGCATCACCGAAGCGCCCTCCACAAAGGGGCAGCCTGGAGGGTCCGGACAGCTGCAGGTAGCTCCATGGGGCCCAGGGGAGGGAGGTCCGGGAACCAGGTACAAACCCACACTGCAGGGCGAAGGCCAAGCAGGGAAGGGGGATGGGGTGGGCACCTTTGGGGCAGGCAGCTCCCAGAAACCACAGCCCCAAGCAGGAGCCCTGAGACCCCAGAGAGGGCTGTCACCAACCCCGAACTCTCAAGGCTCCAGAAGTCCCAGGGACACTGGGGACCTTCGAGAGTCCCCCTTCTGTGGGGCTGGCCCTGGTGTTCTGGCAACTCCCGACCCCCAAGCTGTCCTCCACCCCAGGGCCCTGCTCTGTCCGCCAGTGGGTGTGGGCTCCCCCTCTGTCCCTCCACCACCCTCGGCAGCAGCTGTCCACGCCTGGAAGGGTGGGGAGGGAACACCCAGCGGGCAGCATCCCAAGCTCCGGAGAGGGCTCCCTGCTCGCACGCACTCCGCACACCCCACTGCTGCGCTGCCTCCTTCCCTGGGCACCGAGCTCAGGCGGCTCAGTGCGGGGCCGGCGCTGGGGTGGACAGAGGGGTCAGCCTGGCAGCCACCGGAGGCTGGACAGCTGGGTTCCCCCTTCTCCCAGGCCTGAGACACCTGAAGTGGAGTTGGCATTGGATGCGGCCGTTTGTGAAATTTTCTGGAAGGTACCACTCCCCCAGAAAAGCCTTTCAACACAAGTTGTGAGCAGAGGATTGCGGGGGGAGGCTGGGGTGAGACAAGGCAGGCTCTCTGATCTGGGGGAGTGACTGCCAGGGCCCTCGTCCTGCCCAGGTGGCAGCCGGGGGACAGGAGAGGGGCTGGCAGACGGGCTGGAGAACTTAGTGTTCCCACCTGGGCCTCCGGGAGGACAGCCTCGCTGGGGCCCGCATGGGTTTGGGGCTGCGGAGGTGAGTGGGGGTGGGAGGAGCTGAGAGCTTCCTGAGACTGAGGAGGCAGACAGGTAGGTGGTCAAGGGCCTCTCCTTGGGTGTTGGGTTTTGAAAGGAGGGTCGGGAGTGAGCTGAGCTGGCAGTTTGGGGTTTTGGGGGGGCGGGGTTTGTTTGTTTTTTTGTCTGCTTTAGCTCTCGTAGGCCCGATCCCAACCTGAGGAGCACACACATTCACACGCACTCACACATGTCCCATGCACATGCCGCACACATGTCCTTCTAGGGCCCATCTGGGGCCCACTTGGCTTCTGGTCCCTCTGTGTGAGTGCAACAGCTCTTCTCTGAGGGCTCAGACACACACGGCACCCACCCCTCCATCAGGCAGCAGAGGGGGGCTCGGGGCCCACTCCAGGTCCCGCACAAGCCAGGCACCATGCGCAGGTCCCAGCCGGCTGCCCTTGGGGGCCCTGTGTAGTTGCGGGGGTGGGGGGGTGTCTCACCTGCCTAGATGAAAGGGCAGGGCTCTCTAGCCTCAGGACATCCCTGGGCCCAGGCACTGAGAAGCGAGGGCGCAGTGCAGGGGGTGTGAAGGATGGGGAGGCGGGGAGGTTGGGGTTGCAGGCTGGCGTGGAGAGCTTGGGCAAGCCCAGTAGGTGGCGAGGCACGCGGCCTACCCCTGGTGATGGGTACAGTGGCCCAACTAGAGTCAAGACTGGAGAGGTGTGTGTTTTGGGGGGGGGGAGGGGTTAAGCGGCACACCTCCTTGCACTGCCATCTGCAAACCCCACACCGCACGCACATCAAGGACTCGCCCACAGGACTCCCACCCACCCCCGCAAGTAACCTCTCTGGGGCCCCCGCGCGGCCCCCATGCTGTACCGGCTGCTGTCCAGGGCCGCTTGGCCCAAGCACATGTGGCCTCGTGTTCTGAGGGCTGCACTGGCACCGCGGGCTGCGGGTGCTGGGGGCTACCGAGGGTTAAGAAAGGGTGGCAACCCACACAGACGGCCACCCTTTCCAGCCAATAACGGGCTTGGCTGCTGCAGGGGCCTCCGCCCCGGCCGGGCGGGGGCGTGGAGGGGGCTGCCCAGCCTGCCGAGGAAGGAATTCCGGGGGAGTAGAGCTGTCTGCGCTCCCTCCAGCTGAGGAGAGGCCTAGCCTTTGGCTGCGCCTGTGCCCCTGCAAGACCCTTCCTCCGCACACAGCCTCAGTTTCCCCACCTGCACAGTAGGACTAGGTGCTGGCCTGTGGAGGCAGAGCTCAGGTGGGGACCCGGACCAGGCGGACCAATGAGCTCTGCCCTGCTTGGGGGACCTGTCTCTGGCAGGGAAGCCCCCTCCCAAGACTGTCGCCCCTCCCAGGCCCCCCAGACCTGCCTGGCTGAGTCCAGCTGCCCTTCCACCAGCCTGGAGCCTGGGCCACGCAGAGGCCTGCTGGCTTGCTCCCTCCGACTGCTCCTGCCTTCACGGCCGCTGGAGTCCTGACCACAAGCCTGCAAAGCCACAGCCCATGCAGTGGCAGTGGCCCGTGCCCCTGGGCAGGTGACCTCACTCCCCAGAGCCCCGTGCCCTCATCAAAGGGGAATGACAATACCTGCCTCATAGCTGGTCACAAGGACGGGCCCTGGTTGGTTTGGCTCAGTGGATAGAGCAGTGATGGCGAACCTATGACAC
>NW_005871266.1:23097-24805 GCF_000147115.1 Myotis lucifugus | reverse complement strand
GCAGCTCCCCGCCCAGTGACTCACCCGGGCCTCCCGCTCTGACTCCAGGACCGGATTGCAGGCTTTTTCCAGCCTGTGGTCCGCTCCGTCCATCCGACACAGCCCCTGCAGCCAGTCCCCTCCCGGTGTCCAGGCGGGTCCTCCAGGGCAGCGGTTCTCAACCTGTGGGTCGCGACCCCTTTGGTGGTCCAATGACCCTTTCACAGGGGTCGCCTAAGACCATCCTGCATATCAGATATTTACATTACGATTCATAACAGTAGCAACATTACAGTTATGAAGTAGCAACGAAAATAATTTTTTTTAAATATATTTCTTTATTGATTTCAGAGAGGAAGGGAGAAGGAGAGAGATAGAAACATCAATGATGAGAGAGAATCACTGATTGGCTGCCTCCCGCACACCCCACACTGGTGATGGAGCCCGCAACCCAGGCATGTGCCCTTGGCCGGAATGGAACCTGGGACCCTTCAGTCTGCAAGCCGATGCTCTGTCCACTGAGCCAAGCCGGCTAGGGCAACGGAAATAATTTTATGGTTGGGTCACAACATGAGGAACTGTATTTAAAGGGCCAGAAGGTTGAGAACCACTGCTCCAGGAGCTTGTTCAGGCCCCGGTCTCAGGAATTACTAGGTCCGCCCCCGGCTCAGAGGAGGCTGGCAGGAGGCTACTCGGGCCTGGAGTGGTCAAGGCCACCAGAAGGAAAGGCTGAATAAAGGGCAAGCGAGGGGCTTGGGGGCTGACAGACAGATGTGGAGCCATAAACGTGCTTATAGGAAGATAGGTGGAGAACAGGACGCGCTTAAAGTGACCTCACAAAGGCTCCCCAAAGTTTGGCCAGCACCCTCCAGTCCCTGTTTGTAGATTCCCCTGGACCTGACTCAGAAGGCCCCTCCCTTTGCTCCTGGGTGTCAGGCCCAGAGAGCAATCCTCCAGGCCCAGCTTCCTGCCCGAGCTGGGGTCATCCGGAAGGTGGCAGAACTGTCCTGCCTCAAGGACCTTCCATTTGTTGTTTGTTTTTTGTCTTGTTTTCTGAGTCATGAGCGATAGGAACTGATACCCGGCCTTAGAGGGGGAGGCGGGGGAAGTGGGGCCAGGGCCATGGCCAGGTTCCAGCCGGCTGTGTGGTGAAGACTCTGAGATGGATTAGTGATGCCTGCCTGGGCGTGGGACGGGAGTGACAGTGCCGGGCAGCCTCTGGAGTGCGAGGTCAAGGGCAGAACTGGCAGCCTGAGCACGGCATCCGGCGTGCAGACGTGTTGCGGGTGGCCGCACAGTGTGTTTTAAACGTGAACATTTAAAGATCAGGAGGAGCACATTACCATCCAGAGCTCTGGCTCCTCTGGCGACGGGGAAGGCTGATGGGCTGGAGTGCAGGGGCTGCCCACGTGCTCGGGGAGAGCTCTGCAGTGTGCCTCCGCGCCCCCACTCCTCCTGCACCTGGCCCACCTCATGCACGTACAGGCCAGCCCAGACCCTGCAGCCAGGCTGACATCGCTGGACACAGCTGAGCAGTCAGGTCCACTGTTAACATATAGTTAACATATAGCTGATCAATAGTTAAAGTGCTCCCCTGGGGCCTGACAAATACCTGCTGCGTCAGCACCCACACCTCCCCAGGGACCCCCAGACCAGGCCCAGACCCCCACCATCCAGACCCCAGAGGTCCCAATGGCCCAGCAGGGGCCACCTCTGACTCCCCAGGTCT
>NW_005871266.1:0-19237 GCF_000147115.1 Myotis lucifugus | reverse complement strand
CCTTCCCCACGCCACCCAGAGACCCAGGAGAGCAGAGTTCGGCCACCGCATCTGTCATGTCTGGAGACTCAGAGAAGCCGGGAGGTCCTGGGACCTACGTGAGGGAGCGGACCAGGACCCTCCACCCAAAAGCTCCCCTGGTACCTCCTTGTGGCAGAACCCCTCCCAGGCCTGAAGGGGCCGAGGGGACCATTGGGGGCCTGGGTTTTCAGTGCCTGGAGTTCACTGCTTCCTCAGGAGCCCCCACCCCGGCCTCCAGCCCTGAGCCTTTGTGGGGAGCTTCCCCAGGAGCTTGGAGAGGCCGCCCTGCCGAGGTTCAGAGCTCAGACCCAATGGGTGGGTGTGTGGGTGGGCCTCCCTTACCCACGACCAGGGCCTGGGTGTGAACATGAATCTGCCCCTGGCAGGCACCCGGCCTGGGAGGGTGGGAGTGAACCCCAGGAACTAGGCCTCTCCCAGCCGGCAGCCACTTCTCCTGTGCTGATGGCTAGTCGGCTGGGGAGCAAGACTTCCTCTGCCCGACCACCCACATCCCTGGACCATCTCTGCACCTCCCGCCCACGCCCTGGACCACCTCACCTCTGGGCTAATGGAGGGCGGCGCACAGATGACCGCCGGGCAGCAGCCGCAGGCCTCACCGCTCCCTCCTCCCTCCTCCCTCCTCTGGTGTTTAATTATTCAAGCAGGCCAGGGAGCCAGGCAGGGATGGGGCGATGGGCTGTCCTCCCACCCCACCCCACTTCCTAAGGCAGCACAGCTGGGCCCCAGTGCCCTCCCCAGCTGCCTTCTTTCTGGGTGTTGAGTGAAAGCAGGAGGCAAGGGCTCCGAGCATCGCTGATGTTCACCCTGAAATTGTCTGGAACCAGGGATCTAGCCACTCGCCCCTGACACCCGCTGGTCCACAGAAAACAGAACTGAGTTGCGGGGAGTGGGTACCGCCATTCCTACAAGAACAAAGAACAACTGATGGTCTTTCTCCTCTGGTTATTACTAAGCCCGACTGTGGAGAGCGGCTACAGCATTCGGACAGGTTCAAGCCTGGGACTAATGAGAGGGCGCGATCCTCTCGTGGCAAAGCCACGTGCAAGTCCCAGCACAATTACAGCCAAAGGCTGTGGTTGTAAGCTTGACCTTATGGTCCGAACCTGTGGCCCCACGTGGCTGAGTGAGATGGGCTGCGGGAGGTGCAGCAAGTAAACAAAGCTCGATCAGGCGCATGTAATTGAGTAGATTCGAAACCCGTGAGAACATTGTAACCACGCCCTTACTTTGCCTCGTGGAATCTGGCTATAAAATAAAGACTCGCCTTGCAGGCCGTGGCGCTGTCTCTCCATCAGAGAGGGCAGCGTCCCACCTAGCTCCCAGCTTTATTCTCTTGTCTGTCTTTTCTTAATCCTTCACCGCCCCCTCTCAGGCTCACCGAACCTGGCCGTGTGGGCGCGGCACATATGGCGCCCAAGGTGGGGCTGAGTACAGGTTCACCCATGGCCCTGCCGGCTCGGCACACCGGATTTTCTATCCCATGGGACATGCAGGATTGGGAGGGGAAAGGGACAGGGTGGGCCGGGGTCAGGACAGACCTCTATGCTTCCCGTGCTTCCCACCACCATCTCTGCAGAAATGAACACGAGGAGAAGCCACAGCCAATGCCAGGGATGTGCAGGGTACGTCCAGGGCAAGGTCGGTGTTAATGTGCCTGTTTCCTCGAGTTCTGCGATCAGGCCTCGGGGCACGAGGAAGGAAGGGAGAAGGTGGCCACGGAAGGAGGGACCCGCATGTAACAGCCCATCCCAGGCACAGGCGATTAAGGCAGTGACCGCCATTTATCAAGGGCCTACTATGTGCAGTGGGCCCTGTGCTGAGAGCTCCGCCTACACGTCTCATTTGATCTTCACAACAGGCTCACAGACGGAGCTCCTGGTCCAAGTTCAGCCCCAGCAGGTGGGGGGCCCTGGCTGAGCCCCGTCACCATCCACAGGCTCCGCAGTGACCATCTCACCTCCCTGGAAGCGCAGGCCTCTGCCCTCCGTGTCTCCCATCAGCAAAGCCCTGGGAGCTGGGCCCTGGGTGATGCCATCACAGCCCAAGGACCCAGACCATCCTTGTTGGATTCCACACGCGACTGAGATCAAAGGGGACGGCTTCGAGGGCATCTGCAACCGGTGGGGGGTGGGAGGCCGACACGTGTTCCACCGGCAGCACTCAACAGCCTGCAGCCGAGGCCTCTTCTTGTCTCCATCTCCCCAGAGGGAGTGCACGCTGCCTGGCACCCGCCCAGCTTTCTCGAATGCCCCGCCCGCCGCGGTTTTGCGATAACCTGGCTTTTCTGCCAGGATTTTAAAACCCAAGATCTTCGGCGTGAGCACAGCTCCCTCAGCCCAGAGGACTCCTTCCCGGGAACCCCGGGCTTCGTGCCGGAGGCAGGCTGGACAGATGGCGCCGTCCTGGCCCCACCTCCCAGTGCGTGGGGAGAAGCCAGGTCCAGAGAGATGCGCCCCCAACTCAGGCTGACCAGGCCGAAGCTATACACGCGCACGCAGGCCCTCCGGATCGGGACAGCCGAGTGCGAGCGCAAAAGAGCATATTTGGAGCCAGTGGGGCTGGAAAGCCGCCAGTAGGGGCTCGGAGGAAACAACGGCGCAGTTCACAGAGCGAAGACTCATGGAAAACTCGGCTTCAGGGGGTCGGAATGCCAGCGTGAAGTTTCCTGGCAATTCCGAAGGCTCCCTGCTCAGACATGTTTTCAAAGGTTTTCTAATTGGCTTAATTGCGTCTGATTTATATACTGGTACACGCACCCATTTCGTATAAGTCTGATGATCTCCGACACGTGCGGACACCGTGTCTTCACCAAGTCAATACAAGGATGTTTGCATCCCCCCGAGAAAGAACATTTCCGTCATCCCGCAAACATCTCCTCGCGAACCCAGGCAGCCCTCCCCCTGCTGCTGCCCCCAGCCGCAGGCAGCCACTCTGCTTTATGCCACTAGAGAGTATCCATGACCGATTATAGATTAGTTCCCTAGACAGATGTTCACACCACAGCGGCCAGGATGTGTGGTGACAAGCACAGGAGCCTAGCTCTAATCTAGCTGGGGGTGGTGTAAGTTGGGTGGAGGGGGCATTTCTAGAAGTCATCTTCGCCTGAATCTTACTTGGCCAAACGGGGTCACACTTGGGCCCTGGAGCGGGAGGCGGGGCCAGGGGAGTGGGAAGGAAGCCCCGCCCACCTCACCTAAACTCACCCCCTGAGAGCTGCCGGTAGCTTCTGGCTCTAAGCCAGTGGTTCTCAACCTTCTGGCCCTTTAAATACAGTTCCTCATGTTGTGACCCAACCATAAAATTATTTTCGTTGCTACTTCATAACTGTAATGTTGCTACTGTTAGGAATCGTCATGTAAATATCTGATAGGCAGGATGGTCTTAGGCGACCCCTGTGAAAGGGTCGTTCGACCCCCAAAGGGGTCGCGACCCACAGGTTGAGAACCGCTGCAAGCCCACGCAAAGCCCACGCAGAATGAGCCTCTCCGTCCAACAGCCTGCAAGGGACATAATAGCACTTGGCTTCCTTGTTTGCCATCAGCTCCATGAACTAGTAACCAAAACCAGGCCCCTTGTAGAGTCCCAGGCCTTGATTCTAAACTCGGGCCCGGGCGTTCTCACTCGGCACAGGTCTCGGGGACTCAGCCCCCGCTCGGGCCTCGGCTGAATGGCCTCCCTGAGACCTTGGAGCAAAGAAAACACCCGCCTTGGCGAGGGGAGCAGAGCTGAGCTGCCTCCTGTCCCAGGGAGTATGTCACCGGGTGTGTCATCCCACCGGGCCCAGCCAAGCACAGGTCTGAGGGCGGGGATTTGCAACCTGCCTCCTTCACGTAGGTCTGAGCTCCCCGCTGGTCAGGATTCTTGGTTGCAAGTGACAGAATCCCCATTGAAACGCACATGCGTGTGGGCGCACACACAGAATGGGTTGGCCCGAGTGACGGAAAGTCCAGGTGTGGATGGGCTCCAGGGACAGCTGGATCCAGGTCCATGCAGCCATAATTAGTAAAGAAATGTGAGCCTCTGCACACGCCAGGCACCGGAGGTGCGAGAGCACGAGCATTCCTGCCTCAGGAAGCTCCAGTCCTCCCGGGCAGCCTGTCTGTCTCAGGTCTGAGGCCCCGTGTTCCTCGCTGGCCCGTTCTCATGCTCGGCTAAGCGGCCTCCCCTCCAGCGATGAGAACCGCCCGGGAGAGGCTCCTGAGGCAAGAAGGCCTCCGTGGCCCCGAATGAGAGCCCCTGGCAGCTGGAGTGGCTCCTGCAAGAGCGAGTGGTTCCAGGTCCCCTGGGGGGCCCTGGGTCCCCCCCGTTATCAACGTCGATCTGCGTCGCTCACGGGTTCGAGGTCTGAGGTCCCACCTTTCCTCTCCTCGCTCACATTTGTTTCCAAGGCTGGTGCCCAGCATGTGCCACGCTCCCCCCTCCACTCCAGGGCGGGGCAGAGAGGGTGAACACGCCATTCCGGGGGCCTCCAACTTCAGTCTCCCAACACGCTGCCCTTGCTCGGTCCAGCAGGCTGCCTGGCATGCCAGGTGATCCCGGTACAGTGTCAGCCTCCATCCTGCCCTGGAGGGACCCAGTTTCATCCGATTCTTCACTTACCAGGCGGGAGAGTGGGCTCTGCAGATGTGAGGGAGAGATAGTCCCGTTCCTCCCAGTCACCCGGGGCCCCATTTGGTTGAAACCCCCCGATTCCTGGGCGGAGTTGAGGGCGGCCCGGGAGGCCATCCGAGCAACTAGGTAAGGACGTGGGCGCTCAGGTCACCTGAACTACAGGGTCCCCAACTAGCAAATTGGCAGAACTCGGACGTGAAATGAGGCCCTGGACTCGGGGTCCGGTGCTCCTTCCTCCCACCCCTCGTCGCAGAGCCCCGGGCAGGCCCATTAGCCAGCGCCTCACCCTGCAGGCGGTCAGCAGCCATAATGGCTCTCCCAGCCCACAAGCGCCTGACTTCCGACAAGGGAGCTGCTAATGCTCTGAGGTCTCGGAGGCTGTCCCAGGTGGCCTCCGGGAAGGATGGCTGGGAGAGGGGGAGCCTCCCACTGCTCCCCAAAGCCCTCCCCCCCCCGCCGTCCCATCCATCTCCCTGCATCCCAGCCCTCCCCTGGGCAGGAGCTGGGGGCACGCCTGGCAGACCATTAGCCCCAGCTGCTCTCCCACAGCCCCGGGGGCGGGGGCCCTGCCTGCATTTATATCTCAGCTCCCCTTTGGCTCCTCAGAAGGAGCAGGAGAAGGTTCTTTGAAGGCTCCGGGGGACTGGGCTCCTTTGAGGCCCGGGTGGGAAACCGAGGAAAAACAGCTCCGAGGCCCGGGCCAAGGGGACCTGCCGAAGGGTCCCACCAGCGGCGTGCGGAGGGGGCGGCCACCCGTCCCTGAAGGACAGGGCGCCACATCGGAAGCAGGTGAGAGGCCCTGTGTTGGCCCTGGGCGGAGGCGGGACAGCATGATGGGAACAAGCGATGCCTTGCAGCCCCTGGCAGGTGTCTCACCTTCTCTGGTCCTGCCGCTTCTCCCCGGGGCTGATGAAGCCTGTCTCACTCCCATTCTGAGTTGATAAGGCCCACAGGCGCTGCAGCACGGAGCACCCCCACCAACAAGATGGCAGAGCCAGGACGAAGGTGCGACAGGCAGCTGCCGGGGACACAGTGGGAGGAAAAGACATCCAGTCAGGTTTTGGAAAAGCAGCTTGTGAAACAGCCGGGTAATATATTTTCATTGATGTGAAAACAAATTCATATGGAAATGCTCAGCAAACAACCTCCAAGGACATGATCACACCATTAGCAGTGACATGAGGATGAGATCGGGGCAAGATCGTACTTTTTGCTCAGCATTCGGATCTTTTCAAATAAGACTGGTGTTTCCTCTGTGCAGATTTTTTTTTATTTTTTTATTTTTTATTTTTTTTATATATATTTTATTGATTTTTTTACAGAGAGGAAGAGAGAGAGATAGAGAGTTAGAAACATCGATGAGAGAGAAACATCGATCAGCTGCCTCCTGCACATCTCCTACTGGGGATGTGCCTGCAACCCAGGTACATGCCCTTGACCGGAATCGAACCTGGGACCTTTCAGTCCACAGGCCGACGCTCTATTCACTGAGCCAAACCGGTTTCGGCCAGATTTTTTTTTAATCTTTAAAGCACAAGGAGAAATGGGCAATATGATAGCAGTCGTGGGAGATAACGTATTTCCACCAGTCTCCCGTGGCATCGACGAAAATCCTGACAAGACTTTGGAGGACGGGAATTTAGAGTAAAGCTAACGGTAGGGTCTGTATGTTAAGCCCTCGTCCATCGGCAGGTCATTACTGAGCGTTCGCTACGTCGGCTGCGTGCTGGGCACCCGGGGACACGGAGATGGGTCAAGTCCTACGCAGGCTCGGGGTGAGGATCATAGCCCAAGTTGCACAGACCACGCCGAGGGAAGGAGGGCCTGGAAGTCTGGGGGCACAGAACATAGCACTTAGCTCAGGGGCCAGTCCACATTTATTGAGCGCCGACTGTGTGTCAGGACCGGATTCAGGCCTGGCCGGGACACGCACATCCCCACCACCGTGCAGGTCCCATCACCGCGGAGAAGCCGGAGTTAAGAACCGTGTGGTTCGCCTCTGCTGGGCCCAGCACTCCAACGCTGGCTCCATGGGAGGGACCCCACTCGGGAGGGGCTCTAAGCCTCTGGGGGCTGTGAGACAGAGCCCAGAGGGAGCCGGGGCCCTGGCAGAGATTAGGGGCTGGGGCGGGGGAGGAGGGCCAGCTCCCTCCCATCCCTCCTTCCCCCTCCTTCCCCAAGTGCCTCCAAGCCCAGGAGAACCCATTCTTCCGGTTCCTCAGGGAGCTGGTGCCTGAAGGGTGACTCCCCCAAATGTGTATGTTCTGTCTCAAGGTCCGGGGTCCGTCCCAGACCAGGGGGTCCATAGGCAGGAACCCAGCTCCCCCATCCCTTCCCAAAGGCTGCTTGGGGTACCTCTGCACCCACGGATCCCCACTGAGTCCAGCTCCACCCACTTGTCAACACTGAAAGGTGAAAATGGGAGGTGGCAGGGTTCCCCTCTAGCCCCCTCTCCTGTACCAGCCTCCGCAGAAACCCCAAAGATCTGCCGGACCCATGCCCATCCAGTCTACAAAAACATTTATTGGACACCTGCTGTGTACAGGCACAGCGGTAGGTACCAGGGAATACAGACAAGTCCCTGCCCCAGGAGCTTTCATTCCCATGGAGAACACACAATAAACAACTAAAATATATTTTACAAAGGGAGAAGGAGAGGATCATGTGGTCCATTTCCACACAGTGCATGTGTTGTTTGCTTTCATTAGGAAATATTCACAGGTCCTGAGTTCCTGCCAGTTAGTGCATTAGTCGCTCGGGTACCATAACAAAACAACAAAACACAGCAGGCAGTCGCTTCAAAACAGACGTTTGCTTCTCACACTTCTGGAGGCTGGAAGTCTACGATGGAGGTGCTGGCCATGGAGAGCTCACTTCTTGGCGCCAGACGGCCACCTTCTCTCTGTCCTCACACTGGGGAGTAGGAGGGTAGGAGGGTTGGGAAGGTTGGGGGAGGGGGGGTGCACACAAGAGACGGAGGGAGGGAGCGCCCTCTGGTGTCTCTTCAGAAGAAGACACTAATCACATTAGATCAGGGCCCCACCCTTATGACCTCATTTAACCTTACTTACCTCCTTATCTCCCAATACAGTTGCATTGTGGGTTAGAGCTTCAACAGGTGAATTTGAAGGGGACACAATTCAGTTCACAGCAGTCGGGATAAGGGCTCCTCTCTCTTCACACCTCCCAAATCCCTGTTCTCTTTCCTGGATCCCAGTACTTGACCTCCCTTCTACTTTTGCTGAAAAAGGGGATGCCTAAGAAAGAACAGTGTCTCTGCTGCTGAGTGTCACCCCTTGGGGCGGTCTTCTGGAGCCACCCCACTTAGAACACCAGCCCCTCCCCTCGGTGCTCCGTCCCCTTGCCCAGCCGTTATCTGTTGGAGTTTCCCCGAGCAGCTCCTCTGTGACAGCGTCCCGGCTCCATGGGGACATTGTCACGTCGGAAGCTGTGCTCTTCCTGCTCACTGACAATCTCCCCTCAGAACATCATCTCCGGGAGGCACAGTGTCTGTCTGCTTGTCCCTCTGCCCCAGGACCTGGAACAGCACTGGCCCAGTCTGTCCTCAGTCAGCACTTGCGGGTGGACAGCTAGTGACCACTAGGAAGAGGCCCAGGTGTTCCAGGGCCCCTGTCCAGGCGGAGGGACCCCTGACCCAGAGCGGGCAGGGCCCCATGTGAGCGGGGAGGTGAAGGAGGTGTTGGCCTGGGGGCCCAGTGTCATAAGGACTGGGGGTGGCAGTGTGCATCCCCGCCCTGTGCACTCAGCCCACCTCCTCCCTCCTGGGAGAGCTGCCCAAACACGCCTGAGTGTGGCCTTTGAGTGGCATTGAAGGAGGGGTCCCATCTGCTAAGGGGGGCCAAGGGGATCCTTGCTCGGTCCTTCCCTTCCCCCGGTTTCTCCCAGCTGCCCTCAGCCCTCGGGACCTCTGAGCCCCACCTTGTTAGTTTTCTGCTGTGGTCGTAGCAGGTAGTTGTGTCTAAACATGTTTCCTCCCTGGACTGTGCTCTCTGAGAACAGACTTTGTCCATCGTGGTCACTGCTGAGTATGTGCTGAGTGTGTGTGTACACATATATGCCTGTATTGTATGTTGTGTATATGTGTGCATGTGTGTACATGCTATGTTTACCTATGTGCTATTATACATGTATATCGCTGTGTGTATATACCAGGTATGCACGTTATTCTATATGTATATATGTTCTCTCTATATAGCACTATGTATCTGGCACATGGTATAAGTCTGATAAATATTATTTCACTTTGTCTTGAACCTAAGGAAGAGGCTTCTGATTGTAGCCATAGGGCACCTATGGAGCTTGGAAGCAAAGAAACAATAGAGATGATTTTTGAAATAAAACAATTCTCAAAAGCCCTAGCAGGTTTGGCTCAGTAGATAGAGCGTCGGCCTGTGGACCGAAGGGTCCTGGGCTCGATTCTGGTCAGGGGCACATACCTTGGTTGCAGGCTCCTCCCTGGCCCAGGCCCTGGTCAGGGCATGTGCAGGAGGCAACCGATCGGTGTGTTTCTCTCACATCAATGTTTCTCTCTAAAAAAAATTCAATGGAAAAATATCCTCGAATGAGGATTAACAACAAAAAAAAACAATTCTCAAAATACAAACCTTCTGCAAATAGATAAAGGACAAAAGAAGCAAAGGCACAAATTAAAAATGGCAGATAGAATTAAACTTTAAAAAATTATAAAAGCATTATACCAATAAACATGAAACCAGAGAACAGGAACAATTTTCTGGAAAAACAACGTTACCTGCTCTAAGTCAAGAAGTGATGGAAAATCTGAACACACCTGACAGTACCTCAGCTGGAGCTGGAGCGTTTTCTCACCGCGCTGCCTGTCCGCAGCCACAGAAACATCACCAGGCCAGATGGCCCACCTTCGGCCAACCCTTCAAAGAAAGATAATCCTCACGTGATAGAAACTGTTCTAGAGGGGAGAGAGCGAGGGCCATCTCTCCGAGTCCTTTCACGAAGCCAGAGACGCCTTACAGCTTTGAATACAAAGCATACGAAGACGGCGCCAGAAGGCAAAATCACGGGCCACTTCACTTACGGACATGGATGAAAATTTGCCCAAAAAATATCCGAGCACCCAGGCAGGGGGCAAACAGCAAATTGGAAATGATTTATCCAGGACATAGAAGGCTAAATAAGCATCAGAAAGCCTCTCACTGTATATTCACCACAGAAACAGATTGGGGGGGGGGGGGGGGAATGATTCAGTAGATGCAGAAAAAGAAATTGTGATAAATTTTGTCACTCATTTATGATAAATAAATGGTCAGAAAGCCAGAAAGGGAACTTCTTCACCTTGATGAAAGATAATACCACAGCCCTAGCCAGTTTGGCTCAGTGGAGAGAGCGTCAGCCTGCGGACTGAAGGGTCCCAGGTTCGATTATGGTCAAGGGCACATGCCCGGGGTTGCGGCTCAATCCCCCAGTGCGGGGCAGGCAGGAGGCAGCCGATCAATGATTCTCTCTCCTCATTGATGTTTCTATCTCTCTCTCTCTTTCCCTTCCTCTCTTAAATCAATAAAGAAATATATATATTTTTTTTAAAAGATAATACCACAGTCCTGGTCAGTGGCTCATTTGGTTGGAGCAATAAAATTTCAAACCACAAAAAACTGCTTTTCCATGCCATCACCTGTAACTATCCTAAAAACATAGCATTGACAAAAAACAAACAAACAAACAAAAAAACAACAGCAAGCATTCATGTAAATTAAGAACATTTCCAGGTAAGTGCTGGGGGTGGGGGGGCTGGAATGGAGATAAGCGGGAAACTAAATGATTTTATTTTTTAAAAATATATTTTTATTGATTTCAGAGAGGAAGGAAGAGGGAGAGAGAGATAGAAACAACAATGATGAGAGAGACTTATTGATCAGCTGCCTCCTGCACGCCCCACACTGGGGAATGGAGCCTGTAACCCCGGCATGTGCCCTGACTGGGAATCGAACCGGGACCTCCTGGTTCATAGGTCACTGCTCAACCACTGCGCCAGGCTGGCTGGCTGCTTTTACTTTACTTTAAACAGCCTGCTGATCCTCTGTGCTAGGGTGAGGGTGTAACTCATCCTACTCTTTGCACCTGAAGTTCACTTCACAGGGATTTGAATTATAGGAGAAAAATGATATTATCAACAGATGTAGGAAAAGGCCTTTGAGAAAAGTCAATCGATGTCTCTTCGTGATTGAAAAAAAATAAGCTCAAAACCAGAAGAGTCTCTTAACGTGCCATGGGCTTCCATAGCTCTGGGCGCCTAAGGTGCCCGGGTGGGCAGGTTCAGGGGGGCTGGAGGAGCCGCTGGGAGGCAAAGGGTTGCCTCCTGGGCTAAGGCCTGAAGGCCCGGAAGCATGAAACTTGGGGTGGTGCTCCTCGAAGTCCCCAGGGTCCACACAGCACAGAACCTCACGCAGGTCCACCTTCTTCCACAGGATGAACCAGACTCTGAATGACAGCCAGGCGCCCACGCCCGACCCCAGCAGCCCAGAGCCGCGGGCACTGGGCGTGCCCTACTGGGTGCTGAGCGCCCTGACCCTGCTCACCTGCGTGTGCAGCGTGGCAGGCAACGGCCTGGTGGTGTGGCTGCTGAGCTGCCGCGTGCAGAGGACGCCCTGCACCGTGTACGTGCTGCACCTGGCCCTGGCCGACCTCCTCTTCCTGCTCTGCATGGCCTCCTTGCTCAGCCTGGAGGCCGCCAACGCTCACCCCGTGGCCTACGAGGTGCTGCGCAGGGTGAAGTACTTCGCCTACACGGTGGGCCTGAGCATGCTGACGGCCATCAGCACGCTGCGCTGCGTCTCTGTCGTCTGCCCGGTCTGGCACCGGCAGCACCAGTCCCCGCGCCTGTCCGCCTGGGTGTGCGCGGCGCTCTGGACGCTGTCCCTGGTGATGAACACCCTGGCCGCCGTCTTCTGCAGCAAATACTGGCACTCGGACGAGAACCAGTGCTTCGTGGTGGACGCGGTGCTCAGCGTGCTCATCCTGGGCATCTTCACCCCCGTGATGACCGTGTCCAGCGCCACCCTGTTCGTGCAGGTGCGGAGGACCTCCCGGCGGTGGCGGCGGCGGCGGCCCACGCGGCTGTACGTGGTCATCCTGGCCTCCGTGCTGGTGTTCCTCATCTGCGCCCTGCCCCTGGGCCTCTACTGGTTCCTCCTCTTCTGGCTGCACCTGCGGCCCCAGGTGGTGCGCCTGTACAGCTGCCTGTCGCGCCTGTCCGCCGCCGTGAGCTGCGGCGCCAACCCCCTCATCTACTTCCTGGTGGGCAGCCGCCACGTGGGCCCTCGGGAGCCCCTGGAGGCCGTGCTGCAGAGGGCGCTGCAGGAGGCCCCGGAGCTGGAGGGGAGGGAGACCCCCTCCGGCTACAACAACGAGGAAGGGGTCTGAGTCGCGCCCCCATGCCCCGCAGGCCTGCCCCAGCCCAGCACCTGGCTGGCCTGCTGTTGCCCCCAGGAACTCTGCGCTTCCCCTGTCGGGGTCCCTTTCCTACAGACAAAGCTCCCCCCAGCACGGTCAGGGCCTCACATGCCACTCGGCTGGAAGATGAAATGTAATCTCTTGGCGTCTGAGGATCTTTGGCTAGAGGACAAAGGTTGGCCGTCACCCTGGCCCAGCACATTCTCTCCGCCTCCTCCCCCTCAGATGCGGCTCCTGGGGTCTCCTGGCCCTGCTGGTCCTCGGGCACGTGCTGGCGGCACCCACTGGCCCCCAGGCGATGCCCCTGGTCCCCTCCCACCCGTGTTCTGCTGACACCCTGCAAGCCTGCAGCCAGTCAACCATGTCACCGTTGCTGACCCAGCCGTGGCTGGCTGCAGGCCACGTGACTGCCTCGCGCTCCTTGTCCTCGACCCCTGACCTTTGCCTGCGGGTCGCCGTGCACCACCCCTGCACCCATGGCAGGCCAGCTCCTTTTCCCGGAGGTCACACTGGAAATGCTCAGCTGAGCTTGGCGGGACTGCGCCCGGACGGTGCCTGGAGGCAGCTTCCTCCAGAGGCCCACGCGATGCCAAGCAGGGTCGGCGGCTGTCCCTGATCCACTGCCCCTCCCAGAGTCCCCCTCAGCTTGCCCCACACCCTCTGCCCCTCTGGGGACAGATCCCACAGGGCGATGTGGGCACGTGCTCTGCCGTCCTCCCTGGGTCAGAACAAGGAGCGGACTTCTGCTGCCATCTCATGTCCAGCCTCAGGGCTGGGGGCTCAGGTGGAGGGCACCTGGCAGGGGGTCCCCACAGAGCTGCCCTGCACGGAGAGGAGGGAGGAGGAAAGAAAGAAGTGGAAACATCGTGGCCAGCCCACAGGGCTGGCATCTTGCTGCGTAATCCTATTAGGAGTGTCAGAAGCTAAAGGGTACCCGTCCTTCCGACTGGCACCCTCTGAAGCAATTCCCAGTCTTCTCCCAAAAGAGGGAGCTTCGAGCCAGCTGGGGCAAAGGTCAGATCCTCAGAGAAGCTAGAGAAACCCACTAACGGTCCATAAATGTTAGCCCATGGCAGCAAGCGCCCCAGCCTGCAGATGTGATCACCCCGTCCGCACATGCCCGGGTTGCACTGCTCGATCCCCAATAGGGATCTCATCATTGATGTTTCTCTCTCTCCCTTCTCACTTCCTCTCTGAAATCAATAAAAAAATATATTTAAAAGTAAATATATAAAACAGTCATGGGATTGTAAAGTGCAGCACAGAGAATATAGTCAATAATATTGTAATAACTATGTATGGTGCCAGGTGGGTACTAGACTTATCGGGAGGCCACTCTGTAAGTTATATACATGTCTAATCGTTATTTGTACACTTGAAACTAATATAAACTAATTTTGAATGTCAACTGTAATCCTATCTAATAAAGAGGTGATATGCAAATTGACCATCACTCCAACACACAAGATGGCCACCCCAATATGGTCAAGGATGGCTGGCAGGGGAGGGAAGTTGAGAGGAACCAGGCCTGAAAGGGAGGGCAGTTGCGGGGGGGGCAGGCCTGCAGGGGAGAGCAGTCCTGCAGGGGAGGGCAGTTGTGGGGCAACCAGGACTGCAGGGGAGGACAGTTGGGGGTGACCAGGCTGGCAAGGGAGGGCAGTTAGGAGCAATCGGACTGACAGGGGAGGGCAGTTAGGGGTGACCAGGCTGGCAAGGGAGGGCAGTTAGGGGCAATCGGGCTGACAGGGGAGTGGTTAGGGGCAATCAGGCAGGCAGGCAGGCAGGCGAGCGGTTGGGAGCCAGCAGTCCTGGATTGTGAGGGGGGATGTCTGACTGCCCATTTAGGCCCAATCTGCCCGGACATCCCTTGAGGGGTCCCAGATTGGAGAGGGTGCAGGCTGGGCTGAGGGACACACACACACACACACACACACACACACACACACACACTGTGCACAAATTTCATGCACCAGGCCTCTAGTTAAAAAATAAAAAAAAATTGAGAAGTAGCTCATTAAGAGGAAGAAGCCGTTTGGGAATAGAAGGCATCAATAGGCTCTTGGGTTTTTCATAATGAATAAACGAACAGGAGTGCACCGTATGCACACAGGGGGAAGAATTTCAATCGTGTGCTGATTCGACAACACCCATGCACATAGCTTCCCACGACAGCCAGAGCACCGGCAACAACAGAGTCAAGGGTGTGGTCAACTCAAAGTCCACTGCAGGTGAAGCATACACAGGACACCCCGAGGTGCCCTGCAGTCTCGCCGTTCATTATGAGAAACCTAGAGAGAGGCCTTCCCAGGTTTGGAACGATCCTGAGACGTCCCAAGACAGGCGGGCGAGGTGAGAAACACTGTGAAACCAGTCGTGATGCTAAACACATTGCGGCCAGCCATGCTGAAAAGGCCGAATCGCCTTTCAGCTTGCTCTCTGGAAAATATTCCAACCCGTCGACATGTTGGAAAGGCACTCGAAGAGTGTGCGGCCAAGAAAGGTAGAAAAAATATTACAATGTCTTGTATTTTGTATTAGTTGTGGTATCGGTCCGCTTTTTAAAATCCGTGACCTGCTGTGATGACTTTTCCCATTCTAAATAAATATTCGTTGTCATATCTAACTTGGTATTCTTTTTCTTTTAAAAAAAAAAAGTTTTTGTTTTAGAGAGAGAATAACATCAATGCGGAAACATCCATCAGTTGCCTCCTGTACCCTGATCTGAACCCAAAACCTGGGCATGTGCCCTGACCGGGAATTGAACCCGCGACCTTTTGGTGCACAGGGCAGCGCTCCAACCCAGCCTCAGCACCCTCCCTCTTGCTGATAAGCTTTGGGCTCCACAAAGTGTGTCGTGGGTGGAAGGCAGAGGGACTCCCATCGAAGCTCCAGGCGGTCAGCAGGGCCCTTGGACAGCCGAGGGGCCGCCACACAGCCCTGGGGCCCTGGGCGGAGGCTGCCTCCGACAGCGCTGAATTCTTCAGGTCAACAGAGTGGCAACTCAGATCCCCAATTTCTTGTTTTGTGATCTGGACTGAAACTCGAGGACTTCCTGAGCCGATGCCGAAAGCAGCGCTGTTGTTGTTGTTGTTGACCGGAGGTTGATTGATTTGGGAGAGCCACACACTTCTGCAGTGTGCCCAATCTGTTCAATTCACAACGTCACAGTTTTGTTATTCACTCAGCAAACGTTTAGGAGCGCTTACTCTGAGCCAGGCACGGCTCCCAAGGGGCTGCACGTCTGTCGGCCGAAAAAGAGACATCGAGAAGGTTCCAGGAGCCACAGGGCAGAGCCTGGCCCCACGCCTCCTGTCCCCCCCACCCCTTGCTGTGGATGGACCCCCACGTGTGCAGGGTGGGGTGGAGGGAAAAGCAGGCGTTCGGACTACACCAGTAAGCCCCCCGGGTGACTTCTGAGGGAACGCGTTTAGGAGAGAGCATAACGGGGGAGGTGCTCGCTTACTGAGACCAAGAGGAATGTCTCGATACGCGTGTGTTTATAGAAACCGTACCCGAGTCCTCGCCCACACGGTTGGATGTGGTCCTAGGCATTTGCACGGCGGTCGACACGCATCCGAAACTCCCCCAGGCCAGGGGTTCGGGTGGCAGAGAGCAGAGTCCGCAGCTTCATGTAGATGGAAGGGCCCCAAGTCCTCGGGGGAAAGGAGGGCAAGTGGCCTGGGGTCCCCCTGCACCCACCACGACCCCAGGGAGGACCCCGGGGACCCAGAGCAGGCAGTGCCAGGACACTCCACGGCGCTGGGCAGTGAGGGACGGATGTTTTGGAAATGAGTGGACTAGGAAAAGGGCGTGCAGATGGGCTTGTAGCCAGGTGGTCCGACGGCCAATCCCCTTTCGAGAGAAACCACAACCTCCTCTGCAGGAATGGCTTCCCAGACTTTTTTTTTTTAATATATTTTTATTGACTTCTGAGAGGAAGGCAGAGAGAGAGAGAGAGAGAGAGAGAGAGAGAGAGAGAGAGAGAGATCAATGATGCGAATCATTGATTGGCTGCCTCTTGCACGCCCCCTACTGGGGATTGAGCCCACAACCCAGGAATGTGCCCTTGACTGGAATCGAACCCAGGACCCTTCAGTCCACAAGCCGACGCTCTATCCACCGAGCCAAACCAGCTGGGGCTTTTTTTTATTTTTTATTTTTTGGTTAGGTTGTATGATGTGGTATTTTAAAGGTGCACAACATAGTGATTTCATATACACTTACATTGTGACATGAATATCACAGTCAAGTCAAAATCCAGTCAAGTCAAAATCCATCACCTGTCCATCACCGCTGCCGTGCGTGCGTGTGTGTGTGTGTGTGTGTGGTGAGAACACATCTGAAAGAGCAACGTTCAAGTTTACGATGTAGCGTTGTAAGCTCGAGCCACCGTGTGTGCATCACGCCCAGCGCTCACTCATCGCATACCCGGAAGTTGGTACCTTCTGACCAGCGTGTCTCCATGTCCCCACCCTCAGCCCCGGGCCACCCCCTCCCTGCTCTCTATGGTTGGACCTTGGTGCTATGAGTTGGGCTTTTAGACTCCACCTGTAGTGAGCTCCGACAGTATCTGTCCTCTGTGTCTGGCTGATCACGGAGCATGACGTCCCCGGAGTTCACCGTGTGGTGCAGACGGCAGGGTCCCCTCCTCCTGCGGCTGAACAGTGTTGCACTGGGTGCGCACGCACCTCCTCTATCCCTGCATCGGTCCGTCCGCGGACACTGACGCTGCCTCCTGCCTCCATGTCTTGGCTGTTGTAACGGACGCTGCGCTGAGCGTGGGTGCAGGCAGGTCTTAGAGATTCTGATCTCACTTCCTCTGGATGTAGTCCCAGAAGCGGGACTGCTGGGTCAAATGGCAGGTCTAGCTTTCATTTTTCTAGGAACCTCCTCACTGTTTCCCACAGTGGCTGCACCAGGCCCATCTCCCCCAAGTCTCGATCCGGCACCTTCTGCCACGGGAACCAAAGGGCCCCCTTCCTGCAAACCCTCTTCTCATCACGTCAGACAACTGAGGGGTGTGGTCATGGCCTCTGAATACTGTCCCCCAAAATTCATGTTCACCTAGAGCAGCGGTTCTCAACCTGTGGGTCGCAACCCCTTTGGCGGTCGAACGACCCTTTCACAGGGGTCGCCTAAGACCATCCTGCATATCAGATATTTACATTACGATTCATAACAGTAGCAACATTACAGTTATGAAGTAGCAACGAAAATAATTTTATGGTTGGGTCACAACATGAGGAACTGTGTTTAAAGGGCCAGAAGGTTGAGAACCACTGGCCTAGAGCCTCAAAGTGGGATTTTAAACTTTTTAAAAATGTTTTTATTGATTTGAGAGAGAGAGGAAGAGTGAGGGAGAAACATCAGTGATGAGAGAAAGACCAGTCGGCTGCCTCCTGCTCGCCCCCTGGTGGGGATCAAGCCCACAACCTGGGCATGTGCCCTGATGGGGGAATCAAACCAGTTGACCGCTTGATGCATGAGACAACGCTCAATCCACTGAGCCACACGGCCGGGCTACGTGGGACTTTAAAAAGGGTCTGTAACTAGTCAGGATGAGGTCACACTGGGTTGGCGTGGGCCCTGAAGCCAAAGACCGACGTCCTCGAGAGAAGGTCATGTGAAGAGACAAAGAGGCACAGAGAGGAGGCCGAGCAGGGGGTGAGCGGCCACAGCCAGGAACTGGGGGAAGGGGGGTCCCCAGATCCTCCCCCAGCCTCCGGAGGGAAACAACCCCTAGCACTGTGGGCCCAGACTTCTGGCCTCCAGGGACTGGGAGAGAATGAAACCTTCGTGTTAAGCCACTGGTCTGTGGTCACTGGCTGTGGTGGCCCCAGGACACGATCACGTGGACTCAGGTGGCCCTCTAATCTCGGGAACTGAGGTGAGGCAGTGGCCGAGCAGGGGAAGCCCCCGCCACTCTGACCCGAGGGGTTCTCACTTCTCCGGGCTGTTCTCCCACAGCTTTAATCAGCTCTTTCTTCCCCCGCGTAGGTCAGACAGACAGAGTGCTGAGCAGGGACGGAAACGGTGTCCCTCAGGGACGGGAGCTGCCTGGTCTCCCAGGACCCACGTGGCTGGCACCTCACCACCTGAGGCCAGAGCTCACGGCCCAGAGTTACCGCCACCGGGCGGACACCCCAGGAGCCCCAGGAGCCCCCTGAGCCGGCCCTGCCCGGGGAGCAGCCATGGGCACTGGCAGGGGCCTGGGAGTGACCGAGACCCTCCCCCGGGAGAGGATGCAGCGCCAGCGCAGGTGGGGACTCAGCGCAACTCCCCGTGGAGTGGGAGGCAGGGGGGCCCAGTGGTTAGGAACACGCCACTCACTTGTCCCCTGGTTGACCCTGGGCCGCTCCTCTGACCTTTCAGTGTCGCCTCCTCTTCCGCCCACAGGACACCAGACACCAGGGCACCCTGAGGCCGGCTGGCTTGTCCACGCTGCCGCACGCGGGAAATGCCCGCTGAGAAAGCAGACCCCTGGCGAATGCGCCCGCGCCCGATTGTTTCCAGCACACGACAAGCTTCTATGCGTTCAGAGAAGAGATAGACTCGAAAGAGTGGAATGACTTTCTTCATCTACTTTAATGGAGGAGGGATTGATTTGTGAATAATTGTGGGGGAGAAAACAATTTCGGGCAAATTTTGTTCTCCTTATAGACGGTGCTATTTCACCAGCACAAACAAGGGACACAGAGCCCCGTCCCACGCCACGGCTTTCCGAGTGGTTGTTTATGCTGGAAGCGAGGGAGAGGCCTGCAGCCAGCTCCCCGCTTGGCGTGGAAGCCGAGAACATTCCTCCAAAGGCAGCTGCGAGGCGCGGGCGGGAGGGGTTCTCCTGGCCGGGGGCCCACAATCTGTGCTCCTCTTCTTCCCTCGCTGAGCGCCCACCGTGAGCCTGTGTGCTCGGGGCTCCGTGCCATGACTCGGACAACACTCCCGCAGGGGCAGCGGCTGCCACACAACGAATCACACGGTTCATTATTGGACTGGCATTGTGCCAAGTGGCTCTAACAGGAAATGCGGGGCGAGGTTAGCACGGAGCCTGGGATGGAGAGATGGGGAGATGGAGGCAGAGAGGAGATTTGGGAAGATGGAGATGGAGAAGAGGAGCTGGGGAGCTGGGGATGGAGATGGA
>NW_005871265.1:2214500-2217323 GCF_000147115.1 Myotis lucifugus | reverse complement strand
AACTTATAATATTATATTTTAGACTGCAGTCTTTGAGCTGATATCACAGCCCTGTTGTATATATACGTTGCATTCTCCTTAGCATCTGTAATTGTTAATGCAATTGGTTCTTGAAATTGCCACAGGAAACACAATAGACATGTTATGCCAGCTTTGGATTATTAATAGCTCTGGGTAGCTCTCTACATATATGTTTTGAATATAGATGAGAGAAAAGTGAACATATGTTTCTAAATTTCTGGGTAATTATTTAGAGGTGAACTGCACAATGGATAGTTTGCTTACATGACAAATATTTCAATAGAAATAGGATGACTAGACACTTGCTGGAGAATCTGATCCCCTGGGTTCTCTTAAAGGCTTGGAGGGGACACATCATGTTTTGTCTAACCATTTGTCCTTCAATAAGAAATAGCAGACAACATTTTCTTTGTCATTGCTATAGAGAAGTAATGAGAGATTGTATTTTTTGCACAATATTTTGAGGTCCTAAGAAAAGTAACACTCTCCTCACATTTTTCTGAATTAGCTAACATAGTTTTATGTGTTTTTCTTTAATTTTTGGAGACTTTAGTGGAACTTAGTCCTGGCCACAAGGGACAATGCGCTAAGAGCAGAGAGAAGAAAAGAGGTGTTGAAATGACCCAGGCTTCTAGAGCTCTTACAGTCACAGGATTTTTATTCGATTGTAAACTCTGACAACTCTAACCCGAGTCCAGAGAGAGTCCTGCTCATGGGCAAGGAGAGGAATGACTTAAGGGGCATGGGGAAATGAGAGGCAAAAAAAAGGGAGATAGTGAGGGAGAGGGTAAGGGAACAGGAGAGGGGGAGAGAGAGGTCCTATAACCATTTGGTGAAAAAACTATTTTTTCCCCTATTGTATGGTCTTGGCACCCTTGTCAAAAAACATTTGACTGTGTAAGCAAGGGTTTATTTCTGGGTTCTCTATTCTATTCCATTAGTCTATATGTCTGTCTTTATGGCAGTACTGATGCTTTGCAGTACGTTTTAAAATTGGGGAGCATGAGTCCTCCAACTTTGTTCTTCCTTTTTCAAGTTTGTTTTGGTTATTTTGGGTCCCCTTGAGTTTCCATATAAGTTTTAGGATCATACTATCAATTTCTGCAAAGAGGTTAGCTGTAAAATTAATAAGATTGCATTCAATCTGTAGATCAATTTGGGAAGTATTGCCATCTTAATATTAAATCTTCTGATACGTGAACATAAAGTATTTGTTCATTTATTTTGATATTAATTTCTTTCAACAATGTCTTATAATTTTCAGAGCATAAGTTTTGCATTTCTGTTAAATTTTATCCTAAATATTTTCTTCTTTTGAATGCTATCGGAGTGGAATTGTTTCCTTAATATTATTTTCTAATTGTTCATTGCAAATGTATAGAAAATTATTGTTTTTTTACATATTAATCTTGTACTCCACAATCTTGCTGACCTTATTTATTAGTTCTAGTTGTTTTTTAGTGTATTCTTTAGAATTTTTCTATGTGTATGACTATGTCATCTGTGAATAAAATAGCGTTATTTCTTTGATTCCAAACTAGGTGCCTTTTATTTTGTTTTCGTGCCTAATTGCCCTGAGTAGACTTTCCAGTACAGTATTGAATCCAAGTGGTGAAAACAAACATCTTTGTCTTGTTCCTGATCTTCAGAGGAGAGGACTCAGTCTTTTCCCATTTAGTGTGATGTTAGCTGGAGGTTTTTTTGTAGATGTTCTTTATCAAGTTTAGGAAGTTCCCCTCTATACCTAGTTTTCTGAGAGTTCTTTCTTTCTTTCCTTCTTTCTTTCTTTCTTTCTTTCTTTCTTTCTTTCTTTCTTTCTTTCTTTCTTTCTTTCTTTTTTTATCATGAATAGGTGTTGGATTTTGTCAAATACTTTTTTTGCATTTATTATTATGATCATATGACTTTTCTTTATTAACTTGTTGATGTGCTAAATTACATTAACTTTTCAAATGTTGAACCAGCCTTGCATACCTATAATAAACCCTACTTTGTCATGGTGTATAATTATTTTTAAACAAATTTTATTTGATTTGCCAATATTTTGCTGAGGATTTAAAAAATCTATTCATAAGAGATATTGGCCTATCATTTTCTTCTTTACATGATGTCCTTGTCTGGTTTGGGTATGAAGGTAATGCTGGCCTCATAAAATCAAGATGTCTGTTTATCTCTTCCTGACCACACTGAGCTGATAAGCTTCGCTAATTGCTGTGTGATTGCTATGTTGTTTCAACAGTGCCCTGTGATCTGTCAACACAGATAGATCCAATAGTTTGGGCTCCTTGGAAGGAGTCGTTCAGTGTTTGGAGACTTCTTCTGACCCCAAGAGAGCGTTCCTACCTGTCTCTTTCCTTAAATCTCTCTGGCAAACTAACTGATCTATGGCTTCATGTATACCTCTCATGAATTTACAAATCTGTTGATTGCTTTCACCTCAACTTCCATTGTTTTTGAGAGAATCTTTAGGCTTGAACTTTCCCACACTCTGTTGCAAATGGAGTCAGTTTCCTTGGGAAGAGGTGTCAAGCCCTCTGATTTCAGGCCTGCCTCTCCCCCTTGGCAAAATCTCTGAGCCAAGTTTCTGGGGATATAGGTGGGAACAGTGATGTGCGTCTCTCAGAGTGACACGTCTGCTTTAGGAGCTGAGCACTTGGCAGAGGCCAGGTGCCGCTGCAGCCTCTGCTCTTCTCTCTTGGGCAAAGGATGAGAAGGTCCAGAGCAGGGCGATTGAGCCCACTATTTTCTGTGCACTGCCCCCAGGGCAGCAGAAGCTAGGAATCCCAGGGCAGGACGATAGGA
>NW_005871265.1:2187560-2214400 GCF_000147115.1 Myotis lucifugus | reverse complement strand
GGAGGAGGGGAGGGGAAAGGAAAAAAGGGCAGTTGTATTTCACTCCCTAACAGAAAAGCCAGCCATCTCGGGGCTTGGCGAGATAAAATTGCTAGGTGCTTCTCATGAATTCTGGGGAAGCCCTAACAAAGTAAAAGGGAAACCTAGAGAGTTAATCTGTACCAAGATACCTGGCAGAGGAATTTTGAAGCCTATAGACATAAGGGCATATAAGCCCTTGAACCCCCACCTGACTTGTTCCCAGGCTAGCTGGGAAGTCCATCTGCACCTGATAGGGCAGATATATTCTGAAAAATTTGCTTGCCTTGCTTATTTGATAAATTTGCTAACTTTGCTTCTTTAATAAATTCACTTTGCTATAACGCAGTCATTGGGTGTCATTGGACAGGCCTCTCCCTCCAACTCAGTGGGCTGCTCCATAGCACCTATTCTGGTGTCTGTAGGTGCCTATGACACCTCCATGAGGGCAGCTGGTGAAAGTAGAGAGTGTCAGTCACCAGAATCCCTGTCCAAAGTCTCCTCTGTATTAGATTCTAGGGAACTACATGTTCCCTAAGCCCCTTCCCCATGTGATTCTGAATTCGATTTTGCTAGCGCCAAACTAGAATGAGATCAACAGAGGCTTCTTTTTTCTTCTTCTTTTTCAATATATTTTTGATTGTTGATAGTATTAGAGATTTCTCCCATTTTCACCCCTTTACCCTTCTCCTCCCAGCCCCTCATCCCCCCCCTGCCCCTACCCCAGGTCTTCACTACCCTATACAGAGGCTTCTTGATGTACATTTGAGAACTATCAGCTTCACTGCTTTGGAATGAATTCGTTGATGGAAACATTTTCAGAGCAACTTGAAAATTCCAAGTTTTCCTCTGAAGTTTAAGTAGATAACCTCTTGCCTTAGTGATTCAGGTTGTGGTCATCAGTGTCTGTTCCACCTTTTCCGACCTTTGGTGATGAGTTCCCTGATCCTTGCTCCCCCAGATCTTCAAGTAAATTTTAATTCTTGTATTAAACCTTTTATTTCTGGAGTTCTTAGAGTGGCTCTGCTTTCTTAATCAAGTCCATACTGAAAAAGAACCAGTTTTCAGGGCAGATGTTTTAGTAGTTGTTGTTTAGTTGAGAGGGACCATAAATCCTAAGAAGAAAGATGAAAGTAGTGTAAGAATGAAGGGGGTGGGGCAACGGGTCCTAGAGAAGATAGAAGGACTTAAGGTCAAGAGTATTATTGTTGAATTGCCCAGCTGGTGTGGCTCAGTGGATGAACGTCAACCTATGAACCAGGAGGTCATGGTTCCATTCCTGATCAGGGCACAAGCCCAGGTTGTGGTCTCGATCCCCAGAGTGGGGTGTGCAGGAAGCAGCTGATCAATGATTCTCATCACTGATGTTTCTGTCTCTCCCTCTCCCTTCCTCTCTGAAATCGATACAAATATATATTTAAAGTATTGTTGAATGGACTATCCTTGATCAGGAGGAGGGAGGGATATATCCTTACAGCTAGAAATAACTTAAGAATGGATGCTGTATCAGTTTGGCTCCTCTGAGAAGCAGATACCAGGATGGAATTAGGTATGCAAGTTATTTACTGGAGAAAATGCCTATGAGGAAAAATGGGGATGATGCTGGAGGAGGCAGGCATGACTCTGGTTCAAAAAATATGAAAGGGAAAAAGTAGAGTAGGGAGTGTCTTAGATGCAGTGCAATTCTAAGCAAGTTTTGACAAGGCCATGGGGAAATCCTTGAATCAAAGTCAGAGGGGTCCAGTGACACAGGGCAGTAGGTCTGCCTTCCTATCTCTGGCACACCAGTCATTGGCTGACATGGAAATTGTGCCCACAGCTCAAACTCCAGGATGGATTTGGAGCCTAAGAGTTGGGTCCATCAGTCAGTGATATTCCCCAAAGTCAGGAAACCAAAAGGCACATTTCCATGCCCATTACAAATGGAGATCTAGATGTTGGTGTAGGTTTCAGAGTGGGGAGCAAAAAGTTGAGGTGATCTCTGCCTTAGCTTTCTTATTTGTGAATGAGAATAATAATTCATGCACTGGGCCCCTAGTAAATAAATAAATAAATAAATAAATGTAATTAATTCATATGGCTTAACAATCAAATAATATATAAGAGCTTGTAATAATAACAACACTAACAATAATAATGATAATAGCAATGTCTAACTTTTACTGAATGCTTTCTAAGCAATTTTTATAAAGTCTTTCAATACAGACCCCACTTTTTTCATACCCAGTTCTGATCTTTGAGGGCAATCTCTTCTAGCCATTCTATTTGGAATTCTTCTAAGGGTTATTTTCATATCCTTAAAATTATATGTATAGATTTACAGTTTCTTGGTTTTGTCTATTATTTTGTGGTAGGTGGTCACCTTTGAAAACTGCTTTGATGTTTCCAAGAGTTAGGTGCTATGAAAGGGTAGCTTACACTGAGAGAATGGTTCAAAAGGAGTTAGCATTCATAAAAAAGAAACATATAATAGACTATTCTGGCTATAGATGAAAATGCATGAAATACAACTAAAACAATCAACCACACAGAATCTCAGAGGGAAGGTGGGGGAAAGTGGGTGGGTGGGAGGTGATCAATCAAAGAATTTATATGCATATATGCATAGCCCATGGACACAGAAAATAGGGTAGTGGAGGCCTGGGGTGGGGGTGCAGGGGGTGGGCTGGAGGGGGTCAATGGGGGAAAAAAGGAGACATATGTAATACAACAATAAAGATTAAATAAATAAATAAATAAATAAATAAATAAATACAAATTAAAATACACATTTCAAAAAGGGAAAAGAATTCAACCACAGAAATAGCCAACCAAATACATTTCACTAATTCTATCAGATAATATGCACCAAATTGTACAGTTACCTCTTCCTTGTTACCTCGAGGAAGTAAAAAGAATCATGTGGAGGCTGCCATTCCAAACATTCATGATAAGCTGTAAAGATCTGGGATTAATTAACTTCAGGATTGATGTGTGCACATATTGAGCATTTGTAAAACAATGAATAGTCCTTTTATCAATTGGTTTTGAAAACAGTTTTATATTTAACCTAATTACTGAGTAATACATTTTTTAAAGTGTTCATTTCTTTTTTGAATCACCCTAAGTTATGTATGTTAAAGATTTATTCATGATGCAATGTGTGTGCTATATGTAACTATTTTATCTCTTCTTCTTCTTTTTTTTTTTTTTTTTTTTTACAGAGAGGAAGGGAGAGAGATAGAGAGTTAGAAACATCGATGAGAGAGAAACATCGATCAGCTGCCTCCTGCACATCTCCTACTGGGGATGTGCCTGCAACCCAGGTACATGCCCTTGACCGGAATCGAACCTGGGACCTTTCAGTCCGCAGGCCGACGCTCTATCCACTGAGCCAAACCGGTTTCAGCTTATCTCTTCTTTTTAATAAAGGTAAAAGCTCACTAAAATCATAACAAACAAAAAAGGGAAAAAACATCAAAATGAATTGTGAAAAATTATTTAAAAGTTTATTTATATTAAACTTTTCCATCTTACACAATAGAAAATGATATTGAAGCAATTTCCACCATTGTAAGTACAGCTTCTAAAAAGGAGTAGAGAAATCCTGTGTATTCGTAGTCAAATTGCTGGCAGTTGAGGCCCAAGTTTGGTCATTTTAAAACAGATTCATTTAAAATGATTTATTTGAGGAACATTTTGAACAATTGTTCTGACTGTTGGAAATAGGAAACAATTATTTCAATAGTTTATTTTCTGCTTTTGTGCAGTTACCAAAATGAGAGGATAAGACAGGTCCAACATTTACACTGAAATTAGTCCCATTGGAACTTTGCAGCAGAACTATAATCTCCCCAGCCGCGAGTTATGTTTTAGAGATGCTTGCATGTGGTCAAGCGGTGCACACGGAATGACTAGAGGCCGTTCAGAAAATTCTGAGTTAGTCTGTGTCCTTTATTCACTCTGCATTTATGGAGTGAGGAATAATCTTGTCGCTGGGAGATGTATTATGTTCACTGGAGAACTGATGATGTCAACATTATTAAATGATATCCTGTTCTGCTGGGGTCCAGCCCCAGCGGGTCCAGGGGTTCCCAAAGGTGTGGACGGAGTCGGTGAAGAATGTTTTACACAGAGACAGCGTTCAGAACTCTCTAGCTTTCCTTAGTCTCCGTGGATCTTCCCTGTGCCTGTCTTAGGCCACAGACAGAGATCCCAAGGCAAGCTGAGCCTTTATTTTATAGCGAGAGGTAAACAAGGTAGTGGTTTCTATAGTTACACAGTTCTTGTGAGTTTCACTTGTTTTAACCATAGTTACACTTCCTGCACTTCCCTCAGCCCATTAGCTTCCCAGATAAGATCTAGAGAGCCTCATAAGGTCAAGCCTAATTATGCTAAGAGGTCTGTGCCCTCTAAGCTGGGAATTGTTTGTGACTTTGCCCACAGGTCAGTCCGAGGCTTAACCCTATATCAGCTCCCCACACTGTTCTCTCCATTTATGCCAATGCCTTGCTTTTATCCATAATGAATTGAAAGACTCTGAATTGTTAATTGTAAAAACAGGAAAGTAAATTCTTAGATTTCTACCTTCTAGCAAATATATTTTCTGTTCTCTGTAGTGACTCAGAGCTCCTGATTTTAGGAGGACATAACAGAATTTTATTGATTTAATGTGTAATAATGGCACATTATAAAGGTCTTGACCCCCACCTCTGAAATAACTCCTGAATAGATAACAATAATCTTAGGCAAATGGTAGTGTTATTGAAGGTTTATTATTGTTTTTGTCCCATTTACAAGTTGCTGCTTTGTTAATGAAATTTTCCTAAGGCCAAGACAAGAGAGTAAGTATATTCTAAACTTACGCTGTCCAATGTGGTAGCTATTAGCCACAGTAGTTATTAAGCATTGATATGTGGCTAATTTGGATTGAGAGGTTCTCTAAGTGTAAAATGCACACCAGATTTCAAATCTAAATACAAAAAAGTAAGATGGTTATTGATTACATGTTGATTTGAAAACATTTTGGATATATTGAGTTAAATAAGAAACACGTGTATATTAATTAATTTTAAATCTTTAATTTTATACTTACACTAGAGGCCTGGTGCATGAATTCATGCACAGGTGGGGTCTGGCCGGCTCACCCCGATCCAGGCTGATCGGGCCTGGCTGGCAGAGAGGAGGGAATGCAGGAGGTTGGCCAGCCGGCCCCACCTACAATCAGGGTGGGGGGAGCAATTGGAGGTGGGGCCAGCCAGGGGGAGGGACTGCGGGCATTTGGCTGGCTGGCCCCGCCCCCTGGTCAAACTCCAGGTCTAACTCCCCGGTCGAGGGGACAATTTGCATATTAGCCTTTTATTATATAGGATATGTGGCTCACATTACATATGTATTGGACAGCATGGCTATAGAATATTTGAGAAGAAAAGATGAAGTCAAATCAGGATACTTGTCTACTACAAGACAAGAAAGCGGTTTAAAAAGAAAAAAATAAAGAAAAGGCAGGGTGAGTAGAAATCAGGAAAATGGTGGAAATAAAATAAATATCTAAGTCATCAGATGTAGGAGTCTCATGATCTTACAAATGAGATCAGAGACATTTAGGTGACAGAAATGTGCTCATGAAAGGAAGAAGTGTTGTTTTCAGCGTTCCAAGTTATTCTGTGTCAGGAATATTGGCATGTTGTACTTAGTCTTTTAATGCTAGAGTATGGGCACTATCGTAGAGATAGGCAGGTGGGAAAAAATCAGTACTAAACTGGGGAGAAAAGAAGGTTTCTTTTGAAACCATATTTTATTATTTAAGACAAGGTGCTATGTAATAGCTAATCCTCTCAATGGTATTAATGCTCTGAGTAGCATATTATTATGCTCACAATTTTAAAATCATTTCTGATTAATTTCAAAGATTCCATTCCTAGAAGAACAACCTGCAGACTAACTTTCTGAAAATATACAAGAAATTATATGAATACTCGATCAGTTGAATAGGATTAAAATATATATTCAGTTTACTAGTATATTGTGTGCTCATAAATTTAACATGCCCATCTGGTGAAGGCAATTGGCAGCTACCTTACACAATAAACTCTTTAGTTTTGATAAAAATCATTCAACACTTGGCATTTTTGCAAGGCTAGAAAGGATTATGATTTATAGAAGTAAAAGGTGATAATTTATTAGCTCATTGAAATTTTCATTAGGATTTCATGTGAGAAAATATCTGTTTATCATCAAAAGAAAATTCACAGCCATCAAACCCCTTAAAGTCTAATGAAAAAATATAGTCTCTTGCTATTTATGGCCAAAAAGACTTTGAATAATTTTTATTTTTTTTTTGCAAATCCTTGCTTTATATATCAACTATACCAAATTCCTTATTTTAAGGCTTATCATTAATTTACTTTATCCAGAGAATAGTGCATTAACATGCCATTTTCTTTCATTGGTTTTTTTTTCATTCAATAAATATTTATCTATCTGCTATGTGCCAAGAACTAACTAAAGTATTAAGGATTCAGAACAGAAAAATACATGTTCATGTTGTTACGTTGCTGTTGGTCTAGTGCAGTGGTCGGCAAACTGCGACCCCTTGAGTGTGGCTCTTCCACAAAATACCACATGCGGGCGTGCACTACAGTGTGATTGAAACTTCGTGGCCACACTCAAGGGGCCAAAGAGCTGCATGTGTCTCGCAAGCCACAGTTTGCCGACCACTGATCTAGTAGAAGATATAGCCAAATGAGCAGATAAGTTAAATATAATGAGGGAAAGAGTGTAAGAGGGAGCTGAACCAAGCATGTTGGGGCACAGAGGGGAGCTAGTAACCTTCTTAGTGGGCAGGTGGAAGGGGCTTTACAAAAGAGGAGACTTCTGACCAGTCTTGAGTAATAAGTAGGAGGTGAGAGGGGATTTGAGGAGAGTATCATTCTTGCCAGGAGAGGAGTATGTTAAAAATTAAGAGACAAGAAAGAAGTTGTGGAGAGATTAAGAATAGAGTGAAGGGTTTATGGAGTGATGAGAGAGTAGTGGGTTTAGCTTTTGTGTTATACGGTAATGAATTCAGTAGGTATCAACAATTTTATAAGAGGGAGAAACCTTAATTTTCCTCAAAAAATTTCTTCCTTCCACAAATAAAAGTTAATGCTGTAGGAACATGGATACAAGGTAACACATTCCTCATTTCTGCAAATACTCAAGTTGAATAAAGATGTCTAAGTAGAGGCTATAACTGCTGCTGTTTATGAATGAAGAATTTTACTGTCTTCTACAATGTACATTGTACACTGTACATTAAGAGTATATGTATGGCAGAAAAAAATCATTATGTAGCAGAGGTAAAGTAAATCTATAGGAAGCGCATGTACTCAAGTTGAACTTTCTATTGGTAAGTGGCAAAGAGATGGTTACAAAGAAATAGACTGGTCAGATGGCACAAGAGCTTTCATTTATATTTATTTACACAGTACTTAGAACCACGGAGTTTGGTGCCAATCAACTTTAGGTTAATGTGTTTCTTTACTAATTGTACATACTTGGGAAAGTCAATCAATTTCTTTTTTTAAAAAATATATTTTATTGATTTTTTACAGAGAGGAAGGGAGAAGGATAGAGAGAGTTAGAAACATCGATGAGAGAGAAACATCGATCAGCTGCCTACTGCACAACCCCCACTGGGGATGTGCCCACAACCAACGTACATTCCCTTGACCGTACATGCCCTTGACCATACATGCCCTTGACTGGAATCGAACCTGGGACCCCTCAGTCGCAGGCCGATGCTCTATCCACTAAGCCAAACCGTTTAGGGCTCAATCAATTTCTTAAAGCTTTAGTTTCCTCTTATGAAAAATGAAGATAATAATAATACTTCATAGCCAAAACCGGTTTGGCTCAGTGGATAGAGCGTTGGCCTGCGGACTGAAAGGTCCCAGGTTGGATTCCGGTCAAGGGCATGTACCTGGGTTGCGGGCACATCCCCAGTAGGAGATGTGCAGGAGGCAGCTGGTCGATGTTTCTCTCTCATCGATATTTCTAACTCTCTATCTCTCACCCTTCCTCTCTGTAAAAAATCAATAAAATATATTTTTAAAAAAATAATACTTCATAGGGTTGTTGTGAGACTAAATGAGAAATCTTAGTAACACTCTTGGCACAGAACCTGTGAATTGGACATGTTTAATGAACGGAAGATATTATTAGTATTAATTTTCCTTGTCATTTAAATTATCTTAACATTGTTTATCTATCTTCTGGCACTATTTCTGGTATATCTCTCACTTCCTGAGACCAGAAGGTAATCAACAGAGGGGAAGCTTTATGGAGAGACTGGCTTAAACCTAATAGTGCTTCCTACCCTAGAAAATCTAAATTGAAGAGAAGTATACGTGGTGGCTAGCACACAAAGTTAAAACTCGGGAGATCAACTAATACTTATTTGTGTCCAGCTATGGGCACAGAATTATGTAGACCATATCATTGTATCTCTCTGATTTTCAGTTTCCTTGTCTATAAGGGGTTGGATTAAATATTCTCTGGCTCCAATTCCAAATTGTTTTAGTTAAAATTAGATGTGAATATATCTGAAAAAGAAAAACTAAACAGGACAGAGTTAATTTCTCTCTCACAAAAGAGCCCAGCTGGCATGGCTCAGTGGTTGAGCATCAACCTATGAACCAGGAGGTCACAGTTCAATTCCCAGTCAGGGCATATGTCCAGGCTGCTGGCTCAATCCCTAGTGTGGGGCGTGCAGGAGGCAGCCAATCAATGATTTTCTTTCATCAATGGTGTTTCTATCTCTCTTCCCTCTCCTTCCCTCTCTGAAATCAATAAAAATATATTTTTAGAAAACAAAACAAAAGCATCCGGGATATTGCCATCCAGGTATAGCATGGCAGATGAACTCTGCAAAAACCTCAAAGGCCTAACCTCCTTTTGAGGATCCTTGAGAAAGTAGTCCCTCTCTTCTTTATTCAAGGTGGTGGCTGGTACCAAAAGATCAAAAACTAGACTTTGCAAGGTGGGTAAGTCAGCAACAACTAACCTGTATGTGGCTTTATGGGCACAAAAGATAGAAAAGGTCTAAGTATAGCAACTACCTGCTACAGGTGCTATTGACACTGCAATTACTGAAATGACCCCTCCGTTCTATATTTATGTTAATTTTTGCACAGACTCCAGAAAAGTGAAGGCTATCAATCTGGGTTGTGATGAAATGTGAGGATCTGCTGGTCTTGGACTTCTTTTCCAGTAAATTCAGCTGGTCATATTGATCACTAGCTACATGTAAATAGCTTCAACATTTTAAATTTTATTTAATTTTTAAATTAAATTTATTGGGGTGGTATTGGGTAATAAAATTATATATAGCTTCAAATTTAAAAATAGAATTTCAGGGTTTTTAAAATACTATTGGTGCTTTAATAGTTTTCTTCTGATCATGACATTTGTCTTCTTATATATGACACTGTCAAATACACAGTTGTAATTTTACATGTAATACGCATTGTTTGCCAGTTTTATTATATAAGCTATGGACCTCATGTGCATATAGAAAGACAGGAATCTAGCTCTACCACAAATTGCCCAAATGTTACTGAAGTACTAAGTAACCACGAACACAGGACTGAGAAATCTCCGTTCACTCTATGATATCAAGTTCAGAATGTCAGCTAACTGGTGATTTCTTTATACTTTTGATACTACTTGGACCTGTATGTCTTTTGAAAGACATTGGTGGAGTCTGTATCCCTTCTGTATTTTTAATAAATAAATGTTTATATTCTGTTGAAGATGGTAGAAATGTACAATGTTTATGCTTCTCCAGCCAGGTTGTCTGTGCTGGAAAATAAAGAGATATAACCAAAGCCTGTCTATTAAAAAAAGAGATATGGCCTGGGGTGGACACGAGCTAAAGGGGTCAATTGGGAGAAAAAGGGGACAAATGTAATACTTTCAGCAATAAACTTTTTTTTTAAAGATAGTGACTGGAGTGCCAGAGCTGCAGCCAGAAGTGATGTCTGCACATTGGGCATCAGGGATAAAGTGACAAAGAATAATGGGCAAAGTGCACACTAGCTACCCACAACGAAGGTTGCATAGCATTGTGATTATCCATGGCTTCCAGTGGATTTTTGGTTGACTTGAAATACCTTGTAATCTTATAACTTTTACATGTGATTTCATACTTCTAGTAATTAAAATATGAGTTTATAATAAAATCAATTTTTATGTTGATCTTTGGCAAAAAAAAAAAAGAAAAGAAAAGAAAGAAAACAAGAAAAAAAAAGGTCCTGGATGATGTTTCTACTTGCATCCCATTGGCTAGAATTACACAGGTCCTCCTTGTTCCACAGGCAGCTAGAGAATTTCTTTGTCGTAGGGAGTCAGGTACAGCAAAAATATTCTATTATTATGGAAGAGTGGAGAACAGTTATTGGGAGACAACGCTCTTTAAGATATAGGGCAAGTTGTTGTTTCTGTCTCAATAGACCACCAGGTAGTCACTCACATTTGTTTCGCTTTGGTTCCCTTGCCTTACACAGAGCAATTGTTACTTCACAGTTGCGAAGTGTCCCGGCTGCATACTGAATAAGGATCCAAAGTGGGAAGCACTGCAGATTCAGCATCATTATTTTTATTCAGAAGTTATTTTTATGAACTCAACATGCTCCAAATTGAACTCCTGTCCTCACCTTCACCTGCGCTAAACTTGCTCCACCACAGTCTTTCTCATCTCAGTTAAGGACCATTTCATTCCTCCAGTTGCATAGCCCCCAAATCTGGGCATCATGCTTGTATCCATCTTTCTCTCTCCTGGCAATCCAAGTCCTCGGCAAATCATTCTCATCCCCACCATTGCTATCACCTTGTCTCTAGATGATTGCAATCGTCACCCAAGTTCTTTCTCTGCTTTTAGCTTTTCCTCCTTTTCTTTTTTTAAAAATATATTTTATTGATTTCTTACAGAGAGGAAGGGAGAAGGATAGAGAGTTAGAAACATCGATGAGAGAGAAACATCGATCAGCTGCCTCCTGCACACCCCTCACTGGGGATGTGCCTGCAACCAAGGTACATGCCCCTGATCGGAATCGAACTGGGGACCCTTCAGTCGTCAGGCTGACGCTCTATCCACTGAGCCAAACCAGTCAGGGCTCCTCCTTTTCTTTATATTTTGTCTTAAAAATGTCCACCATAAAAAGATTTTTATAAGATGTAAATGCCACAGGTTAAAAGGCAAAATTCTTTTTCATCTTTATTCTTCAATGCTCATTAAACTCATTTACTGAGCATCTACTATACAGATATGGACAAAACAATATCTTTTTTTAATGTTTTTATTGATTTTTAGAGAGAGAGGAAGGGAGAGGGGAAAAAAGAGAGAAACATTAATCGGCTGCCTCCTGCATGCCCCCTACTGGGGATCAAGCCTACAACCCCAGGCATGTGTCCTAACCAGGAATCAGGAATTGAACCAGTGACCTCTACCAAGAGGTCTACGTTCAACCATTGAGCCACATCGGCCAGACACAATCCTTATTTCTTGTCTTCACTAAAATTTCACCCTCTCTGAGAGGCCTTCCCCGAACACTCTGTTTTTAAAAAATGATGTGAAATTCATATGGCACAAAATTAACTGTTTTAAAGTGTAAAAATCTAATGGCATTTAGAACATTCAGTATGTTGTGCCACCACCACCTCTAACTAGTTCTAAAACATTTTCATCACTACAAAAGAACCCCTTCCCCAACCCATTAGGAAGTCACTTCCAAGGTCACTGTATTTTTAATTGCAGTCTGTATACTCTTGTTTCTTCTATTAGTTTCCTAGATTTGCCATAACAAAGTACCCCAAACTAGGCACTTGGAACAGAAAAGCATTGCCTCACAGATCTGGAGACTAGAAGTGTGTGATCAAGTTGTTGGCAGAGTTGGTTCTTTTTGAGGTTTTTAAGAGAGTATCTGTTCCATACCTCTGCCCTGGCTCCTGGCAGTTTATTGTCAATATTTGGTCTCCTTGCCTTGTAGGTGCATCACTTCAATCTTAGCCATGTTCACATGGCATCCTCCTTGTGTGAATTTTTGTGTCCAACTTTTCCCTTTTAAGAAGGATTAAGGGTTCACCCTACTCCACTATGACATCATCTTAACTAATTACATCTGCAATGGTGTTATTTACAAATGTCACTCTGAGGTACTGGGGGTTAGATCTTCAACTTAAGTTGGGAGGACACAATTCAACCCAGAACACCATCCAGCTTGCTATATATCTTATTTATTATTATTGTTTGTTTTCTCTCAGTTGAATATCAGCTTCTAGGAGAGCAACCATTGACACTCTTTTTGCCTCACTAAACAACAAATGGACAACCAGCAAGTGGAGTGTAAATTCCTTGAAGACAGGGAATTGGTCAGTTTTGGGTTCTGTTGAATCGCCATCACCTGTGACAGGACCTGGCACACAGCAGGCACTCAATAAATACTTGTTGGATGAACTAATGACATTTAGAGTCAGATAAGTCATTCTTGCTTTTATTTAATGGACTCTATGCCAGAAAAACTGGAATTACTACCTCAATACTCTTCTTAATTTTCTAGAGATGTGATATAAAATTTTCTAAATTTCCATGGATGAATCATTTTCTTACTTGTACTATATTTAAGTTACATAATATCAAACAAACTTTTTTGGTGATAATTAGAAAACAATCTTTTTTTTGTAGAAGAAGAGAAGAAATTTAGATTGCCAAGTTAAAGGAGATAGTCATGTTGGATAGAACAGAACAAAGTTCAAAAAGCTAAGTATTAAAATGTATTAGAGAACAAACTACTCCCAGAAAGGCCCAAATAAGTCACTTTGTCAAGATCAGCAGGCTGACAGTAGATGGTGCTATTCCGTCTTTACTTCTTAGAAATCATGTAAGCAATCGACTTGGAAATGATTGCAGAAGACAAGTAAAATGGTCCGCCCTTTTTACATTATAATTTGGAAAAGTGACCTAGAGGCAAAAATTCTTTTTATGGAAACATGCCTCTTATTTTCTCCTAGTATTTTTTTTTTATCAAAACTATCTGAACATGGGTATTCTATTCATGGACTGAAGTGTAGAAAATCAAAGTAGTAAAATAGGAGCTAAAAATGGGAACATAGGTTAGAACTTGTTGCATGGGCATGTTCCCATCATGCCTGAAAAATCTATTTTTAGTTGGTTGAAATTTAATTAACTCAGTTCATTAAAACATATTTAGTACTCACAATATCTCCAACAAAGTAATAGACACTTAGTGCATATACATGAGTAAAATAGACCAAGATTTTTCATATCTCTGGAGCTTTTATTGTAGCAGAGGGAGAAAGACAAAAATAATAAATAAGATAATTGCATAGTAGGTATAGAAGTGGTGAGTGCCACCATGAAAAAATTAAGGAAGAGCATGGTAAGGAGGCTCAAGAGTACTGGGCAGTGAGGAGGGATATATATATATATATATATATATATATATATATATATATATATAGTATTTATTCATTGGGAAGATATCTGAGAGGATCATCAAGAGGACGACCATCAGTTGACCCCTGAGCTGGGCAATCAGAGACTCCTTACCCCTTTCCTATTCTTGGAATGTGCATTCTACCCACCATTCCCACACTAAGAGCTGTTTCAAAGATGCAGCCTTGAGGCAACACTGTGTTGTTGAGACCATCTGGACAGTATACTGTATGTGGCTGAACCACATCAGGGCCTCTATATAAACTTTTAAGATTCTGATGGGCACGTGTGGAGATCTACTTGGCTTGTAGCACCCAAGCCTCATATATATCAGTCCCCTTCCTTATTAAATCACCGCCTACCAATCTGCAGTGGCCTGCCTCTTTTTTTCATCTTTCTTTGTCCTGTGAACAGGGTTCATTTTTAGTTTTCACCTGGGAAGCTCCCGAGGTTGTGAACCAACAGAAAAGGATCTGATCTGCAATTGGTTGCCACTAGTGCCAGGATGGTACTTTTTGGTGGACACCATGATGTGAATTGAGGCCAGCCACCAATTGTGCCAGGCCTGTGGCCACTTAGTTGTAGCCATGTTCCATGCCCAAACTAGCTGCCACTTATGCCAGGCTTGGGGCCACCAGATGGGACTTACAAATCAAGTTAAGATTGGTCACCTGGCCCTAGCTGGTTTGGTTCAGTGGATAGAGTGTCCGCCTGCAAACTGAAGGGTCCTGGGTTCGATTCCGGTTAAGGGCACATGCCCTTGCGTGCTCGTTCCCCAATAAGAGGTGTGCAGGAGGCAGTTGATCCATGATGCTCTCATCATGGATGTTTCTATCTCTCTTTCTCCCTTCCTCTCTGAAATCAATAAAAATATGTTTTTAAAAAAGAAAAAGATTGGTCACCTGCTTTACTGGTCTGGAAAAAACCCATGGATTTTTTTTCAAGTGGTACAGGGTATGCCAAGGCCAGTCGCTACTTGTTTGGGGTTGTGAATCTTTGAGAAATTTACTGAAGTCTGTAGCATCAGCCAAGGCAGGCCCCTTGTGTAGGAAAACACCTGGAAGTGCCTTGGGACAAGTGGGCATGTGGGTGGGGCTGGGTCTCAGGATGTCACCAGGTGAGGTAAATGGTGTGAGCCACCTTAATGGATAGCTCAGATTTGGAGCCCACCTGAACCTGGCTGACTGGGTAAGAGGAAAGTTCAACAAAAAAACCATGGTGCCTGCCAGCACTTCCATGCCAGCAGAGAGCTGCCCCCACACTTGCTCCTCTAGCCCTTGCCAGGAAGTAGTCAATTTTGTTCCTCCCTGTGTGCCCCTGGCACTTTTCTAGCTGCTGTCCCTCTGCTGAGGTTAGAGTGAGTGAATCTGTGATCAAGCAAGTCTGTACCTGGGCCCCTCAGGAGAAGTGCCTAGGTCTTCTGCACACCTCCCCATCACTCTGATGCAATCCCCACTGCTTTTCACAGCCCGATGTTATGGGCACTCCTCTTCCTGGCACTGGTTCCCTGGGCTGGGGAGCTGATGTGGGGCTGGGACCCCTCCTTCCTCAAGCAAGAGCTCAGCAGCTGAGATATCCTTCCCGATGCTTACTCGCCACACCATGGGTGTGGGACCCGCTCTTCCGCATCTCCACCCCTTCACCAGTCTTGACATGATTTCTTCTTTATATACTTAGTTATAAGACTTCTGTTCAACCAGTAAGCAGCTGCTTTTACATGATGGTTGTTGTATAATTTAGTTGTAATTTTGATGTGGTCATGGGAGGAGGCAAGCACAGCATTGACCCAGTCTACTATCTTGACTAGAAGTCCTCTTTGCTGCTTATTTTCTTTTTTATCCTCACCATAGGGTATTTTTTCCATTGATTTTTTTTTTTCAGAGAAAGTGGAGGCAAGAAAAGAGGGGTAGAGAGCCAGAGAGGGAGAGGAAGAGGGAGGGGGAGAGAAATCAACATTGCAGTTAAGATACAGAGCTATTCCATCACCACAAAGATTTCCCTTGTGCCTTTATAGTTATACTCACCCATTCTTTCCCATCATTTCCATCACTTGACGATGACTAATCTATTTTCCATCTCTACAATTTTGTTATTTATAGAATGTTATATAAATAGAATCACACAATATATGACTTTGGGGGATTGGCTTTTCACTCAGCATAATGTCTTTGAGCTCCATCCAAGTAGTTATGTGTGTCAATAGTGCATATCTTTTTATTGCTGAGTGATTTGTAGTATAGTAGTACCATAATTGGTGTAACCATTCATCTACTGAGGACATTTTGCCTGTTTCCACTTCTTAACCATTACAAATAAAGCTGTTGTGAACAATTATGTTTTTTGTGTGGGCATATGTTTTTATTTCTCTGGGATAAATGCCCACAAGTGCAATTGCCAAGTTGTAGGATAAGTACATGTTTAGTTTTTCAAGGAACTATCAAACTATTTTCCAGAGTAGCTGTATCATTTTAGGAGGAACATATCAGGGGAGATAATTTTTAGGAGGGTCATCTCTGCCTAAGAATCCCCTTTAAGCTGACAAGGGCTGTAACAGCATGTTCCTGCAGCAATACACTGGCTCTTTTTCCCCTATGGCATTTAGTGGCCAAATCATCCCCCTTCATATTATCTTTTGGTGCAGTTGGGCTTCTTCCTAATGTGTGGTGAAAAAATAGCTGTCAGGAATCAAAAACCATTGCCCTGATAATATCTGCCCAGGGATAACTGAGGGCTTTCAAATCTTTTACTAGTCTACTAGCCTCTACTTTCTCAGCATCTTCCTACAGTTAACCTTTCCACATTTAGGAGCTAGGGTTTTCATTTGGGTTCTCTATTTTATACCAGGATATCCTATAGAATAAAAGGCGAATATGCAAATTGACCAAACAGTGGAACCACCGGTCGCTGTGATGTGCACTGACTACCAGGGGACAGATGCTCAATGCAGGAGCTGCCCCCTGGTGGTCAGTGTGCTTCCACAGGGGGAGCAGTGTGCTCCCACAGGCAAGCACAGCGGTGGTGGCGGGGGCCTCTCCCACCTCCTCATCAGTTGGACATCCCCTGAGGGCTCCTGGACTGCAAGAGGGTGCAGCCCGGGCTGAGGGATCCCTCCCCTCTGCCAGTGCACGAATTTCATACACCGGGCCTCTAGTGCTTAACTATTCTAGTAACAGAGAGTCTCTGGCTGGTTTGATTTAGCACCCACTCCTAGCTCCTGACTCTGCCAATGTCCTAGCATTTCTCATGGAGATAGACTCACTGCTCACTTATTCACTTCATTTGGGTCTCAGCTCTTCTCGACTGCCCCCTCCCCTCAGCATCGTTCTGTATGTCCTAACCAGGCTTTATTTTCCCTCACAGCACCTATAATTTTCTGACAGGCTCTCTTGCCTCTAAGTTTATCTTTCACTCAAAGAAGTAAAGTTATACTCCAAAGGCATGGACTGAATCAGCTCACTCTCCTTAAAACCCTTAAGTGATCCTTCATTGCTTATTGCCAAATAAAGCGCAGACTCATTTAGAGTAGCAACTAAACGCCCCATAATTTATCTTCCAGAAGATTTCTTGGCACGATGTTTGATTTTTTTCCTCCATTTTATAGTCCAGCCTCACCAATGCACTCACTTTTTCTGACCATGCCAAGCACTTTCATGTCAATGTAATTTAGTCTTCTTTTCCCCTGTTCCCATTCTCAGTCAATTTAACTGTTAAAGTTTAGGTGTGTTTTTTTCCATTCACGTAGGAGCTTTGAGTTGTGATTTTAATTTGCTTTGTGACAACATGTTTTTTTCTGGCAAGTTCCTTCACATTTTTTCTTAGAGTTTGTTTGTTTGTTTGTTTTTCTTGTTAGGAGGCTGTGCTTACATGTATTTCAATGTTCCATCTTTTTCCAGACCAACCACTAGCGCAAGATTCATGTGGAGTGAGGGGAGGACCCAGAGTAGTTTGCCAGATTGCTGTGCTCCAGTGCTCCCTCTTGTGAGGCTTCAGAGCTGGAAAACATGGTCCCACTCTGTATCTCCGCCTCCTTTGGCTCACCAGAGCAGTTACTGCCGGCGGTGAGCTTCCCCAGCTGTTACTAACAAGAAACTCAGCCTCGCCCTGACTGGTTTGGCTCAGTGGATAGAGCGTCGGCCTGCGGATTGAAGGTTCCCAGGTTTGATTCTGGTCAAGGGCATGTACCTTGGTTGCGGGCACATCCCCAGTAGGGAGTGTGTGCAGGAAGCAGCTGAATCAATGTTTCTAACTCTCTATCCCTCTCCTTCTCCCTTCCTCTCTGTAAAAAATCAATAAAAAAAAATATTTTTTTTTTAAAAAAGAAAGAAACTCAGCCTATGCTTTCCACGTACATCTTTCTTTAAAAAAAAAAAGTGGTGTTCTCTATCTCACAGATATTATGCTGAGCTGGATGTATATACTACATGATTCCTTTTAAATTAATTCTAGAACAGTCAAAATGAATTTACAGTAGAAAACATTTAGAACACTGGATGCTTTGGAATAGGGGGCAGTCAACTGGGTATGGACATGAGGGAACTTTCTGGGGTGATAGAAATGTCCTTCCTAGACTTGAATCAAGTATGAGTTGCATGGGTGTATATATTGGTCGAAGTATGCAGTTTAAGATTTATTTTTTTTAAAAGTGCTGTCCTCTGAGTTAGTCATCTCAAGTCTTCCCTGGGGCCTTCCCATGCTTTTTCCCTCTGCCATCCGCAGCTCATGCTCCCCATTCCATCTCGGGCCTGCTCATGAGAAGGCTAAAAAGGGCTAATTCCAATGTAAACCTGATATTTGGGGGCTAGAAATCTGGATCCGTGCCAGCAAGCCCAGTGTACATTCTTGATAACCTATATTTAAGTCATTGCCTCTTGCCCAGAAACTGGTCTTGCATAACCTGTTATCTAAATACCGAGGCCATAAAACTGTGAACAGTGCACTGCCCCAGAGGGGGGCGGTTATTAATGTTGGCGCCAGGCCAGACCATCAGATATGGCCTGGAGACCCCCAACACCTGGGGGCCTTCTTGCAAAGCCAGTGAAAAGGACTGGAAACGTAATCTATATTTGCAGGACAGTGACCCCAGAAAGATATAAAAGAGAAGCTCCCTGCATGTTACTTTACTCAGATTTGGGAAGTTATTCTGCTGAGTCCACTGGCATATTAAACAGTGTAACTCCTTTTCTCTAAAAGTGTTGCTTGGTTTTTCTTTGGTCTTCTGCAACATTCATGGCATTCCCCATCAGGGCAAAACCTCAGATTCTAAGAGTCAATGTAGCTGTCAGTGTGTGAGCTGGCCCACTGCCAATCCCTCCCCGGCCCATTCTTCCCAACTCTGTGACTGCACTAGCATTGCTTCTTAGGTACCTCCTTCACGCTCATGTTTTGACCACACTTCAGTGTGATTTGGAATTTTTGTGTGTTCATTTTTCTGAGGATATAGTTTGTTCTTTGCGTGTGGTTGCTGTTGTTCTCCTTGCTTTGTAGGATTCCCAGGCAAAGTGATATGATTCAAAACTGCTGCTACCATTTTCTCAGCCAATTTAGCAATTTATTTTATTTTTTTTAAATATACTTTATTGATTTTTTACAGAGAAGAAGGAAGAGAGATAGAGAGTTAGAAACATCAATGAGAGAGAAACATCGATCAGCTGCCTCCTGCACATCTCCTACTGGGGATGTGCCCTCAACCCAGGTACATGCCCTTGACCAGAATCGAACCTGGGACCTTTCAGTCCGCAGGCTGACGCTCTATCCACTGAGCCAAACCGGTTTTGGCAATTTTATCAATTTAAAGGACTATGCTTTAGTCTAAGATTAATTTCCTTCTAAGTAATTTTGGGTTAATAGATCCTTCTTCATATGAATAAGGTGATAGGAGAACTGGAGTGTTATGATTTTTTAAAATTAATAATGTCGTTTAAGTTTATTTCCAGGGAAAAAATTAAAATCTGGAAGCTGCTTCAATGTCTGAAAGAGGGAATACTGAGCTCTCTGTGGTGTGCCAAGTCACATGGCTTGCACTGGCTGGTCTGAGGGTGTTTGTCTCTCAGAACTGAGAGATCGACATCATTTTATATTTTTCTGTAGTGCAATCCTTAAAAAGCACAGAAATTAGTGCCTAATCACTTTAGGAACAAAACAAAACAAAACAAAACAAAGCAAAACAAAACAAAACAAAGGCGACATTTTCCCTCACCCAGGCTGTCAATGGTCACACTGGTGGAACTACATTGGAGAACCCCAACCTTCAGTTCCCAATTCTGATCTCGCATAGCTGCCCTAGAATTACCTGTGAACCAAGAAGGACCAATTACAGTAATGCTCTCCCAGAGACGGGAGGTCTCTGCATTGCAGCCAAGGGCCGGGGGAAGGGGGGGGTAGCGGGGGGGTATGGCCACGGGGAAGGGGGGGTCACTGTGGAGATACCCACTAGGCCCGTGGTCGGCAAGCTGCGGCTCGAGAGCCACATGCGGCTCTTTGGCCCCTTGAGTGTGGCTCTTCCTAAGCCTTAGGAGTACCCTAATTAAGTTAATAACAATGTACCTACCTATATAGTTTAAGTTTAAAAAATTTGGCTCTCTAAAGAAATTTCAATCATTGTACTGTTGATGTTTGGCTCTGTTGACTAATGAGTTTGCCGACCACTGCACTAGGCCAATCCCGACAACAAGCTCCAATCTAGAATTTTTTTAGTTGACATATAACATTTCAGGTGTGAAACATAATGAGTGGTTAATTGTATATTCTGCAAAACCACAATAAGTCTAGTCAATATCCATCACCATACATAGTTATACAATTTATTTTCTTGTGATGAGAACTTTTAAACTCTGTTCTCTTAGGAACTTTCAAACATGCAATACACTATAAAACTGAGGCTGATACACGCCTACTCTAGGTTTGCTATCCAGTCTAGTAAAGTAAAGCACCTTTGAATTTCTACTGCAACAGCAGCAATGATGGAGGGGGCTCCCTCTTCTTCCCTCCCCCTACCCCCACTAACATTCTTGTCTCTGCTCAGAACCAACATCATCAGCAGCAACCAGCGGTGCCCCAGCACCCTCACCAGGCCCACTGCCTGGCTGCCAGAAGTGTCTCTTCAGGTCCTCTGCTTGTTTATAATTAGATTTTTTTTAGTGTAGAGTTGTATGAGTTCTTTATAAATTTAGGATATTAATCCCTTATTAGATGTATCATTGACAAATATGTTGTTCCATTCAGTAGGTTGTCTTTTCTTTTTGTTGATGGCTTCCTTTGCTGTGCAAAACTTTTTAGCTTGATGTAGTTCCATTTGTTTATTTTTTTGTTTCCTTTGTCTGAGCTGATATATATGTTTTTGGATGTATCTGTCCATGCAAAATGTTTCCCCAATGCCATTTATTAAGAGACTAGAGGCCCGGTGCACAAAAATTTGTGCACTCGGGGGGGTCCCTCAGCCTGGTCTATGCCCTCTTGCAGTCTGGGACCCCTTGGAGGATGTCCACCTGCTGGCTTAGGCCCACTCCCTGGGGGATCGGGCCCAAGCTGGCAGTCAGACATCCCTCTGGCAGCCCAGCAGCCCTCAGGGGATGTCCACTTGCCAGCAGGGAGCAGGCCTAAGCTGCAGTTGGACATCCTTAGTGCTGCTGAGGAGGCGGGAGAGGCTCCTACCACCACCGCTGTACTGGCAGCCGTCAGCCTGGCTTGTGGTTGAGCAGAGCTCCCCTGTTATTATATAGGATAGAGGCCTGGCGCATGGGTGGGGGCCGGCTGGTTTGCCCTGAAGGGTGTCCGGATCAGGGTGGGTGTCCTGCTGGGGTGCCTGGCCAGCCTGGGTGAGGGGATGATGGCTGTCTGCAGCTGGTCACACCCCCTTCAGGGTGAGGGTCCCCACTGGGGTGCCTGGCCAGTCTGGGTGAGGGGCTGAGGGCCGTTTTCAGGCTGGCCAAGCCCCCTGGTGATGGAAGCTCCTAGCCTCTCCTTTTTTTCTTTTTCTTTTTTTATTCTGGGATTTATTTACCTTCTCTAATTGAAACTTTGTAGCCTTGAGAGGTGCTCAGAGCCAGCCAGGGTGGACGGGAGGGAAGCCTCCTGCTCGCTCCAGCTCCGTGGCCATGGCCGGCTGAAAGCAGATATCTGGGGTTTATTTATCTTCTATAATTAAAACTTTGTTGCTTTGAGTGGAGCTCAGAGCCAGGCTGCGGCAAGTGGGAAGCTTGGCTTCCTCCATCATTGGGGCAACTAAGCCTCCTGCTTGCTCCAGCTTTGTGGCTGCCAGCCGCCATCTTGGTTGGGTTAATTTGCATATAGTTGCTCTGATTGGCTGGTGGGCGTAACTTAAGGCATAGAGAAGGTACGGTCAATTTGCATGTTTGTCTTTTATTAGTGTAGATTATCTTTTCCCCATTGTATGTTCTTGCATCTTTTGTTATATATTAACTTACCAAATAAGCATGGATTTATTTTTGGACTCTGTATTCTGTTCTATTGATCTATATTTCTGTTTTTATGCCAGTACCATGATGTTTTGGTTACCATAGCCTTGTAGTATAGTTTAATATCTGGTAGTGTAATACCTCCAACTTGTTCTTTTTTCTCAAGATTGCTTTAGCTATTCAGGGTCATTTGTGGTTCCATATAAATCTTGGGAGTATTTGTTCTAGTTCTATAACAAATACCATTGGTATTTTGACAGAGATTGCATTGAATATGTGGATGGCTTTGGTAGTCTGAATATTTTAATGATGTTAATTCATCCTGTCCAGGAACAAGGCATATCTTTCCATTTATTTGGATTTTCTTCCATTTTTTTCTTCATGTCTTATAGTTTTTGAGTACAGGTCTTTTACCTCCCTGGTTAAATTTATTCTTAGCTATTTCAACATTTTATGTAATTATAAATGGGATTGTTTTCTTAAATTATCTTTCTGATAGCTTGTTATTAGTGTATAAAAATGAAACCAATTTCTGAATATTAATTTTGTATCCTGTTACTTTACTGAATTTATTTATCAGTTCTAGTAGTTTTCTGGTGAAATCCTTAGGCTTCTTTGTATACAGTACCATGTCATCTGCAAATAATGACCATACTTCTTCTTTTCTGTCAGATTGCTGTGATTAGGATATTCAATACTATGTTCTAAAGAAGTGGTAAAAGTGGATATACTTGTCTTGTTCACTATCTTAAAGAAAATGCTTTTAGTTTTTTCCCATTGAGTATGATGTTAGCTCTGGATTGCCATATATGGCCTTTATTATATTGAGGTATGTTTCCTCTATCCTGACTTTTCTGATAATTTTAATCATAAATGGGATTTTGTCAAATGCTTTTTCTTCATTTATTGAGATTATCATATGATTTTTACCCTTCATTTTGTTTATATGGTATATCACATTAATTGATCTACAGATACTGAACCTACCTTGTATTCAGGAATAAATCTACCTTGACCATAAGTGTGTTTAATACTTTAAATGTATTGCTGAATTCAGTTTGCTAATATTGTTGAAGATTTTTGCATCTATGTTCATCATGGATATTGACCCATACATTTTTTAATGTCTTTGTCTGGTTTTAGAATCAGGCCAACGTCAGCAGCTGCATGTGACCAGCTGAGAAGTGAGGTCAGCTGCCACCAGTGCCATGCCTGAGTTCAGCCAAAGACACAGGTCATCCTTAAGGCTCAGCTGCTGAAAAAACCATTTGGTGGTACTTGAGTTGGGTGAGGCAGGGTCTGAGGATGTCATCAGGTGGGGCAAGTGGTTTTCACCAGTTAATGCAGATTCAGATTTGGCACCAGTGCTGAGCTTAACGGCACAGGGCACACTGAGGTCAGTCATTTCTGGCCGGGAGCCTGCAGACCTTTGAGAGTTTCTTTAAAAAACCTGTAGCACAGGCTGAGGCTGGTGGTATACAAGTTGGGTGGGTTTAGGTCTCAGGGAATCATCAGGATGGAGCTAGCAGAGTTCACCAAGATAATGCAGATTCAGATTTGATCCTATGGGAGGAGGCTCCAATACAGAGACAATGGCAGTTCTCCCTCCAGCTCTCGCCCTGAAGCCCCACAGCTCAGCTTCTTTTTGTATGTTTCTGGCATCTCCACAAGAGCCCAAGGTGGGTACCTGAGAGCAAGTAAGGTTTGTGCAGGCTCTTTAAGAGTATGTCCGTGTTTCCAGGAGCATTCTGTCAACCCAGACAGATGGAATCCCAGCTGACTTCACAGCCAGGTGATGTGTGGGCTCCTCTTTCTGATACTGAAGCTCCCGGCTGGGGGCCCAGAGTGGGACTGGAGCCCCTCACTCCTCAGGGGGAACTTCTGCAGCTGAAATATTCCTCCAGATTCACAACAGCCACATATGGGTGTGGGCCAGCCCACTTTGTGTCTCCGTCCTTCCTGTAGGTTTCACATGGTTTCTTCTTCTTTTGTAAAAATATGTTTTTATTGATTTTTAGAGAGAAAGGAAGGGAGAGGGACAGAGAGACAGAAACATTGATAAGAGAGGAACATCATCCATTGGCTGCCTCCTGCACACCCCCTACTGGGGATGGATCCCGCAACCTGGGGGATGTGCCCTGACCAGGAATCAAACCAGTGACCTCTTGGTTCCAGGGTTGACGCTCAACCACTGAGTCACACCAGCTAGGCTGGTTTCTTCTTTTTATCCTTAGTTATAGGACTTCTATTCAGCTTGTCTTCAGATGGTTCTTCAGCTTGATTGTTCTATAATTTAATTGTAATGTTGATGTGGTCATGAGAGAAGGAGAGCACAGCATTCACCTACTTCACTGTCTTGACTGGAACTCTCAAAGAAAATGTTAAATATTTTTTCATGGACAAAGGGGCTCCCAAATGCAAAAATCGCTAGAGTCTATGAAAGTCCTATGTAGCCCAGAGAAAGACAGATGAGAAAAGAATAAAATGTATAGTATATTAAAGCAAAAAATGAATCAAGGGAAGGGAGTTGAAAGTGTTTGGGGCAGGGGAGTTGACATTTTAGAAAGGGTGCTCCAAGAGCAACATTTTCTGAGCAGGTGACATATGAGTAGACCTGAAAGAGGTGAGTGAGGTGTTTAGAATATGGACAGAGATTATTTGTATAAGAAGGAATAGCAAGTTCTTATGCTATGAGGCTAAAAGGTGCTTAATATTTGAATGACACCAAGGAGGCCAGTATGACTAGAGTATATGGACAAAGGGAAAAACAAAGGGGAGAGCAGTAAAAGATGAAGTCAAAGAGGTGACTGGAGGCTCGATTACATGGGAACTAGATTGAAGAGGCATGAACAGGAGGTGGAGAATCAGTTTGGAGGCCACAGTAATAAATCAAATGAGCAATGATGGTGATTGTTCCAGGGTATTTTCAGTGGGGATAATGAGAGGTGTCTGCGTTTTGTAAATATTTCAAAGGCAAGAATGATGAACTTTGTTGATGAATTGGATGTGGGTTGTGAGAGAAAAAGAGGGGTCAAGGATGGCTATAAGTGTTCTAGTCCAAGCAAAAGATGGATGGTGTTTACCGTTGACTAAATGGAAAAGATTGAGGGGGAAGTAGGTTGGAGAAGAAATAGCAAGCTCTCTATTAGAAATGCAGGTGCACATGCTATGAAAGCAATGGAAGAGGTCCCAAGTGGAAATACACTTTGGGGAGTCATTAATTTACAGATGGTATTCAATGCCTTGGGATTGGAGAGATCACTGATGGAGTGAGTATAGAAAATGCCAACATCCTCTTAATTTTTGTATCTTCAACATCTAACTCAGCACTTGGCTTTCAATAAATATTTTTCAATTGAATGAAAATTTTTCTATTTGTCACAGAGGGACAGTGAAAAGAGCCCCCTACAGCAGAGCCATGTATCATATATTCCAAACTGGTCTCTGAGGAAGTGCTAAGTCCTCTCATTCTATATTCATAGCTCTCTGGAATTTTCTTTAGCACATTTATTTCAGTTCTCAATTCTATGTTTATTTGGATTATTATTCAAGGTCCTGCTTTCCAACTAAGACACAAAGGGATAAAGAGCATATATCTTATAGTCTCCTTTCCCCCAGCATCCAGCAGTGTCTAGAATATAATAGTTACTCTATTTCTATATGTTGGAAAAAAAATGAATAAAAATATTTTTTTTTGTATGGAGGTAATTTTATTTAGATTTATCTATTGACTAACCTTTCTTGAACTCTAAAAAAGTCTGCTTTTTATCTAATGGGGAAAAACATGAAGATGACCTGAATCTGCAATGTCAGTCTGCAATGTTACTTCTCTAACTGCCCATTGCAGTCACTGATAGTCCACTGTGGCACTCTTCTCACTGAGTCTGTGCACAGCCTCACACAACCTTCTCAAGACACTGCCCAGGTGGCCACTATCACATGATCTGATTGGTACTCACAACAAAGCCCATCTGTTATCTTTGTCTAAATCAAACCAAATGACCTCAAATAAATATTATGCCCACAGTGAGCTAATTCACAAAAATAATACAACATTTATGGGTATTATACCTGCAAAGTCAGCACAATTAATTAGCCTCATCTCTAATACCCACAGTCCATCAACTCTTTGTTGTTTTCACCTTGTTGAAAGGAAAATGTTTGCTATAATTTGGCCAGCTCTCACTTAGCAGTGGCCTATGATGCTACTTCAGGAAATGCTTCTCCTACCATCTCCCAATAAAACACATTATTTGCCCTAGCTGGTTTGTCTCAATGGATAGAGCGTTGGCCTATGGACTGAAGGGTCCCAGGTTCGATTCCGGTCAAGGACACATGCCTGAGTTGCGGGCTCGATCCCCAGTGCAGGGTATGCAGGAGGCAGCCAGTCAATGATTCTCTCTCATCATTGATGTTTCTATCTCTCTCTCCCTCTCCCTTCCTCTCTGAAATCAATAAAAATATAATTTAAAAAAAAAAAACCACAACCCATTACTTAGTGAAGGGTTCTTCTGTGTCTAGATTTTACAGTTCAGTTCTTTTTTTTTCTTGTTGTTGGTGTTCTTTTCTTTTTTACAGTTCAGTTATTTTGAGTCCTAAATTGTTATCACATTTTATAAAAAGTATGCTTTTTCTGAGATGTCTGTATTTTCTATAATATGATTTTCTATGCTGTTAGTTTTGGAGCATTTTTTACTCAATTAAGCAAGGGTAGTACAGGTCCATTGCACCCCCCAAATTGCAGGATCCCTTCTAGCTCCCTCTCATTTCATTTCCCAAGCTGAGAAATCAAGAAATGGGACTAGAATTTGAGTGAGAGAATTCAATGCAAGCTCTGAGAGTCTAGGAAAATCTTATTTGAAAGGCACATCTGGATGAAGGATGCTAGCTGGGACTCTGGTCAAACAAAAGATGGCATGAGGCATCAAGTTCCT